>NC_069679.1:12280573-12588278 GCF_023699985.2 Odocoileus virginianus
CCTTGAGTCAAAGGATGGTCACTGCTCCATGTGGCTGCCCCACCCCTAGAAGGATAGAAGATGCAGGCCCCTGGGTCTAGTTCCTTACCTCCAAGCCCCCCTCCTCACCCTCCCAACCCTGGACAGAAGTCCTTCCCTAACTTCTCTAGTGCCCTAAGAATTACGGAAAAAAAATATTAAATAGGAACAACTTGTGACGGAATTAGCAGCAAAGGAAAGGTCGAGAGAGACATAAGAAGTGAGAAATAGGAGTAACAGAGCTAACAAACCAGAGAACAAAGACTAGAAAAGCTAAAGAGGGAAAACTAAAGAGAATACAGTGAGGAATTTGAATAGCATC
This sequence comes from Odocoileus virginianus, assembly GCF_023699985.2. Classification (NCBI taxonomy): domain Eukaryota; kingdom Metazoa; phylum Chordata; class Mammalia; order Artiodactyla; family Cervidae; genus Odocoileus; species Odocoileus virginianus. The sequence continues at coordinate 12,280,914 of NC_069679.1, forward strand.
TCTAAATCTTCACTCCACTCCAATGAATTTCAAACAGAATAGGGCACTTGAGTGGGCAGGCAGGGGACAGGCAGAGGACAGAATACCTGGGTCATCTCCCGGATGGACATCACACTATCCAGAGCTTTCTGCAGTCGCTCATAATTCTTCTTCTGTGGGGAATCAACAGGGAAAGAAGAACCAGGTGAAGAAAAGTGGAAGAGAGTAAGATGTGATGAAAAAGAGGGCCACATGTACAAAAGAAATCTAAGCCCCAGGGAAACAGCATAGTATGTCATGAAAAGAACACAGACTTAATGTCAAAAAGTTCTACAATCACATGCCAGTTCTCTTTTACCAGCTGAGAATAACAGGGATAAGTTACTTAACCTCTTAGAACCTCAGTATCCATGTACATAAGTAAAGATAAAAAGTCCTCACTGCCCTCACAGGGTTAGTCATTTAAACTGAAGACTAACTAACATGTAAAGAACCTGGTACTGTGCCTGACATGCAGAAATGAGCAACTGAGCAGCGCTGTGCTAGACACGTGTGACGGCTCTTTCAGCAGCTGTCAACTGTCCATCGGGAAATGAAGTGCCCAAACATTTAACTGAGTGTTATTCTAGGTATGTATGTGAAGGTATTTCTAGATGAAATGGCAGACTGAGTAAAAGAGACTGCCATCACTATTAAGGTGGCTCATCTAATCAGTTGAAGGCCTAAATAGAACAAAATAGCTGAGTAAACTCCTCTGGCCTGATTGCTGGGACATGGTCTTTTCCTGCATTCAGACTAGAATTGAAAAATCAGCTCTTCAACCTCAAGTCTGCTGGCTTTTGAACTGGAACTTACAACATCAGCTCTCTTGAATTTCCAGCTCACCCACTACTCAACCTGGTACTTCTCAGCCTTCATAATCACAGGAGCAAACTCCTTACAGTAAATTTCTTTCTCTATATATCTCCTATTGTTCTGTTTCTCTGGAGAACACTAAGTATTACAATATTTTATATACATTATGTCTCATTTTCATAATAATAGATATTATCCACTTTTTACAGATAAAGAAATTGAGGTTCAGAAAGGTTAAGTGATCTGCCTAACACCATTCAGGTGTCAGGGAGCAGCAGAACCTCAAATGGAATAAAGGTCTGTCTAGCTTCAAAGTGTGTATTATTCCCACATAACTAATATTAATTTGTCTCCTTGTCTTCTGAGAAACTCAGAAGTTAACCTTATATTATTAGTTATGTTTAGCTACTTATTCACTAAACAGTTAAATCTTAGGGTTCAAGAGTTCCCAAGAAACAAGTGTGCCATTTCTTCTGTCCCTTTATTCCAAGTTGCTGTGTACACTAGAATGACAGCCTACAGTCTCCCACTGTCTTTCACCATTTCTGTTCCTTAGTCCTGACTTTCTTCCCAAGCAACTATACCTTAGGGTTAAAGGCCAGAGTCTTGGGATCAGTGGGGTCCACCACAGAGGGATAAGGCTCAAAGATGATGCTCTTTCTAGGGGACTCCAAAGCTGCCCTACACATGGCCACCAGCAGATCCACCACCTTAGGAGAAAGGAAAGAAAGGGGACAAAAGCGAAACGATTTCACAGGGCTGGGAGTTGTACAGTATCCAGCATAGGTCTACCTTCTGGAGGCGCTCGGTATTTCTCCTTTCGAAAACAAATATAAGGGACAGAGGGGGAGTTTTGGATAGCAGATGTGAGCTATTATGTATAAAATGAATAAATAACAAGGTCTTACTGTATAGTACAAGGAACTATACTCAATATCCTGTGATAAACCATAATGGAAAAGAATACGAAAAAGAATGTACATATATATGTATAACAGAATCATTTTGCTGTGTAGCAGAAACTAACGCAGTATAAAGTCAACTATATTTCAATAAAATAAATTTTAAAAACTACAAATTTTTTTTATTAGAAAATACAAGCTTATCATAAAAATTCAAGAACAATGTTTAAAAGAAAGATTAAAAGAAGACAAAAACCATCCCCTTGACCCCAAATCTCATTCTTCACATTAACTACTGCAAAGTTTGACCTGTATTTTTCCAAATATTTTTCCTAAAGGAATTGTTATTTTATTATATAAGCAAATTTTAAAGAATTATATATACTGTTATATTTTTTTATTTATATATGTTATAATTCTCTATCCATAAATAATAGCTATATAGTATTTCTACTGTAAGAACAAACCATCATTTCTTTAACTGGACCTTGTACAGATGGGCTTGTATCTATTTTTTCTTTTTTCAACAATTATAAACAATACTAGGGAATTCCTCAGCAGTCCAGCAGTCTAGAGGCCTCTGAGCTTTCACTGCCTAGGGCATGAGTTTGATCCCTGGTCAGGGAACTAAAATCCCACAAGCCATGTGGCGCAGCCAAAACTTAAGAAAATATTTAAAAAAAAAAAAAAACAAAAACCCACTACAGTGAACGTCCTTACATAGGAAAGCATTTCTGGAGATTAAAGTCCAAGCAGTGAAATGGCTGTGACTCAGCCATAAATGACCCCAATTCCCCAGCAGCTCTTCCATCCCCCATACCTCCGCTCCAGTGGCCACCTCCTCTGCGGCTCCGGACATGACTCCCAGCGTGTAGAAGGAGAAAACGCACAGCTCACGAGTACAGACGGCTGGCTGAATGGACATATTAAAGAGATGAAAAAAAAAAAGAGATGGTGGTGGTGTGCAATAAGAAGGTGTCATAGGGCAAGAGGGACAATTCTGACCTCAGACAACTCTAGACTGATAGTCACATATCCTCATCTTTCCAAATGGGACTGCTGAGACTTGTTTTTGGAGAAAAACTATTACTTCCAGAGTCTCAGGGAGTATGGACAGAATTCTACCTTTACCACAGATCCAAGAAGAAAGGAAAAATGGAGAGATGAGGAACTAATGGGTCTTAGCTAACAGTGTAAGAAAGAGGGTCACAAAATAGAGGTGTATACCTTGAGCATGGACCCATTCTGGAAGACATGCTGCTCATCACATACAACACAGTACTCATTCAATGTTGGGATTCTCTGCTCTGCATATTTCATGATCTGGGGAGAGAGGAGATTCTATTAAGCCTTTTTTTGGAAGTCAAGACCCAGATATAGGAAACAATCTGAACTTCCTTTCTATTACTCTCCTACCTCCCAGCCCTGTGCCTAAGGTAGACTGTATTCTTGGGTCCTGCACTTAATTAAACTGATGGCCCAACTCTGGAAGACTATATATAATGAAAATGAGACCAGCCATGGCAGAAGAATTGGGTTAAGATTCTCCCTTCTACTACTTAATACCGTATATAACTTGAGGCAAGTTAACTTGAGCCTTGGTTTCTTCATGTACAAAATGGACATTACTCACTTTACAGAAGTACTGAAATTAAAGAGATGATTTCTGTAAGAGTATTTTATAAACAGTAAGAAGTACTAATCAAACTATTAATATTATTTGCAGTAATTAGATTGCCCCCATGTGACAAGTGAGTTTTCATTCAGTCCATGATCAGATGGCGCCGGGGGTGGGAGCTGGGGTGGGGGTGGTGCTGAGAAGCCATGTTTAACTGCCTAGGACAATCAGCCTATAAAATGATCAAGACCACAAATAAAACTGCTGGGAAGAAAGCACAAATTCAGAGCTCATGCGGCAATATCATAAACTATTTTTTACACAATCTGTCTTAAAAGGCTTTCACAGTCACATACACTGTCCGTATAAGTCAAATTGTTCCCATTTCACAAACTTTCGAGATCGTAAATGGACACGCAAGGGCATTTGTTCATTTAACACAGATTTGTTGAATGCCTACTACTTCCCTAGCTCACTGAAATGTATCCTTTATTATTCAATAACATAAAAGACTATCCTCTCAGACCCTATAGTCCAATAGGGGAGATGTGGTATGTATACAAATTAATTACAATTCAAGGCAGCATATAGTACCTGACACATTGGAGCTATATAAAACAAAAAGTGTCAAAAGAATTCAGTGAGAGGAAACACATTTCCACCTAATACATTTCAAGTAATAGAGAAGATTTTAAGAAAAAGTTGGCATCTGAGACTTGATTACAATAGGCAGATATAGTGAGGAATGCCAGTAGAGGGAATGACATGAACAAAGATATTGGAGATGCAAAAGTGAAACCGTGTCAGGAAGATAATGAGGTTTTAAAGAGAAGCAAATGACCAGTAGCGGCTAAGCACTGAAGTTTGTGAGGAAAAGCGAAGCCCACTTGAGCAAGGACGTGGGGGATTATAAGAAAATCAGCCTCAAGTCTTCTCTTATCTTGGCACTAGTGCACGTAAAATTTGCAGTGCATCATTTGGCACTTGATCCTAAGTGGTACATAAGTGTTGTCTTCCCAATAATGCTATAAGCTTCTTGAGGGTGGGAACTAGGCCTTTTCTCCTATTCACACAACACTCAGTATAGTTCTGAGAACAGAGGATTTTAGGAAATGTTTGCTAACTGACTGAAGAGTTGGGAGATGTTAAGGGATCAGATGGGTCAGAAAACAGTGGAAAGGCTTTGGAATGAAGCTTTGGACTTGATTACCTGAACAAGGAATCCATATTCCAGAGTGGGGATGTTCTTGCAATGACCACTGACCTGATGAGAGTAAAAAAAAACATAAGGCTTCATGAACCTCCTAGGAAGCTGGTGACTAAAAACACCTCACTCGTGCCCATTACCTACAATTATCCTAAAGTAGCTAAGCCCCAGCTCTGCTCAATCTAAGTAATCCCCAAACTGCAGGGAAGACCTTTAGACATTTTTGGCAAAGGCTCTTAGAACAGGCTCACCTGTCCTTAACCCTTTTCAAGGTAGATATAGAATGTTTGTCAAGTAGCTGACTACCAAGTCCTAACTATAACCTAACAAAATTAAACATAACATCTCCCTGGGATGCCCAACTCCAGACTTTGCTCCGTGACATACTATCATAGAAGCATGCTAGACTATGTAGGTATAAATTCACAACTATTAAAATATGTGTTCCATTCTACTGATTCAAGATTCATGCCCAGATTTGGTTTATGATGCCTGGACAACCAGACTCCCACCCCATTTTGAGAAGCTGTATTCCACTTCCCCTCCCACCCTCTGACACCAAGTCAAACCCTCCTCAGCCATGTACCAAAGGAGAGGTCCGTGCTGGGGGAGGGAGGCCCGCGTGCTGGGGACACAGGAGACCTGCCTGGGGGCTGGGAGGGTAGCCAAACACCTCCACTTTGGGGTTCTTCATAGTGCAGGAGATGGAACGGTTCATGAGGCGTCCAACTCGAAGGTCTGGTACACCCAGTTTGCCTTTCAGCATGGAGTCCTGTATGATAGGGAAACTGGGAGACCTGAACAGAGAGTAAAGAGAAGTGATGAAACTGAGGATTCGGTATGAGCCCTAGAAGCCTGCAGGGACTTCCCTGGTGGTCCAGCAGTTAAGACTCTCCAGGGGGGCCTGCATTCGATCCCTGGTCAGGGAACTAAATCCCATATGCCACACCACACAGCACGGTCAAAAAAAAAACACAACTCCTCTCCAAGGAAAGTTCCATTGGATCAAACTGTCAAAACAACTAGATCACTACACGCCAGGTTTTATGTCATTAAAGCCTAGGTCATTCTCTACAGCATCTAGGCCAGCTAAGGAATGATACCTTGGAAAGGATACCCGTTTCACTTGCTCAATGTGTGTGTTGTCTATATTAATATATAGGTGATTAAACTACTAGGTAAGAAATAGTTGGACCCCAAAGAGCCTACTGTCTGACTGTCTATCAGTACTGGTACCTGGAAAACTACAACTCTGGGTTTGTATTTGCCTTTGGGAAGATCAGAAGGCTCACAGTGCAGGGAAGGGGAGAATAAAAGTCTGGGATCAAAGAATGCAGTAATATTTGTTTCCAGAACCCAGGTAATAAATCAATGAGCTCTTTCATAAGAGCAAGGGGCTGGGGCCTATTAGCTCTGCCTCTGTCTCCTTAGGATAGGGAATAAGGGTGAGGGTCAAAGAAAGAAAAGATGGAGAAATTAGTACATATTTCTCCAGACACCATGCACTAGGTACTATATTTTACATAAACAACAAGGTATGATTCCTGGGTCGGAGTAGAAGGGTAAAGACACATAGGGGACAGGATCATGCGGATAGTATTAGTTGTTAAAGGTACAGAATTCAGAGAACCTAGGGAGAGGACAGAAAAAGTTTACATAATCAAGAAGGTGGGGTGAGGGCTTAGAAGAGATCACTGTGATTAGAGACAACCAGCTCATGGAGAAACACTTACTTGGGGATGGGTGAGAAGATGCTGAGGCCAGCTCGGAACTTCTTGATGGTACCACTTGCCTTGAACCAGCTGTGCCTCTTCTCCTGCTGGGTCTTTAAGAAATCGTTGCTGAGATGTTTCCATTGTTGGGATGTAAACATACCCAGGATTCTAAAGAATCACAGAGGAAGAGACTTAGAAAGCTCCAGCAGGGGAATCCCAGGTCAAGAAATTGGACTATGAAAGGCAACTAATCTAGAATTCAGGCTTAGGGGCTGCAAAGCTAGTTGGTTTAGGGAACTGTGTGTGTCCCAAGAGCCCTCTAATATAATCTTAGCACATGGATATGTATTGTTCTAAAGTGCCTCTTGACCTTAGTGGGTAAATTCTCACTCCCTTACCTAGTCTAATGGACCAGAAAAATTCTTAGATGCTTTGCCTTTACAGGAAAATCTCAAATTTGAGTCTTCAAAGGCTGTGAACCTGGCAATTTATTGCCAAGAAGAGCTATACCGAAAGTGAAACAGAAGTGGTGGAATAGAGGTGAGTACTACCCTTGGCCTTGTGAAAGGTGAAAAAAAGGACAAGGAACCTGAAGAGTACTGATACTGTTAGGCAAAACATTACAATCCCAAATTTATGGTTTCCAACTTGACTAGTCTTGTCAGTTCTTTCACTTGTCCTTGATCAGTTCTCTCTAGCATTACTCTATTACTGTAAATCCTTATCACCTTCTTTAAGCTCCTAACTTTACCTACAACTGATATTCTTTCTTCTCAACAGAGAAAACTGAAGCCATCAGATATCATCTTCCATGATTTTACAACCTTACTACAAGATCTATTTCCATTCCCACCCTCACTGTGATCCCGCCATCCTCTGGAGACAAGCTGACTCTCCTCTCAAGGACCAGTTGCTGTATCTGTACTGTAGATCTCAGGCCCTTTGCCGGGACTTTGATCTGGCAATTCCTCCCCTTTCCTGGCAGTTCCTTTCCCCACATCTACAAAAAGTTCCAAGTTTCTTTATTTCAACCTAGCCACCCCCAATCCTCATCCAAACTTCTTAATCCGTATTTAATTGTTTTTACTTTGTGGCCAATCATTTACTTCTCCAGAACACTTACTATATTCTGGTTTCTACCTTTGCCATTTCACTACAACTGCTCTCACCTTGATGGTAAATCCAACGGAAACTCCTAGTTTTCCTCTTACTCGTCCTCTCTGGCATCTGGCGCTCCTTGTAGAAATGTTCCTCCTTGCCTTCTCTGACACTGTTCTCTTCTCATCCTTCTCCAAGCTCTCTAACCTACCTTCAGTGTTTCTTCTTTCTCTACCTATTCTTGGCATTTTTTTCTGGGTTAAGGTGTTCTGCCCTTGACTTTATTTTCTTCTCATTCTATCTAGCTCTTCTTTGACATTCTCATATTCTACACTGGATGCAGTTCTCACCTGTACACTGCAATCTATCTTCAACCTGTACCTCTCCTGTAAGTATCAAATCTACATATCTTTCTATTGAGCAGCTCCACTGAATATCCTAAAGTTACCTTTAAACAATATCTTTAAAATGGAACTGTCTATCTTCATCCCACGAACTTGTTCCTCTTCTTAAATTCTTATTTAAATGAGTGGTATTAAAATTTACCCAGACATCTAGGTTGGAAACCTAAGAGTAATATTTCTCTATTCCTTGGCTCTTATCATATACAACATAACCAAATCAGCCTTCAAGTCTGACTTTAAACATTGCAAATCTTTCTAGTCTATCTCTCGTCTGTACTCATATCTACAGTCGTACTTTGGCTCATCATCTCACATGTGAACTTCTACAAATGTCTCCTACTAAAATAGTTCTGGTCTCTTGTCATACTCCTTCTATCTATGCTGCACAATGCTACCAGAATGTTTTTTTAATAATTAAATCTGACCATATCTTTTCTTTGCCTAAAACCTTTCAAAGCTCCCACTGCCTACAAAACAAAACCAGAAGATCCTTTCTGATTTTACACTTCCTACACACATTGCCTCATGTGACTGCCCTTGCAAATGTTATTTACTCTCAGAGTCTGTCTACATGGACAACTCTTATACATCCCTAAAAACCATTAATCATCTCCCTTTCTTTTTTTTTATTAATTATTTTTATTTATTTTTTGGCCTTGCTGCGTGGCATGTGGGATCTTAGTTCCCTGACCAGGGATTGAATCCGCATCCCCTGCATTGGAAGCACAGTCTTAACCACCTGACTGCCTGGGAAGTCCCTCATCTCCCTTTCATATTTCATTCATCTACCTGCCACCAGACTGACTTACACCTTCCTCTGTGTTCTTTCTAAACTTTACATTTTCACTTGTATTAGAACAAGTATACACTGGACTATATTTAGAACTTGACTGAGTTCACGTCTCTTTATATAGCAAATACTTATTGAGCAAGGTGCTCAATACATTTAGTAAACTAAAACTGTCCAAAATCCTAGGGCTCCACTCTGAGGAAGTGTGATGGGCATAACTCTAATTCCAGGGTTGTGTTTTCCTTTAAATGCTAAGTACTGATGAGCCTTACCTCTCGCCTCCAGGAAGCCTCAGGGCATATACCCCAGAAACACAAGCTCCCCCGCCTAACCATAAACTGGACTCACCAAATTTATTTTAGTCTTTCTTGGGCACATGTCAGAAATACACTTTTGGAAAGAAGCATTCAAGAGTCTGCCTGTCCTATCTCTCTTTCCCTCAAATGTTCATAACCAGCAAGATCAAAGTTCTTACTTTTTCAACTGAAGACCCAGCCCAAATCCTTCCTTATTTGATGGCTGGAAAACCTCAATTGACGGTTCTGCAAAGAGAAGAAAAAGCTCCTACTACATATACATGTCTATCCTCCTGGGAGTCCAAAGCCCCAGTTCAGTGGATTAGCTTCCTCAGATTTCAAGAGTACTCTAAACAATAATAATAGAAAATGAAAACCTCTGAGGCAGAATGTAGATTCTGGGAACTGTCTGACCAATTCCAAATATCCTCAACTTCTATAAGGAAGCTGAGGAGAAGGGGAAGAATAAGTAATATCAAGGAACTAGAGAAAACAATTTCATTAACCAAGAAAGTCTTTCAGGCATGACTATTAGGTGACAGTGGAGAAGGCAATGGCACCCCACTCCAGTACTCTTGCCTGGAAAATCCCATGGACGGAGGAGTCTGGTGGGCTGCAGTCCACGGGGTCGCTAAGAGTCAGACACAACTGAGCGACTTCACTTTCACTTTTCACTTTCATGCATTGGAGAAGGAACTGGCAACCCATTCCAGTGTTCTTGTCTGGAGAATCCCAGGGATGGGGGAGCCTGGTGGGCTGCCATCTATGGGGTCGCATAGAGTCGGACACGACTGAAGCGACTTAGCAGCATTAGCAGCAGCATTAGGTGATAGGGAATGAAGACAACAATGAAAGAAGACTGAAAATCTACCAATGGCCTTCAGATTACACCAAAAGGCTTTGTTCCTAGTTTTTCTCTACCTCAGTTAACTTAGAACATTGGATTAGACTAGTTAGAGCACGCAGATGCACAAAGTCACTGCCTTTACCCGGTCCATCAAGGTACTGGGAGAGAGAAAACCGCAGCCTCAACACAATAGGTTCTGTCCGGAGGACCTTCCAGGCTGTAGAAACTTCCTCCTACAAGAGTAAGGGGAATAGTTTCTAGTTCAGCATCAGAGAGATGGACTTTGAAGTTTTCGCTATATGACACACACATGCACATAGTACTTTCTGCTGATGGTCTAGAGATAGGCACGAAGTATACGTGCTTCAAATACAGCACTTGGGAACAAGACTCCAGGCCTATGTGGCAAAACCCACAAGCTCAACTAGACCTGTTGTTGGCAGGTACTAGTATCACTTACATCAAGGAAGCTGATGTTGATGTGGAGGTCAATGTCCACGTCATCGATAGTTCCATATTCTCTACAGAGATACAGGTGATCACATGTGAGACTCATTAAGGGAGAAAGAAGGGAACAGAAATTGAAATTGAAGTGGAAAGAGAAGTGAGCCTGGGGATAAGGGAGAGGGAAGGGTGAAAGGAGGCTCTGTACTTAGCTACAGCCACTTTTACAATCAAAGCCTTTGCCAGGCCACAAGCCCTTCTTAACCCAAAGGTGAAACTTCAGCCTAGAGGATCTAGGATAAGAGGGAACTTCTAAGAAAAGTGGTTATACTTTCCTAATTGTTCCTGTCAGCCTACCTTAAATATTCTGAGCAACTCTCACCATCATTAGGATCAAAACTTATGAAAGTTCACAGACCCCACCATCACACCATAAAGAAAAAACCTCTACCCTTTTAGCAACTCACAAAGAAGTGGCTGAGCCCCCTGCCATCCCTGAAGTAGAGTCCCACCTGATGGATACAGAGTTCTCACTGTAGATCTCCTTCACAGCTTCAATGTCTGCATCCAGCTGTGGGTGCCGATATAGGTCAGCTGCACAGCTTCCCTGAGTCGGCAGCACAAATGGTGGAGGGGGAAGAGAGGAAAACAGATAATGAAGAAGCATCAGGAACAGGGAAATCAAACTATAGCAACACATACAAGCAAAAGCTGCTTTATGAAGGGGTTCTTGGTGGTGGCCCTAGCTGGGGACTTCACTGACAGACAAGTCACCCCCCATCAGCACTCTAGGAGGTTTCAGTAGACCAACTGCAGGTTCTGCTTAAGGAGTTCACATCCTTAAGTCTCAGCTGCTCTCAACCTTGACCAGGACTCTTTAGGGATCCCTCCTATGGGAACTCAGAACAAGCTGAAGAGTACAGAATTTAACTCAGATTGGCTCTGGCTACAGCATCCAACATTTCTGCTCAGGATCATGCCCTGGACAATGACAGCACTTAACAGAAACTGGTAGAAGAAATCTCAAAAAATTTGACCCTAATGAATGAAATGACCCCTGCTGGTTAGTGAGGGAACAGTCAGAAAATAATTGTTTCCAACTAAGAACCTATGGCTAAACTCCATGCACAGAGGGTGTAGTTTATACTGGAAAAGATAAGAGTTCCAGGCAAGAGCAAAAATATGAGATCAGCTCCGACCAGATAATCTTCAGATCACAATGACACTATATCTTCATCTCTGCTCCAAAATAATCTTTCACTCCTGACGTATCCAGAGGAAAGTATACATTTAGACCACCCAACATGGGTTTAGGGGCTATAATCTCACCTGAACTCCATAGAGAAATTCCTCTGATTCATTGTCTCCCTCTGAATCATCATCGTTCCAGAACTGGCCTTTGATGTCCTGATGATGAGAAACAAAAAATGAGGGTGCCTGATATCTTGTTGAACAGAGTGGGGTTAAAATAAGAAACAGATTTTCACAAATGAGAGGTCCCTTGGAATAGAATAACTGAGTCCCCAATCCCTTTGCTGCCTTCCCCTGACCCTTTGGGGACATCTCAATCTTTTCCCAAATCTGGTCATATCCATGGTCTAGCACTGACTTGCTGGCATAGAGGAAAACAATAGGGAATTTTAGCCTTCTTAGGTATCGGGTATGATGACTGAAGCTCTAGTAGCCAGTGGGGGAGGTATGCAGAAGACTTCAATGTCAAGGTTGATTCTCAGGCATATCTAAGTTCTAGTACAAGCTGGCCTCTTCTGGATCATTACCCAAGGCAACTCTCAAGCACACCTCGCTCTTTTGTCTCCTAACTCCCTTTCTATCCCTTCAAGTATTTAACTCCCCCCTTACTGCCCAAGAAAACTCCCTATACACACACCAAGTAATACTGTTGCCATGCCCCATCTCCTTCCCTTAACTTCAAGTAGCCACCCTATCTTCCAAAAGGGAGTGCAGGGGGAAGGTGAGGTCTGCAATCTGTTTCATCTACCCCCTGGACAATCAGTTAGAAAGGTGGGCAGTGAATTCTCACCATTGGGTCAGTGGGTAACACACACTCCTAGGTCAGTGCTAGGCAGCACCCCTCCATACCACCAGCTGAACCCAGGCCAACGAGATGGGCATTGAGGAGGCCAAGAGAGGAGACAAAGGTTGGGAGGGGGGTGGTGATGTCAGGGGCTGACTGGAGATCTGCTGAGGAAGGCAGGATCTGCTGTTGTGATGGTAACAAGTCACTGTCCTGCAGAAAGTAGACAACAGTTGATCTCATCATCACTTAACAGGTGGGTGACATGTACAAAAGCACATGTTTATGGGTACACTTTTATTATACAGATGTATAGACACTTGCACATAGAAACATACTTGCATGCATGTAGACACACTTGCACACAGTTCTTTAAAGAGAATGAACCATGAAAGCACTACATGACCATAAGACATGTCCTCCAGCTGCAAAGCTGTGACTGAAGCAAGTCCCTGCTCTAGTTCATAACATTTTATCAACTCTTGAAGCCAAAATGATGATGGCAGGACCAGATGCTGTGCTACTCAGTCAAGTCAGTTCATTTTAGAATATTCTTCATAGAATCAACCATCATCAGAAGCAGACACTTTTTAAAAAATCTTTATCCCTAGTTATTTCTCCAAATTGAGTGTTCATCTCTTATTTAAAACTAGTATCCTTAGGAGTCTTTCTATAACAATCATAGCTAAGTTTAAAAGTCTCAACAACTCTGACCATTTTCTGGTAGAGTCTGAGTTGTCACAGCCAAAATAATGCCCTGGACTCCTCTTGGAATCTACTCCCTGCAAAATATAATAATGATCTGAAGAAATGTTCAGAAAAACACTAACTTCTAGCCCTTGTGCAAAATTAAAAACCACTGCTTCCTGGCTTTGTATTTATCAGTTTCATCCACTCCAACCTTAAACAGAGGTGTTCTTAATCTTTAACATGGTTCTCTTGCATCTTAGGTATCTAGATCAGTGGCTCTCAAGTAAGGTCTGTGAACTGGCAGCATCAATATGACCTGGGAACTTGTTTAAAATGTAAATTCTAAGATCCTCTATTGAGACCTACTGAATTGGAAACTCCAGAGGTCTAGCAATCTGTTTCAACAACCCCTCTTAAGTTATGCTGAGAACCACCGTTCTAAATCCTTGTGTGTTCCAAGGGCCTGTGGTCTGTTCCTCAGAAACCAACGTAAACCTGTAACTAACCCAGTATGGCGACATAAAGCACAATGCCAAGGAAAAGAGCATAGTAGTCCTTCATCGCAGGGCTGCCTGGCCCATCAAAAACAATATGCAAAAGGAAATCACAACTGAAGTTCTTAGAGAAGAAATGGCCTGATATCTGAGACTTGCTTTAAAATTCAACTCCAGCACAAAAGGCGGAAGGGGCATCAGGGTGGGGAACAGGTGAAAAAAACATGGCAAAGTGATGATTACTGATGAAGCTAAGTGATGATAAGCATTTCTTATACTCTCTACTTTTGTGCATAGTTGGAGATTTTCATTAAAAAAAAAAATCAGAGACTACCCTTAGAAGGGCTCTCCCTAAAAAGTTAACTCTAAATAAGAACAGGAAGATTATCACTAAGACTCCATAAATGCTTCTTTGCTGTTCTTCAAACATACCAAGCATATTCCCATCTCGGAGCCTTTGTCCCTGCCGGTCACCCTCCTCGGGATGCTATTCACCCAGATAAGCACATGGCTTACTCCTTTACTCTTTCAGATCTCTGCTTGAAGGTCACCTTGACTATTCCATATAAAACAGCAAAACCCCAACATACAATATAGTAGCACTCTCCATCCCCCTTCCTTGCTTTAATTTTTTCCACAGCACTTACCACACTCTGATGTACAAAATGTTTGTTTGTTGTATTTATCTCCCACCAGAATGTAAGCTCTATGGTGGCAGAGGCTCTGACTCTTTTCATTGTCTATATTGTCAGTCCCTCAACACATATTTACTGAATGAATGAACTGTCTGCTGGAGACCTAAGCCAAAGGGGAGATACATACGAGAACTTAAACACAACTACATAGACAAAAGTCATACAAAAATAATCTTAAAAAGCAAGACTCCATTCACCTTCAACAGTAGCTGAGAACCAGAACATGAAGATCTGGGGGCTGGGTTTGTGAGCTTTGAAAATAAACAGTCAGGTGCTGATCTGGATGATCACAGAGAAATAAAGAGGGAGGCACTAATGTCCAGCCTGGGGCGTCTTGGGCTGGGTGGTAGGATGATGGCAGCGTAGGCCAGAAGTACCAACTTTCACAAGCTCTCTGTCACTGTAGAAGTCAAGAAAACTTAGTCTCTCTCCAAGGGTTGTTGCTGCTTGGTTTCTGCTGTTATCATAAGGAGAAAAAGATAATTCAGAGGGTATTTTTCCTGTCCAGGGAAAAGATAATTCATAGACTACCATCTTATTCAACCCAGGCTGCTTCAGGGAAAGGGACTCCCACCTTCAACTCTCAAAGCTCACTCCTCTGAGAGATGGAGGGAGAAAGGGTTTAAGTGATGAAGAGTGGCAAAAGTGGCATAGTGGGCAGTTACCTAATTCACAGAATTACATTTTAAACAGGAATAACTAGAAAGATAGTCTTTTTCAAAGCTTTCACGTTACATATAAAAAAAATCAGGGGTAGAGAGGTCAAGCAACTTGCTTAGGTCCAGGCAAGTGGAACTGGGACTTGAGCACATTTGATAGGTTCCACCCACATCCACTCTTCCTGTGATATGGTCACAGCAATAAAGGGAGTTGCTAATGAATTAAGCAAGAAAGACCTATCTAACTTATTCAAATGAGGTGCAGAAGGGAAACTTTCAAGAAAACCCAGGCCAAATATAGACTGTGTGAAGAGTGCCCAGAGAAGGGTGTCTGACGGTCAGTGCTTCGGCCGACAGCAGAAAACGGAATTTGCAAGGGAACTGGCCATATGTAATTAAGCCTCAAGTACGGATCACAAAACGTGGCCGACGTCCACGGGCGCTTCTCGGTGTGACAACTTTATACCCAGTTAAAGAAGCCTCGGATCTCAACGTTTAAACTCTGGATTTGACTCCCACCTTTGTGGTCCTGGGCAAGGAGGTTACTCCGCTCTCCCGGAAAGCCTAGGCCACGGAACAAAGAGCGCGGCGGCGAACTCATGGACCTAACGCTACCCCGGGCTCCCGGCGGAGGGACAGGCCGGGGTGAGCCCCCGAACACTGGCTGCCACCGCGCTTCCAGAACAGGCCGTGAGGCCTCCCTTGGGGGGAGCAGTTAGACCCCTTCTCCGTTTTCCTCTGGAGACCCCCAACACCTGCCTCCCGGGAAAGCAGCTTTGTGCCCGATCTGTGTCGCTAGCCACCCGGCCTTGAGCGAAGCCTGTCAAGCCCAGGAGAGCACCTCAGAGCCACCCGGTTCAAGCCCCTCACTTCATCCACCCTGGCCGAGGAGAGGCGGGCCCCGCACCCTTTCCGCGGCCCCGCCGCCCCGCCCGGCCCCGGTGGCAGCCGCCCCACAGGCCGGCCTCGCGAGTACTCACGGCGACCCCGGGCCGCGCGCGGCCGCCGCCGAGGGGACGAGCGGCCCGGGACGCCCCGCGGGGGCGGAGCGGCAGGCCAAGGGGCGGGGGCCGGGCCGGGCGGGCGAGGTCGCGCGCCCCAACGCCTCGTCGTTCCGTCACGGCGGCGCTGAGCCCCTCTGCGCACGCTCGCGCGGCGGCCCCGTGGCCACGTGGCCCGCTCGGAACCAACTGCCAAGCAGCCTACCTCTGGGCGCGCCCCCGCCCCCGACTCCAGGCTTGGGGCGCCTGCTCAATGGCCGCTGGTTGGGAGGGGATGCGGAGCGGAGGACGGCGCCTGCGCCGTGGGTCGGGACCGGTGTGAGCAGAAACAAGAGGCGCCCCACGGGTCCGCGGAGGGCCCTCTAAATAAGACTTTGGGCGTTTGGCGCCTCCAGTGATTGGGAGGACGGAGCAGGGAACGCAATCCCGGCTCTTCCTTGGAGCCAGTGCGCCGGATACAGATTGAGAAGGTTCCCCTCAGACTCAGCTGACTCCAAGAATCTCTAGTTTGTAACACCTCAGGGTCTTTAAATTCTTAAAACATATCTTTTGCTCCCCTGGTAGCTGTGATAGGCTGGAAAGCACTCTGGCCCTCTATTTAGACAATCTGGATTCAAAGCTTGGTTTCGGCACTTACTGACTGCTCAGGCTTGTACCAAGACTTTTACTTTCTGAATCTTAGTTTTCTCATCTGTAAAGTGGGAACAATGATATCTTTTTAATGGGGCTGTTGTGATGAGGAAGAAATGTAATGGCGTGTCGAACCATATGAATGTGCAAAGTAGTTGATCCATTATATCTTACAAAACAAATTTCATATGGTTCAATCTAACACATATAATTTATATGCAGAGAACATCATGAGAAATGCTGGACTGGATGAAGTACAAGCTGGAATCAAGATTGCTGGGAGAAATATCAATAACCTCAGATATGCAGATAACAAAACACTTATGGAAGAAAGAGAAGAACTAAAGAGCCTCTTGGTGAAAGTGAAAGAGGAGAGTGAAAAAGTTGGCTTAAAACTCAGCGTTCAGAAAACTAAGATCATGGCATCTGGTCCCATCACTTCATGGCAAATAGATGGGGAAAGAATGGAAACAGTGACAGACTTTATTTTTGAGGGTTCCAAAATCTCTGCAGTTGGTGACTGCAGCCATGAAATTAAAAGACACTTGCTCTTTGGAAGAAAAGTTATTACCGACCTTGACAGCATATTAAAAAGCAGAGACATTACTTTGCAAACAAAGGTCCATCTAGTCAAAGCTGTGGTTTTTCTAGTAGTCATGTATAGATGTGAAAGTTGGTCTATAAAGAAAGCTGAGTGCAGAAGAATTGATGCTTTTGAACTGTGGTGTTGAAGACTCTTGAGAGTCCTTTGGACTGAAAGGAGCTCCAACCAATCCATTCTAAAGGAAATCAGTCCTGAATATTCATTGGAAGGACGTTGCAGCTGAAGCTCCAATATTTTGGTCACCTGATGCAAAGAACTGACTCATTAGAAAAGACCCTGATTCTGGGAAAGATTGAAGGCAGGAAGAGAAGGGGATGACAGAGGATAAGGTGGTTGGATGGCATCATGGACTCAATGGATATGAGTTTGGCTAAACTCTGGGAGTTGGTGATGGACAGGGAGGCCTGGTGTGCTGCAGTCCATGGGTTTGCAAAGAGTCGACATGACTGAGTGAACTGAACTGAACTGAACTGAACACATACAGAGTAACCAGACGAATACCTGGAACTAGGATTTACTTCATAAATGGGAGTTGTTAACTGTGGTTGTTATGATTGTTGACCTCAGACATGGCCAGACCTCCTTTCATCTTTAATCAGAATTGGGTGTCTTGGGGCTCCCCACATGCCCCTCTTTTCCATCAGCACTAGTAAGGAAAGGTTTATCTCTTATCTACTTACCTTCCTTATTCCCTTTTTTAGCAGCCATGAAATTAAAATGCATTTTGGTCCTTGACAAAACTATGACAAAGTGTGAAAAACCTTGACAAAGCTGACAAACCCAGACAGCATATTAAAATGCAGAGACATCACTTTGCCAACAAAGGTCTGTATAGTCAAAGCTATGATTCTTCCTGTAGTCATGGACAAATGTGAGAGTTGGACCATAAAGAAGGCTGAGTACTGAAGAATTGATGCTTTCAAACTGTGGTGCTGGAGATGACTCTTGTGAGTCCCTTGGATTGCAAGGAGATCAAATCAGTCAATCCTAAAGGAGATCAACCCTGAATACTCATTGGAAGGACTGATGCTGAAGCTGAAACTCCAATAGTTTGGCCATCTGATGTGAAAAGCCAATTCATTGGAAAAGACCCTGATGCTGGGAAAGATTGAAGGCAAAAGGAGAAGGGGGCAACAGAGGATGAGATGGTTAGATAGCATCACAACTCAACGGACATAAGTTTGAGCAAACTCCAGGAGACAGTGGAGGACAGGGAAGCCTGGTGTGCTGCAGTCCATGGGGTCACAGAGAGTTGGACAGGACTTATCGATTGAACAACAGCACGCATACACAAGGAAGGCTTTGGCCCTGAGTGATATGAACACATGACATATCTACCCCTCCTGAGCTGACTTCAGTCATAATGTTCCTAGTGACGTTTTTTACATTTGAATATCCTTGACATCTCCCTTCTCATTCTCTCTCCCTTTTGATGCCCCTCCTCTTCTCACCTGGCCTCTCAGCTTGTGCTCCAACACTGTCTTCATGTCAGTTTGTTACACCCATTGTGTATAATAACTGAAAAAAGTGAGGGATGTAAAATAACAGGACTTGGAGCCTTAGTCACAGAGTGTAGAAGTTCATAGTCACTGGGGAAGGAGTTGCCTCTGCTCCCTAAAACAACTCACCAGCAAAGGCCCCGGAACAGCTTTGGAGAGGCAAGTATTCATGGGAGTGTTTGAACAGAAGCACTTTGGGTAAGCAGGGGAGGTCTGTCCCCATGAGTGAAATGTCAAAATCCAGTATTCCATAACCTTCCAGGATGTCCCCTCTTTACTTCCTTCCATCTCACACCACTAGATCTACTCATTGTGAATCACGTGAATCTCAGCTGGCTCATGCTTGATTAGTCTTTTCCTGTCTTCCCTTCTTTACCCAACCAGTCTAGATCCTGTGGTCAGTTACTTTAACCACATTTTTTTCCAATATGCTTGCCCTTTAAAATCACAAGCAGCAATCTGCCTTCTCTATTCTCCTGTCCTAAATCCGGATAAAGGAAATCATCCAGTCCTGCAGCACTGAGTTAGTGAGTGGACACTGTTTTGTTAGTCCAGCCCATGAGCCCTATTCTTTGGGAATTAAAATTTCCACACTGACTCTTCAGATCTGCAGTCCCCAGGACCAGGCTTGTCTTCTGTGGCCTCTGGCATCCCAGCTGCAGTTTATCAAACTGTGAGTGGATTCCTAATCCAAACTGAGCTAAGCCAATGTTCTCTCCTGGGAAATTTGGATTAGGGCTGAGAGACTATGATTCTAACTGAACTGGTTTCTTGAGCAGAAGAGATATGAACTCATGAGTCATCCACCATCCCAACTATTGGGTTGGCCAAAATGTTCGTGTGGGTTTTTCCATACCATCTTAAAGAAAAACCTGAATAAATTTTTTTGCCAGCCCAATGTTACGAGGAATGGAGAAAGGCTATCTCAGAGAGATAATGAAGACTGGAGAGGCAGAGACCAGAAATCATGAGACAGCTCTTTGGTTCCTGAAGATGTCTCAAGCCCTTTCTCTTCCTTCCTTCCTTCTTTCCTTTCTGGCTGTGCTGGGTCTTTGTTGCTGCACATTGGCTTTCTCTGGTCGTGGTGTGCCAGCTTCTTATGTGGTAGCTTCCCTCGTTGCAGAGCACAGGCTAAGTAGTTATGGTGTGCAGGCACAGTTGCCCCGCGGCATGTGGAACCTTCCCAGACTAGGGATTGTACCCGTGTCTCCTGCATTGGCAGGCAGATTCATAATCACTGGACCACCAGGGAAGACCTCCCAGGCCCTTTCTAAGGCCCTCTGACCTTGGAATCTATGAGTCACCTTTATCTAGAATAAATCATATAAGGAAACTTATCCTGGACATGATATAGAGCGACAACAAATTCACTTGTGTCCTCAGCTATGCCCTGAGTGTACAGTCCTTCTACACATCAGCTTGTGCCACCACCCCCCATTCTGCTTCATAGAGAAAATAAAGTCAGCGTGGAGGAATGATTTCCTTAATGTGCAGCCCCCTCCAAACATTTGAATCTCCCCTACTCTTTCTCAGAAGTAATGAAGTCTCTCTTCAAATCCAAGCTAATCCTTTCTCTTAAAAATCCTTATAATTTGTTTTTCACTTCCTTTTGTCTCTTTGGGAACTTTGCTCCTTTATTTATATTCCTCTTTCATGGATAGTCAGCTTTGCCTCTCTCCTACTCTCTGATCTCAGCATATAAACTTGATCAAATAGCCCAACCTAAAAAAAAATCCAATTTTAATCCCACACACTACTGATCATTACACCACCCTTTTTCTTGTCTTCAAGCAAGCCTCTAAGTAGTTTACACTCTCCATCTAGTGTCATCTTCCTCTCCCCCAAACCTCTACTGCAACCATTCACCAAAGTTACAGATGACTTCTGAACTTCGAAACCCATTGGAAAATTTCAGGCTCAACAATAATTTGACCACTGATGTCAGTTGACATCCATGATTAGCAGTCCCTGCATCCTTTCCCTCTGTTGGCTCCTGTGGGCTGTGTTCTTCCAGTTTCTTCCCACATTTCACATGACTCCTTCATGACTGCCTTAATAGATTTCTTTTCTGTCATTTACCACTTCTTGTTGTTCAGTTGCTATGTCTGACTCTTTGCGCCCCCATAGGCAGCTGCATGCCAGGCTTCCCTGTCTTTCACTGTCTCCCAGAGTTTGCTCAAACTCATGTCCATTGAATCAGTGATGCTGTCTAACCATCTCATCCTCATTCACGATTTAAATAATTAAAAATACAGTTTAGTCAACACCCATTTCTCATTTCATCACTCTTTCCAGTGACCTCAATAGCACCCACCTGAAGCAGACCCTGATCATCTGGGGCTTTGCAGAATCTCATTACCCTTCCTGTGTTACAAGTCTTGGAGGTAAGCAGAGCCCGCCTTCCATGACAGATGCTGAAAAGATTGGGTCTTTGCTTTCCCAGATCTTTGGCAACCAAGACAGAGGCATGTGACCTAAGCTTGGCCAAATAGGTCGCAGGAAAATAGCTTCTGGAATATATGATTCTGAGAAATAGAACCATGGAGAATGCATCCTGGTGGCAGTGGCCACCATACTCTGTCCTGTGCTTGGGGATTGTATCAGTGTGGGTTTGGGTGGTGATGATGTCCAGTGCCCAGTGGTGAT
The DNA here is from genome assembly GCF_023699985.2 of Odocoileus virginianus. NCBI lineage: Eukaryota > Metazoa > Chordata > Mammalia > Artiodactyla > Cervidae > Odocoileus > Odocoileus virginianus. The sequence goes on from NC_069679.1 coordinate 12,302,022, forward strand.
GACAATGCCAATATTCTCACTGGGTTGGTCTGCCATCTATTTTGGCCTTTGCTCTGGTGGACTGGCCTCCAATTGCTCTCAGTTATTTTTCAAACTTGCATGTCCTGCTTGGCAATCCCATGACCCACCCAGTGCCCTTCCAAGAGATGGCTTCTCTGTTTAAAGTGTCCTGTGTGACACGCTGACTGCAGGTGACTTGGACTCCCGAGTATTTTTCTCCATTCTTTGCTTCTTGCATTTCAAGTTGCCTTTTAGACAACTCCACCTGTATGTCTCACAGGCATACTCATCTTTTCCCTCTCAATCTGCCTTTCTTCCATATTCTTAGCTTAGTAAATAGCACCTGTGACTTGTTCAGCTGGAACCCAGAGAGGGAAACATCTTAGATTTCTCCCAACCTCATGTAAACAGAACCAGTTTTACCTCTTAATACATCTTAAATCAATCCCTCCTTTTAAAAAAAATATTTATTTACTTGGCTGTGCCGGGTCTTAGTTGCAGCATGCAGGATCTTCAATCTAAGTGAATCTTTCTGAAACCCAAATCTGATCATGTCATTCCTCTGTTAAAATTCTTCAACGGCTGTTTGTGGCCTCCAGGATAAAATGGGTACCCTTTCCATGACTCTGGCTCCTATTTGACCCTCAGCACTCCCTCAACCTGCATCCTATGTTCCAGCTAGGTCAACTGACACGTTTTTACGGACCATGCAGGATGTGTTTTTATACCCTATGACTCCTTAGTGGGATTGACAGTTCCAGGGCCACCTCTGCTACCTCCCTGCTTCTATCCCAGAGATGATACATGACCCAATAGGCTATGTGGAGGACTCCATCCCCCTGACCAAAATGATTAGTTCAGGTGAGGCTTTGTGACCTAAGTAGAGCCAATCATAACCTTCCCCTTAAACTTTCTTGCTTTTGAGGCCATGGTGCCAGGAGCGCATGGGACTGAAGCTGCTGGCACCCAGCTCTCTATCAAATGGAGAAAGTGCGTTTATGGCAGGTAAGAGGATGGGACAAAGAATGAAAAGAAGCAGAGCCCTGCGAGATGAAATGAAAGAGGTCTGATGGCATTTGTTTGAGCCCTTGAATTCAGTCCTGCCTGAAGTTATTAATAGCACTACACTTCTCAGCTACTTTCTTGCTTAAGCTGGTTTGTGTTGGTTCCTATTGCTTGTCCTAATATACAAATGGAATGGCATGTGCAATCAACAGACTCTAGAATGTAGAGCTGGTGGAACTGAAGTGGAGACAGTGTGGGGCTCTGACAGTCGTTGAATGGGAAGTTAGAAATCCCTGTTATGTGGTATCAAGTCAGCTGACTAAATGATCTTCTATTTTATCTGGATCTTTGGGTCATGTATTCATCCTAGATGGAGATTTCAGGGACACCCTGGACAAATATCTGGATGTTGCAGTATACTGGCCTCTCACAAGATTTCTGGTAAGGTCCTGAAGTTTATCTGCTTCCATGCTAGTAGAACCAACCATAGGCAGCTTTGTCTAGAGTTCCTTTTTTGCCTGTGACTGGCTAGCTAGACAGCCAAGGGTTAGATAATCACGTGTGTTATAGATCATAAAAGCTAGATCTTCTGCCCCAAACTAAAATGAATGAGAACAAGGGTGGAGAGGTGGGATATCCTGCAAGAGATACTGGAACTTAGAGTTTGGGAAGTTCTAGAGAAAAGGCCTGATCCTCCAAGCCACAGCTGAATGTGTCTTTTTTTTTTCTCCCAAATTAAATAATGTGTATTTTACTTAAAATTCAGACAGTCCTGGGAGCTCTTGTGTCTGGGGACCTTGGCTGTTAATCCTGTGGGAGAGAGTGAGGTGCATTGGTCACAAACCTGATGTGCCTTTCCAGGCTCCCTCAGCCACCTCCTTCTCTCTCTCTCTCTTGTAGCCCACCACCCCACTTCCACACTTGTGGTAGAAATGCCATGTGGCAGGCATGGGATCTGACTTCCCAAGCAGCCACCCAGGGGGCAAATGATGCAACTCAGAAGTGCAGTGGTGTAAGGTCTCTGCGGGGTGCACCTTGGACAGTAGAAATCAAGCGACGAGAGGGGAACAGCTGGGAAAGTCCCCTCTCAAGTCTCCTCTCGGTAAACTCATCCACGGTGCACTTTCTCCTTGCAAACACTATGCACACAGACTCGTCAAGTCACTGGCTCTCTCCTCAGGGCTCATGTGACACAGTGGCCACCACAGGGATACATTCTCTTGCATTGCTTCACATCTTTCCTCACCGCATCTCTCTTCTCCCCTCTCACCATCCAGGATTTCCATCTCTCCAAAATGCGAGCCTCAGACTCTGCTTTGTAGAACACTTGGGTTAAGATATGGAGCCACAATCAAAGCCCCCATCCCAACACTGTTTGGGGTAGCAAGAATGTCCTGAGGGCACAACTGATTTTTCCAGCTCAGTTCAGTTCAGTCAGTTCAGTCACTCAGTTGTGTCCGACTCTTTGCGACCCCATGGACTGCAGCACACCAGGCCTCCCTGTCCATCACCAACTCCTGGAGTTTACTCAGACTCATGCCTGTTGAGTTGGTGATGCCATTCAACCATCTAATCCTCTGTCATCCCCTTCTCCTCTCGACTTCAATCTTTCTCACATCAGGGTCTTTTCAAATGAGTCAGCTCTTCGCATCAGGTGGCTCAAGTATTGGAGTTCTAGCTCACTTGCAGGAAATCCAGCCCAGATCTCTGGATTCCTGTCAGGGCCCCAGTGCAAAGAATGCTAGGTCAGGCCATTTCTGGCCTACTCCCTAGGAGAAGCTGAGGCCAATTTCTCAGGCTCCTTTTGTGGTTCCCTACATAGTCTTCTGGGCACCTAGGACCTTGGGAAGAATCAAACCCAGGCTTGCAGTTTGCTGTACCTTCTGGGTCTCTGTGCTCTTAGGCCACTAGAGGGCAGGAGGCTAGAGCCTGGAAGTTAAAAGCCCCCTCTATTCAATGGCATCCCACTCCAGTACTCTTGCCTGGAAAATCCCATGTATGGAGGCGCCTGGTAGGCTGCAGTCCATGGGGTCGCTAAGAGTCGGACTTGACTGAGCGACTTCACTTTCATTTTTCACTTTCATGCATTGGAGAAGGAAATGGCAACCCACTCCAGTATTCTTGCCTGGAGAATCCCAGGGACGGGGGAGCCTGGTGGGCTGCTGTCTATGGGGTCGCACAGAATCGGACATGACTGAAGTGACTTAGCAGCATAGGTGGCCAATCTAAGGCCCTTTAACCCAGGCTGCACTACTGTGAGGGCAGTTTCTGAAGCCAGGGCTGGGGAGTAAAAGAGTTCTAGTCTCTACCCTTTCCGAGTCTGCACTTGGCACAGACTTGGTAAGCTCTTTGTGGACCCCACATGACTCAAGCTCCAAGGGTGGTTGTAGAGTGTGCATTGTCTTTGGGCTTCCTGAGCCCATGAGGTGTCTTCCTTCATGGGTTCTCCCAAAGAACACAGGGCTGTGTACCATGCTTGTGCAAATATATTGGCTGAGGGAGGCCCAGCATGGATGCATGTGTGCTTAGTCATGTCTGACTAAGTCTTTAGTCTTTGTGACCCTATGGGCTGTAGCTCACCAGGATCCTCTGTCCTTGGAACTTTCCAGGCGAGAATACTGGAGTGGATTGCCATTTCCTCCTACAGGGGATCTTCCCAACCCAGGGATCGAACCCGCATCTCCTGAGTCTCCTGCATTGTGGGCAGATTATTTACCGCTGAGCCACCAGGAAGCGAGGGAGGTCCAGAGGCCCCAAACAGCCTCTGAATCCCTGCTGCATTTGGCTGTGTCATAGTACAGACAGGTATAGTCAGGACAGTGAACTGCCCAAAGATAGAACCCAAGCTAGAAAAGATAAAGAGATTCTGAGATCTCCTTGACCTTCGTACCCTCTTTTGGAGGGTATCACATGCATGCTTTGCTCCACTGAGGCAGAGGTGAGACCCCAGGTCAGAGCACACAGCAAATCCAGAGCTGCTTCTGAGGTCAGAGGTTGTCAGTCCCATCTTAGACTAAAGGTTTTTTCTCTCTATATCCAAGACACCCAGGTTGCATCCAGAGAGAGAGAGAGAAATTCCAGGAGCCCTTCTGAAGGCTGAAGACTCTGCCCATAGTGCCCAAGTTATACAGGTTCTCAGAGGGTCCCCTCAATTCAATGTCCACTGTTAGACTCCCCTCAGGAAGGTTTTGGGGATGTGGCCTTAGTGTAATATGGACCGTGGCCAGAGAAAAAGGAGCTGAGCAAGCAGATGACTGGCCAGAACCAGTGCTTCTGTGGTTGCCTTACTGCTGTCCTGAACAGTGCCTTGGGGCTGAGGCCTACAAGCCAGTACTGCTTAGGGATTTTTGACTATAAAGCTCAACATTCAGGAAACTAAGATCATGGCATCTGGTCCCATCATTTCATGGCAAATAGATGGGGAAGCAGTGGAAACAGTGGCTGACTTCATTTTAGGGGACTCCAAAATCACTGCAGATGGTGATTGCAGCCATGAAATTAAAAGATGCTTACTCCTTGGAAGGAAAGTTATGGCCAACCTAGACAGCATGTTAATAAGCAGAGACATTAGTCAACAAAGGTCCATCTAGTCAAGGCTATGGTTTTTCCAGTAGTCATGTATGGATGTGAGAATTGGACTATAAAGAAAGCTGAGCACCGAAATAATGATGCTTTTTAACTGTGGTGTTGGAGAAGACTGTTGAGAGTCCCTTGGACTGCAAGAAGACCCAACCAGTCCATCCTAAAGGGGGTCAGTCCTGGGTGTTCATTGGAAGGACTGATGTTGAAGCTGAAACTCCAGTACTTTGGCCACCTGATGTGAAGATCTGATTCATTTGAAAAGACCCTGATGCTGGGAAAGATTGAGGGCAGGAGGAGAAGGGGATGACAGAGGATGATTGGATGGCATCACCAATTCAATGGACATGAGTTTGGGTAAACTCCAGGAGTTGGTGAAGGACAGGGAGGACTGTCGTGCTGTGGTTCATGGGGTCGCCAAGAGTCGGACATGACTGAGCAACTGAACTGAACTGAGTCAGGGTTACTGGAGCATGAGCCAGCCCAGTGTTATATAGGTAATATATTTAATGTATTACATATATAGGTAATATATTTTATATGTATATGTATATATATATATATATATATAATATTTCCAGAGGCACTGAGGTTACGGTTGACATTATCACAGGCCATTGTGGAAGCCATGAAGCTGAGCGGGAGGGGAATGGGCCAAATGTGACCTGTTGCCAAGAGAAACCACAAGGACCAGATCCAGACTCAAGGACAAGGACTCGGCAAGATTCTTGATGATGGCTACTAGCTCACAGAGAGCAACCGGGAATCAAATCAAGTCGGTTTGAAAGGAATTGTGCAGAGACTTCTCACTTGACAGTCAGGGATCTGGGAAGACATAATCTCTAAGACAATGTTTAGGCTCAAACCCATGTCCAAAGGGAGCTGTCCTGATGGCTCAAGCAGTTAAAAAAATCTGCCTGCAATGCAGGAGACACAGGTTTAATCCTGGGGTCAAGAAGATTCCCTGGAGGAGGAAATGACAACCCACTCCCGTGTTCTTGCCTGGGAAATCCCATGGACAGAGGAGCCTGGTGGGCTACAGTCCATGGGGTCACAAAAGTGTAGGACACGACTGAGCAACTGAACATGCACACACGCACCATGTCCAAAGGGAGGAGGGATGCTTCAGTTCCAGAAGGGGCATCTTCTTGGGGATGTCCATAAAGGACAATGGATAAAGAAGATACTTTCCAGTAAGAAAGGACCTAGAGTAAGTAGTTTCATTGAAAAAGAAACTCACTCCACTGTCCAGAAGGATGGATCTGCTATATGCTATGGATTAGTGACCATTGTTTCCTCTTCTAGTCCAAATTGAATTTTTTTTAATGGTTATCCTATTTCCCTCTACTATTTCATATTGGTTATGCAGAGGTAGCTACATTTATCTTTAAGCCATAGATTGCAAAATCACAAGGTGTTATATCCAGACCTAATCAATAACTGCACATCACAAAGGCACCCTGCTCTGAGGGCTCAATGAAGCAACTGGGCATGATTTGGTTTTGCCTCCCATTGAGAAGTGGGTGACTGCAGCGTTTTGTTAGGCCTAAGAATGTTGTATCATTAGGCAGACATATTTTTGACATTGTATGTTTGTCAAGAAGAGTATATAGGTGGATTTTGGAATATTGTGGATGCACCTTGCTTATCTGCCCATCTTCTCTTCTTCTGAAGAGCCATTTCATCCTTCCACACAGTCCTGGTGAGGTTGTCAATTACGGTGGCTTACTTTTCCACCCTAGATATGGGCACATGCCTATTCTGGCCAAAGTTCTCCCAAGGTCTTTAGAGCTAGAACTGGTGAGGCCACCAAATAGAAGGAAGCAGAGTCAAGAGATGGAGACATCATCATTTGAACCCCTAAATCCAGATCCAGCCTAGATCCAGTCATACCTAAAGGCAGGTACATCCTTTGATTTATCAGTTTTGTAAGCCAACTAATTTCTTGTTGGCTTGCTTGAGTTGGGTTTCTGACACTTGCAACTGAAAGTGTTTGGACTTACACATGCACACACAACAGAGAAACAAACACATAGTTGTTCAAACTCATTAGACATTATATAAGTCTTCCATGAGCTTAGAGGGATCAGCAAGTTTTTTAACTAAAGCAGAGGTCTCCAACCTCCGGGATCTAATGCCTGATGATCTGAGGTGAAGTTGATGTAATAATAACAGAAATAAAGTACACAATAAATGTAATGCTCTTGGATCATCCTGAAACCATCCCTCCTCCATCCGTGGGAAAATTATCTTCCATGAAACCAGTCCCTGGGGCCAGAACAGGTTGGGGAGCACTGGCTTAGACCATGCCTGTGCTCCAGCTCCTGGCACAGTGCTTAGCGCCCAGCAGTGAGGGGCTGCTATGCCTCCATGTGAATAGCTGTTTGTATGTGCAGATGTTACATATTCCATCTGTGTCCAGGGTGCTTAGTCTGTGTGTTAGTATTGTGCTGGTGTACAGACGCCCTTGACACTAGCTCCTCTCTCAGCTGGAAGTTACTTGTTGGTACATGTGGCACCTTATCTGGTAATGTTAGTTTTCATCCCATTCCCTCCAAAAACGAGTCAAAGACAAAGGAACAGGTGGGAACAAGTTTTCTTAGAAACTCTTATGAAGGAGGAACTCTCCCCCTGCCATGTCCTTCATTGTCTGATGTGACATCAGATTAGAGGCCTCCAGCCTCAGTAACATCTGGGGACCAGAGTGCCCACCACACAGCTGGGGCCCCAGACTAGTCTGATCCAGGTGTGTGGGGTGGAGCAAAGTTTATCCTCCTAGGAACAGTATGTGCAAGGCCCTGTGGGCCAGGAAAGGCTGACCAAGGCAAGGTGAGTCATGGTGTTCTAAGCCGAAACTTTTGCCCATCTCACAGAAGCAGGCAGGAAGCACCACCATCGATCAGCTTTATATGGCACCCACTGGATACACAGACAGACACAGACAGACAGACAGAGCACACACCACTTCTAAGCTGAACACTGCTCACCATCTAGAAGCACCTCAGATAAGCACATGTGAGACACTCTTGCATAGGAAAGATGTAGTTTTTAAAGGAATGAAGAAGTATTTTGGCAAAACATCTACTTCCCTCCCAGGTCCTGGGTAAAGAGGGACCTCTAAATTCTGAAGCTTCTACAATATTGAAAATTATCCCCTTCTCTCAATGGCAGTATATACAGAAGCAAATCTTCCAAGTCTGTTGTCACAGCCCTCTATATATATCCTGAATCTACTTTACAGGTGGGTAGACTTAGACCTAGAGACGGAAGGTGGTCTGGAGCAAGGGGACACTGGGGCTGGCTCAAGGTGAGGGGAAACAGGAGGTGTCTCAGCTCAGCCCAAGGCAGGGCCTCTGTCTATCTGGACAGGGAAGGGAAAGACTGGGGTGGTCCAGACTCCCTTTCATCCTAACTGGGGAAGCAGAGGTTCCACGGGAAAGGCTGTCAAGAAGGAAAGGCAGGTTCCCACTCCTGCTGGCTTAAGAGGCCTTTCAGGGTGGCAAGGACCAGGGCAGGCCAGAGCTCCTTGTCAAGGCTTGTTCAGGGATGCTCTCTGAGTTTGGGGGCTGTGGGCTCACTGCCTTCTGTAACTCTCTTGTTAACCTGCTTAGGAGCACAGACCTCAAGTCCTTAATTATTTTAAAAGGTGTTGGGGTGGGGTTTGGAGGTTAAGAGGGAATGAGACACAGAATAATCTTTCCACAGCCTTCCTCTGCCTAGGCTGGGGCCTTCAAGGGTCTTCTTCACCCTGTCTCCTAGGGATATTTAAAGGCAGCTTTTATTAGACTCTATACTGTTTCTTTTGTTTCTCTTGATTTTTTTTTGTTTTTTTTTTCTTTGTTTTATTTTTATTTATATATATATATATATATATATTCTTAAAAAAGCAATAGTCCTTTGGTCCCTAAACTCTAAGGAATGATATGATTTTGAAAGAAGTAGATCTGGGCTTCCTTTTGGAGAAGCCCTTGGCACCCCCTAGGCCATCTGCTGGTTCCCCTCCCTAGACAGTCACTCCTCAGCCAGCCCCAGCTGCCTTGCCAGCCTGAGCTCTTCATCACAGGCACAGAACAACCCACTTGGTGAAAACAATCCTTAAAGCGGCCTGAGCCCAGGTGTTGGCCTAGGGTCCACCTCCATCTGCGGCTGCTCCTTCAGGAAGGGCTGCTCAAGCATTATGTGCTTCTCTTTTCCTTTCTTCTCACTCTTCCATTTCCCATGTTGGGTATTAATTGATAAGGAGAGAGAAAGGAGAAAAAGAAAAATGTCACTGTGGAGAGCAAGACAACTTGCCCCATCCGTGACATCTCAGGTGATTGGCTGGACCTCAGGCTTCCCCCCTGGAGCCAGACTCTGGATTCTGGCAGATCACCATGGCCCTGCACCCCCTCCCGAGGGCTCCCTGGAGGAGAGTTCAAGTGAAGGAGGGTCTTGTGAACCTTCTGAGATAGCAAATCTCTAAAAGTCACAGGCAGCTGGGCTTGCCAGAAATCTAAGAGAGCTTGTCATCTTCCTCCCCATCGCCACCAGGCCCCATAAATCTTCAGAGCATTTGCTTCTCTGTTCATCTGCATGTTCACTGCCTTCATCCCAGCTCTGACATCCTGTCCTTCCTTTGCTTAAATTCTTCAGTGATTCTCTACCACCTTCAGGATAAATTCTGAACTCATGGTCTTTAAGACCCTTCATGAACTGACACAAACCTACTTTTCTAGTCTCACTCTCCACCCCTCTGCCCTCCCGACACAGGTCCCCATGACTATCTCTGGCATGGAATAAGCTCATTGGATCTTACTGTAATCATCTCTCCCAGGCTGTGGGGAAAGAAATGATGTCAAGTTTATCTCAGTTCATATATGGAAGGAAAAAATAGCCCCAAACTGAGGATTCCTCCTAACTCCTGGCTCTTCTCACCCAGATTTTTTCAGACTTGGATGCCCTCAACATCCCAAAAGGATTAGCAAAGCTGAGAGTGCCTCTATCACTCAGGATGCATCTGCCTGGGGTCCACGAAGGACTCACCTTTCGTGGTTGGTCAGTAAGAGCAGATCAGTAAGGCCGGTTAGCATCCTTGGGCCTCTTCAGCTGAACCTTGAGCCTCTTCATGCCAATCTGAAAGCCATTCATGGCCTGAATAGCTGTCTGGGCACTGGTTGGATTGTCAAAGCTAACAAACCCTGGAGGGTATGTGCAGAGAGGTTAGCTGGGAACTCTGCCCAGCCTCTTCTCCTCACCCCACTTAGGCCAATTCCATCAATCAAATACTCCTCCACCCTTCAGTGTTTGCATGTGCGTGCACACACACACACACGGACACAGGCTCATACAGGCGTGGTCAAGTGGCCTGAGTTTCCTGTGATTCTTGGAAAGACAGGAGGTAATTCTGAGTGCGTGTGTTGGGTGGCAGGTGTTTCTCTATTTTTTCCCGGCATGGAAAAAGCTCTCTCCCTCCACAGCTCCCATTCTGATCCTCTGAATTGCAGTTGCAGTTGGAGGGGATCTCTGACTCCAGACCATCCCCTCATGCACTTGCCCTGGCCAGATTCTGAAGCCTTCAACCTGGCTGAAGATCTACCAGACACCTGACCGTCCCAGGTGAACCTGATATAGACTTGTTCCTGGTCTGGGACCCTGCTGAGTGCTATACACTCAGTTTCTAGTAATCATTGACTTCTGGAGGTGCAAACTTAGGGTTTGTAGGGAGCCTTATAATTCGGAGAGGGAAAGGTCCACGGATGGGGCTCAACTCACCAAAACACTTGCTCTGGTTTGTGGCACGATCCACAAAGACTTTGGCAGAGACAACGGCTCCAAAGGGCAGGAATGTCTGGATGAGTTCTGCATCACCAAACTCCTGAGGCAGGTGATAGATGAAGAGGTTACAGCCTTCCGGGCCTGGAGGAACAGCAGCAGGCTGGTTGAGGGGAGGAGTCCTAAGTCCAGCCCCACCAGGCCCTGATCTCCAGACCCCTGTCCCTCACCTTCTCTTTGCTGCTGGGGCAAGGCTGAAGGCTGCTGGGGAAAAGTTGTGCTCACTGGGGCATAGGCCGACGGATAGGCTGCTGGAGACAGAGGTGGGAGCGGGCAGTGACCCCCCAGGAGCCATCCCCCAAGCAGGACCCCATCTGCCTGGCCACTTTTGACCAATTCAGCCGGTCCACCCCTAGAAAGGTCGTTCTGGGTCCAAGGGTGAGGGAATGGAGGGTCGACTCCTCAGAACAGAGCCTAACCTCCCCCCCACCCGGCCCCCCACAAATCTCCCCGTTACTTTCTGGGGCCCTTCAAACCTCCCAGGCCACGTAGCGCCAAGTGAAACCTGCGTAGTGGTGCATCCCAGCGTAGGCCTGCTGCAGGGGGTCAGCCACGCCGGGACTCTGGGCTGGGAAGAGAGGGGCGCAAGGCCCAAAATGAAGGTGGGCTGACGGGCAGGGCCAGGTGAGAATGCAGGGAGTATGGAGGGAGGCGATGAGAGGCAGAAGGAAGGAGTCTCTTCTTAGGGAGGCCAGGCCTTGCCACCACCATCCCCCAGCCCCCACTCCCCGCTCCCCACTCCATTTGGGGGGAGATTTGGGCGGAATGGGGGGCCCACCTGGGTAAGGAGAGAGCCCGTTATTGTAGAGACTGTCCGAGCCTGGTTGCCCGTTGGTCTGGGGAGTCAGGGGACCGAATCCATTGACGCCGATGGGCGCCGGGAGACCCGGAAGCGTGCCCGGGCCACCGCCAGGAGGGGAGTTGGCTGCAGGTGGCGAGGAGGTGGGAAAGTCAGGTCACCGCCCCACGCTCGCTCCGCCCTGGCCCAGCCCCGCCCCGTCCACGCCCCAGCCCCGCCCCCTGAGCGCAGTACCTGCGGCGGGCAAGAGCGGCGCTGCTACCAGGCTGAAGGCGGCCACATGCTGCATCTGTGCAGCCACTGCCGCCACTGGGCCGAGGCCCGGGCCCTGCGCCGCCGCCAGCAGGGCCGCCTGGTGCTGCAGAATCTTTGGGAGGGAAGAAGGGCAAGTGTAGAGGACCCAGTGGCGGGCAGCTGCTTGGGCTCCCTAGCCCCCGCCTGGCTCACTCGCTGCGTCGGGTGTACTCCAGGACCAGGCACCTACCGCGGTGGTATAGGCTCCGCAGGCCCCGAGCGGCAGCGGCGCCGGGTGGAAGGCACCCAGCTGGCCCGCCATTTGCTGCATCCGCCGCAGTGCGCGCTCGCGGTCCGTGTCTGCCAGCTTGACCACGAGGCTGGACGAGGCGCCCTGGGTAAGACAGAGGAGGCTGTAAGGACCGGTCTAACCCCCAGCTCCAGCGCTGGTCCCAGTGCCTTGCTCATCATTAGGCCATTTCCCCGGGTTTGTGGGGAGAAGCAGCCAGTCCCCACCCCACTGGCCTCGCCCTGGCCCCAGCGCCCGCCCTCACCGCCATTGTCCGGCTGCCGTGCAGACTCTGGATGGCTGCCTGAGCTTCCCCTTGACTCCCGAACTTCACAAAGGCACAGCCTGGGGCAGGATAGAGGTGGCTCAGGTCACAGAGGCCAAAGGGTCCTGTGGTCCAGAGTGAGGCAGGGGTCATCAGGAAATCCAGGGGTCAGCTCAAGTCACCTTTACTAGTGCCATCAGGGCTCCGCAAGACGGTGCACTCCTCGATGTGGCCGAAGGGCTGGAATAGGCGTCTGACGTCCTCCTCACCCTGCTGCTTGCCCAGCATACCCACAAACAGCTTTCGGTCCTCTGGGGACAAATCCAGGAGTCACCTGGGAACCCTAAGTCCTCTTGGACTCTGCAGAGGAACAGAGGAGCCTAGGAAGGGAGCTAACCACTGTCTAGCTCTGGGAAGAAGAGGAGGAAATGAGAGGGCCCTACTCATTGGGCCCACAAGGTTGGGTTTCTTTGAGGGTCAGGATGACCTTCAGATGGATCTGGAGGAAAGGAACTCGGGATTTCCATCAGGAAAACTCAAATCCTGGAAAAACTCCAACTCATGGCTGCTCTTGTGGAAGTGAGTCAGTCCATAGTTTTTGGTTGGATAAAGCCCAACCAAAGCCATGCATCATTTTATGTTTGCTCTTTATGTTCTTAGAGTTTGGGAAATGCTGTTTTGGACCATTTCAGCCCTATTAAAGGAGGGAGTCCTAGAGGAGTCCTAGTATTCATACTGGGTCTGGAGAAGATAAGCACACCCTAAGGAGAAGCCTGCTGGCAATGACTGGAATCAAGGAAAATTTTGGATCAAAAAACAAAAAAAAAAACCAGCACAGAAACAGTTGTCTCATGGTACTGCTGCATCCCCAGACTCTTGAGCACTGGAATGATGAACCCCCACTGCCAGCTCCAAACTCAACCTGGGTGCCCCTCCCAAAGGCCTAAAGAGGAAGGGAAGCTTGGGTTCCTAATCCTCCAACATTGGCATTTCCCCCACTACACTTCCTGAACCCGTGACCCCTTTCCTTACCTCCCTTACTTCTCACTGAGCCCACGAGGCCCTCCCTGAGCCCTGCTACCTCCTCCCTGACTTCCTGTTGTCCTGCCTTGATCTCTCCCCAGGTGTACATGCTATGGGAGAACAATTTCTGCCTGCAGATCCAGGAGCCACCTGAGAATCCTCCTCTGTGTCCCTGCTTCCTATGGGAGTGATAGAGATGCCAGGAGAGGGGCTGTAGGCTGGGTGTGTGCCCTTGAAGAAAGCTGCAGAACTGGAGCCGGCAGGACTTAGATGCACATCCAGCAAGAGCACTATCCAGGAGTCCAGCTACAGGTCCTGCTGGCAAAGCCCCTCTCATTTTTGCACCAGGGTAAGTCTGAATTTGAGAGGGGGCTTCATCAGGGTGATACAAGTTGGAAGAGAAGGACTGGGTGGGAATATGGCTTCAGGCTCCGCCTTTGAGATCCTGGAGCCCAAGAAAATCCATCCCAAACTCCTTTTCTCTTTGACCAGTTTGGCTTGGCTGTTGGGATCCTTGGATCCTGAGTGCAGAGGAAACAAGGCTGATGAAGGGTATAGGCTGAAGCGTGGGGAATCTCCGATAAGGAGATTACGTGTGTGTCCATATTCATTTGGATGGTGTGGGGTTCAGCCGAGGTGGCCCTGAATACCATGGTATCTGTCATCTGCCTGTCAATGCTGTGTCTGTATGAAAGGCAAGGGCTGCAGTTTATATGGGACACAATATGTTTCAGCAGAACCCTTCCCTCTATCCAGAGGGTTACTGCCCAGAAATCCTGATGGGGAAGGGATAGATAATGTACTTGTGGCCAGAATTCGAGTGGAGGTACCAACCTTCTGTGGTAAGAATACAAACCAGTGGGTGTACTTCACTCCTGGGTGTGTTAGCCACAGAAGAGTGCCCTTGGAATGGATCACTGATTTCCTAACCTTTTAAAAAAGCTGTGAAATCCATCATTCTAACAAAAAGATCAGGATGAAGCTCAAAATACAAGAGAAAAGTAGAACTGTTTGGAGTAAAGCCAGAAAAAAGGGAGGAGGGCTGGAGTTTCTCTTGCTTCATCTTCCCTTGGTTCTCCCTAGAAAGGGCTCCAAGGAAAGTCCTTTGTAAACCACTGACCTAAAAGACAGAACATACAATTCCACATGGTATATGAAGAGGGATCTGAGATCATTCTGTTCAGGAACCTGAGAAGACAGGAATGGTCTTTCTTGATTCTGTTGACTAATCTGATGGTGGTTTTGCCTTGACATTGGAAGACAGGCCCTATTTGGTCAAGGAATCAAACCCTCTGAGATTGTTATTGTTCTGAACTATGAAACTAAAGTATTCCCATGCATCTACAAGAGGCCCAGGAGGGGCTGGAGAAGATCCTGGGGTCTTCAGAGTCCCAGGGCTTCATAATGTCCTAACTTGCAGTGCAGTTGTGACATTGGGTATCACATCTGCAAGATGATGATAGCACCCAGGTAAGCTGTCATGCCTCATGAAACAGCATCCAGGTAGCCCTAGGTAGGAAGAAAGATGTCATGGCTGAGAAGTCACCCCAGGACAGAAAAGAGGTTTGTGTGGACAGTGGTCCAATCCCATCTGCTCTTCCTCCTGTTGTTCTTTTCTGATGATGGTGGTCAGTTAGAGCTCATGTCAAAGACCATGAAATTCTCTGATCCTTCTTTTCCAATGAGAGTATCCCAAATTAAAAATTTCCATTTCCATGACAGGGCACTGACCCTATGGTTCTGAGCTACTGGGCTGTACAGAATTTGAAATTGAAATGAGTTTGGGCCATGGGCTGGTCTCTATGCTGCTCATTGCACAGGTATCACCTTAAATCCTAGTGTCCTCTTTGCCCCTTTATAGGAACCTTGATGGTGTTGAGAGGAGGATGATCTGGGTCACAGTGTGTATTAGCATCAGATGATCCAGAAATGGTGGGGTAAGTTTCTTAAGAGATCTGGTCAAGGAGAATTACAGGCTGACCCCCTGAGAGTAGCCCCCAAATGCACATCCCTGAAGATTTTGAGGGCTGAGGCATGCTTCCGGAGAGAAGGTGATGACAGGACTTAGCCCAGAAAATTCAGTACCCTCTAGGTTGAACTATACCAGTTTGGTAAAAAAGAGGATTCTACAAGAGGTAGGTTGGAAATGTCTGAATAAAAGCATTCCATGAGTGGTGGGCAGATCTGTAGAAAGATGGAAATATTGGACAGGGAGGCTTAACTTTCCTAGAGTGGATGGAATTAGAAGATAGCATCAGTGTGGAGTTGAGACATAGTTGGAAAGAGACACAGTTGAATAGTATAACTGCCTTTTCATGATGCAACCAATGTGTGCTCCTTGCTTTTCTATCAATGCTTTTTTGAACCAAACCAAGTTGTCTGGACCCTAGAGTTTCATCTCCATAAAGCTACCTTGTGCAGCTGGTCATACAGTGATTCTAATGTAGCAAATGATGGGGTTGAAAGCCCAGAGTTAGAGTCAGTCCCTCTGTATTCTTCAGGGAGGATATCAAGACACTGTTCTAGAAAGAAGGCTCTGCCTCAAGTTGGCCCAAAGGAATTCTTGAGGTGCCCAAGTTTCTGGCTTCTAGGCCCCTCACAGCCAGCCACTCACTTCCATGTTGGTGAGATATCGTGATTGTAGAAACAGTGCAGGGACAAAGTTTCAGCATTGGGGTACCAACCACCAAATGCATCCTAAAATTACCAGTCCAACTTTCCATCCAACTACCAACTCAGGAGATCCTGCTGATGGCAGCCTTTGATGCCCTGATGTTCTTAGTAATGATTGCAGCATAATGACCTAGCCAAGGAAGATTAGGAAATGAGTGAAGGAAATATCCAGGGGAAACAAAGTCTTCTGATCAGATCTAATGAGTATCAGGGAGGGCATTAATTCCAAAAGAAAACTGTTAGAACTAAGAAACAAATTCAGCAAAGTTCCATTATAAAAGAATAAAAAAAATAATCAGGGCTTCCCTGGTGGCTCAGTGGTGAAGAATACGCATGCCAGTGCAGGAAACACAAGTTCTTCCCTGGTCCGGGAAGATCCCACATGCCACAGAGCAACTAAGCCCATGCACCCCAACTGCTCCACAACTACTGAGCCTGCGCTGTAGAACCCAGGAGCTGCAACTACTGAGCTGATGTGCCGAAACTACTGAAGCCCACACACCCTAGAGCCTGTGCTCTGCAACAAGCGAAGCCACTGCAATGAGAAACCCACACACCACGACTAGAGGGTAGCCCCCGTTCACTGCAACTTGTGAATAGCCTGGGCAGCAGTGAAGACAGCCAAAAATAAATAAATTTTTAAAAAAATCACTTGTGCTTCTATACACTAGCAATGAACAATCTGAAAACAAAATTAAGAAAACTATTCCACTTAGCATCAAAACAAATAAAATACTTAGGAATAAATTTAAACAAAGATGCCAAAGAACTCGTACCCTGAAATCTATAAAACACTGCTGAAGGAAATTGGGAAGGCACAAACTAAAGGAAATTGGAGGACATCTTTTGTTCGAGAATTGAAAGACTTAATATTGTTAGATGTAAGTATTATCCAAAGCAATCTGCAGATTTAGTGCAATCCCTATCAAAATTCCTATGGCATTTTTTTTTAAGAAATAGAAAAATCGATCCTAGAATTTATATGGAATCTTAAAATACCATGAATAGCCAAATAATCTTGGGAGGAAAAAGAATGTTGGAGATCTCAGAATACCTGATTTCAAAACTCATTACAAAACTACAGTAATCAAAGTATGGTACTGGCATAAAAAGAGACATTTAGACCAGTGGAGAGGAACAGAGAGGTCAGAAATAAGCCCTCACATACATGGTCAAATGATTTTTGACTAAAGTTCCAGTCTTTTCAACAAATGGTGCTGAGAAAACTGGACATCTGCATATAAAGGAATGAAGTTGGACCCTTATCTTGCACTGTATACAAAAATTAAATGAAAATGAATCAAAGAGATGAACATAAAGGCTAAAACGATAAAGCTCCTGGAAGAAACAGGGGGAAACCTTCATGACCTTGCATTTGGCAATGATTTATTGAATATGACACCAAAAGCACAGGCAACAAAAGCAAGAATAGAAGTTTTGGACTATGTCAAATTTTAAACTACTCTGCATCAAAAGACACAGGGTGAAGAAGCAACCTACAGAATGGGAGAAAATATTTGCAAACCATATATCTGGTAAGAGTTTAAGATCCAGAACTTACAAAGAGTTCCCATGATTCAATGATAACAAAATAATTCAATTTAAAAAATGAGCATAAGATCTGAGTAGACATTTCTTCGAAGAAGATATACAATGGCTAGCAAGTATGTGAAAAGATGCCCAACACCACTAATAGTTAGGAAAGTGCAAATCAAAACCACAATGAGGTATCAACTCACACCTATTAGGATAACTGTTATTTAAAAAAAGCAAAAAGAGGAAGAAGATACGTGTTGACAAGGATGTGGAGAAATTGGGACCCTCGTGCACTATTGTTTACATATGTGCACTAATGTAAAATGGTACAGCCATTATGGAAAACAATGTGGCAATTCCTCAAAAAATTAAAAATAGAATTACCATACTACCTAGCAATACCAGTTCCGGGTATATGTCCAAAAAATTGAGAGCAGAGTCTCAAAGAGGTATTTATACACTCATGTTCACTGTAGCATTATCCACAATGGTCAAAAAGTAGAAGCAACTCAAATGTCTATCAACCAATGAATGGATAATCAAAATGTGGTATATACACACAATGGAATATTCAGTTTTTTAAAGGAAAGGGATTTGGATACATGCTGCAACATGGATGAGAACTGAAGACTCTAGGTGATATAAGCCAGTCACAGAAAGATAAATACTGTATGATTTCACTTATGTGAGGTATCTAGATTAGTAAAACTCATAGAAACAGAAAGTAGAATGGTGGTTGCCAGGGGCTAGAGGGAGGGAGAAATGGAACTTGATGTTTAATGGGAACAGAGTCTGAGTTTTATACGATGAAAAAGTTCTGGACTTTGCACAGCAATGTGAATGTTGCTAACAGTACTGAATTCTATTCTTAACAGTGGTAAAAAGAATAAAGATTGTTATGTCTGTTTTACCCCCACCTAAAAAAAATACAGTGAACGAGGAGGCCTGAAAAATAGGGACTTAGACCAAGAAAGAACAGAGACTTCACTGTTTCTTCATGTGGAGGCGAGTAAGAAAGCCTGGACTTTCAGGTTCCCTTAAGAGAGAAGGTGGTGGCCTCCGGAGATGCATTTTTCTCTTCCAGAGTAAATGAACAGTGTGGAACTTGGCTGCAGAATTTATGGGAACTGGCATACATTAAACTATGTATATTTGTATAAACACATACATAGGGCTGGCATATGGTTAAAGGCTATTGTGGGGTGTCCCTGGTGGCTCAGTGGGAAAGAATCCGCCTACCAATGCAGGAGACACAGGTTCCATCCCTGGTCAGGGAAGGGTGCCACATGCTGCAGAGCAACTAAGCCCTCAGCTACTGAGCCTGCGCCCTCTGGAACCTGCGCTCCACGAGAGAAGGTACCGGAAGGAGCACCCTGCGCTAGAGAGTGGCCCTCACTTGCTGCAACTACAGAAAAGCAGTGAAGACTCAGCACAACCAAAAATAAATGAATAAATACAAAAAATTTTTTAAAGGCTGTGCCTTCCAATGAAGGGGGATGTGGGTTCAATCCCTGGTCGGGGAAGTAAGGTCCCACATGCTGTGGGGTGTAGCCAAAAAAGTTTTTTAACATGCTGCTGTAGTGTAGTCCATGAAGACTTGGATTACTCCAAGTGTCAGCAATGCTACCAGAGATGGCCATGGAAGAAGAGGACCCCAGAATTAAGTTCATGAGATGGGTCTGTGATCTCTAGAGCATGGTTATACAGAGTCTTATGATCATTCAGATTCATAAGGAGCTGTTTGGTCTCAGAACAAATGGGTAGTTTCAAGAACAATGATGTTGTAGGTAATGTTTATAGTGGAAAGAAGACAGAACATCTCTGCATCTTTCCAAGCTATTATGAAAAAGGTTTTATAAATTTGCTTTAAACATTTTTTTCAATGAAAACAATTCTACTTCTATTCAGGCCTTCCTCTGCTGTGCTAACAATCTGATTTCTACAACATTGGCTGGAAGTAAAAATAAAACAGACCCACAATAGAAGTTATTAAAAAATTAAGTAAAATGTAGGTTATTCCAAACACAATCCTCATGTCTATTGATTAAGAATAATAGTAATACTCCTCTGTTGCATTGGTTTCAAAATTTAAGAGATAGAATGTGAAGTGATTATTTTTTTCAAAAAGCTCATGCATGTGGACATAGTAGAATACTCCTGTATGGCAAAGGGAAAATGGAAGTCTTTGGGCCAAAGAAGCAAGCTTGATAGGTTTGGTTAGGCTGTCACAGTGCTGGTCCACTTTTAAAAATGGAATTAGCTGCCAACATTTAATATATTAAAGGGGAAATTTTTAATTAAATCATTACAATTTCAACCATTTAGGGTTACTTACCTGGCTCCTGTAGCATTTCCGTTAGCTAATAATCTCTTCCAGAAAAAAATGACAAAGTTTTGGAAGATTATATTTGCCTTGATACCCCTTAGATTATGTCTGCATTGATACCAGTATTTTTGTCAGTTGTGAAAGTCATTAATCATCTGTATACAAAGGATTTAATTTCAGGAATAGTTTAAAAATATGCAAGCTCACAGGCTTACCTGTATCAGGGCAGGCATGATCATTAACTCTGAAGGTTTATAGAATGTTTGGGATCACAGAGATAAGATTTGAATGGGACAAGCTGTCCTACATTGGTGGAAATGTTACGTTTCAAAATCAAATTCAATACCATTTTAAAAATTGTGTTTCTAAAACATTAATTTGTGCTAAAATTCAGCAGAGAGCTTCTGAAAAGATATACAATAGCATTGAAGAGACGGAGCACATTTTGATTAGTATCTAACAGATCAGTTAGTAGTAAAATACTTCAGTTTCAGTTCAGTCACTTAATCGTGTCTGACTCTTTGCAACCCCATGGACTGCTGCGTGCCAGGCTTCCCTGTCCATCACCAGCTCCCAAAGCTTGCTCAAACTCATGTCCATCCAACCATCTCATCCTCTGTCATCCCCTTCTCCTCCTGTCTTCAGTCTTTCCCAGCATCAGGGTCTTTTCCAATGAGTCAGGGTCTTTTCCAATTTTACTGGAAAAGTAAGATATTTATAAAGACCCAACTGTTCTGCAAGATTTAGTACATATGCCACCTCTCTCCCAAATGTGTATCAGGGAACATTTGGTGACTTTGAGTGGGAGCAGGAAGGAATTGAGAGATCTGGTCATCCAAAACTGCAAGAAGGATTATCCAAAGGCATCTATGCTTTGGATAATATGCTCCTTAAAAGCCATCACTTGTCAAGAAATATCTGTTATACATGACTACTAAAGGGCTTCCCTGGTGGCTCAGATGGTAAAGAATCCTCCTGCAATGCAGGAGACCTGAGTTTGATCCCTGGGTTGGGAAGATCCCCTGGAGAAGGGAATGGCTACCCACGCCAGTATTCTTGCCTGGAGAATTCCCATGGACAGAGGAGCCTGGAGGGCTATAGTCCATGGGGTCACAAAGAATTGGACATGACTGAGTTGCTAAAACTTTCACTATTTTTCTTTTTAAAATTATGAATCCTACTGCCAGGCAGACCTCTTTTCAGCTAAATTTGCTTTTCCTGCTCTCTTGAACTGCTCAGAATCTGAACAGGTGTAGAGGTAAAATGCCATATGTACAGAATTTGTCAGTGATATTACACCCGAAAAACTTGTACAAAAAGGGGGAGGAAAATGATAAAACTCACACTGATGCCACTGCTAGGGGCCCAGATGACCAAGACATCTGGACCCAGCTAAGCAGAAGCATTATTTGTGTGGAGGTCTCCTTTGGGCAGTGGCCCTCATCCTGGTCAGATGTGTTAGACTCCAAGCAACAAGTGTGGCCCCCGTGTCCTGGATTCAGTTCCCGAACGAGACTCCAAGTTGCATCGTGTTCTTCTGAGCCCTGCACAGGTGCTTCCCTCCGCCTGATGTCCTTGTTCCCTTGCTCCTCCTTTTTCTATTTGGCTACTTCTTGTTCATCCTGGAGGTCTCAGTTTAAATACTGTTACCTCTGGGAGCCCACCTTGACCTCCTAGACCAAGTTAGGTGTCCCATGTTTGTGTCTCCACAACCCCCAGGACTTGAAAAGCACTGATCACACTGAATAATAG
The DNA here is from genome assembly GCF_023699985.2 of Odocoileus virginianus. Taxonomy (NCBI): domain Eukaryota; kingdom Metazoa; phylum Chordata; class Mammalia; order Artiodactyla; family Cervidae; genus Odocoileus; species Odocoileus virginianus. The sequence continues at coordinate 12,323,314 of NC_069679.1, forward strand.
CTTCCTTTGCTGTTTATATCCCCTTATTGCTCCAGAGCTCTGTGAGGCCAGGAGGCAGGTTTGCCTTACATTCCTAATGTGGAGTAAGTTACTCAACAGATATTGGTTGGATGGTTGAACAAACTATAGTACAACCTGTCTGCTTCTTAGCTTACTCAAATACTCTCAGGTGGCCTCTCAGCTGTGGAACTGTCTAGTGATTGTGAGCAGGGCTGAGAAGATGGCCAACATTGGCCGTGATGCCTAACAGTTTCCCAATAAGCAGAAATTCTTGGGACAAGTGAACCAGAGGTTTGGTATGCAGCCTGGAACTTCTCAAAAACCACTCTGGAAAGAATGAGATGGAAAAGGAGGATGTGTGTATGAAAGGGGAGGAAGGAAGCTTGGAAATAGCTTCTCAAGACAAAGTGGGATGGTAGTATCTTGACCAGAAGCAGAGAATCAGAGATCAGGAAATCAGAGACCAGAATCAGAGATCATAGAGAGTCAGCAGATGTCAGGGAGGGCTACAGGCAGATATTTTGGAATGATTTAACACCCAAAGGCAAGAAAGACACCAAGAACTGACACCAGAAGCTAGTATTGATTTTCCAGCTTAGAAGCTGGCCATAACATGGCTGGTTGTCAAAAAGCACAGGCTCTCAAACCCTCTGTTCTTAAGGAGCTTTAGTTTTTTTCTGCACTATCAAGCAGTGCAGCTAAAAAAAAAAAAATCACTTTTGAAGACTTTCCATGGTCCTCAACATAGAGTCAAATTTCTTAATATGGCCTGCAAAATCTGTCTGACCAGCCTCATCTTTTTCCTAAGGCAATGAAGGAATATGAGTGGCAAAAAAAAAAAAAAAAAAGGAATATGAGTGGCTCCAACCCAGAATGGACTGGGTTTTCTGTAATCAGAAGAATCTGGAAAAGGAGAATAACTGTAACCTGGCTCTTCAAACAAATCTGGAAGTTCCACCTGTTAAAACAGGAATGAACTTTCTCCAGGGGGAAGGTGGCAAGAACTCCCTTCCTATACATGCAGCCTCTATCTCCTGCCTCTTCTGGATCTGGGGATGCTGGGACCCCATCCTTCCTCAGTCTGATCTGGAATGGCTGAGTTGTTTCTGGGGCTCAGTAATCTGGTCCCTCCCTACTTGTTCCCCTTATCCAAGGTGGGGGCGGGGGCTCTAGTAATAAAACATAGGTAAGCCTGACTTCAGGAGTGGGCCCACCATCCCCAACATGAATGATACCCTGAGATTTGTCAGGCAGGCAAGTTACCTCCTCGGCCCTCACTGGCAGCCGGCTTCACTTGGATAGGACGATTCATCTGAAAGACATCGGACCAACACACCCCATCAGCATGACCGCCTGGCCCTGGGGCCCCGGCTTCTCCACCCCTGGACTTCTCAGGATCTAAGCCCTCACCCCACCACTCTAAACCCCACCACTCTCACACAGGAATTATAGTTTTTCTCCAAGATTCCTCCCTTAAACACAGGACTTTAAAAGGTACTGAAGCCTGAGGATTAGGCCATAGGAAGCTCAGGGCAAGTAGAGGAGGGAATGTGGAGGCTAAAGAGATTCTCCTGCCCTGGGCTCTGGGCACGGACCACGTGAGGCCTGTCCCTCTGGCTCCTGGACTTCCTCTGGGTGAGAAGAATTGGGTAGCAGGGTAGAACTGATGCTGCAGATTTGTGTTTTGTGTCTAAGACTGAGGATATAATTTCTATGTGTCATTTAAACAGTCTGGGAATCAAGATTTAGTGTTGTCTATCCCCAACCCTGCCGTTTAGTGGTTTGTATGACTTAGAGTAAGACAGCCTCTCTCGGATTCAACTTGTCAAACGAGAAAAACCTCCCCCAAGCTTCTATATCACTATAGTCTACACTCACCCTCCCAGTCCTCTCCCTGGGCACCCCCTACCCCTGAGGATGCTGGAGTTCTCCAGGGTACCATCCTCGGCCCCACTTACCCCACTCTTCCCTTTCATCCTGAAGAGTCTCATCCACACCCACAGCCTCTGCTCCTGTCCCCACAGGGATGACTCAGAGCTCTGCATCTCCAGCCTGGACCTCCCGCCTGAGCTTGAGCCCCTTGTGGCCAGCTGCTTGCTGGACACCCCAACTAGAAAGTCCACTGGTACCTTCCACTGAACACACCCAAACCAGAGCTCATCTTTTTGCCCAGACCTGATCCTTCCAGTCACCCAAGCTGTAAACCTGGAAAGCAGCTTGACTCCTTCCTCCCTCCCCTCCCCCACCAACCAATTTCACCTTCTAATTCAAGGGTTCCCTGATCAGGGGCAGATATGAATCACCCGGGAACCATATCAGACTCTCAAGTTGGGGGAACTGTATCATTGGTAAATGCTCCCAGGTGATTTCGATATACACCCCACCCATTCCCATCCCCCAACCACCCTGAGAGAATTCATGATTGAATCCCCATCTCACCTTCCTCTCATGGGTGTTGTGGGGATCACATGAGATAATGGGGACGCAAAAGGTCTTTGTAAACTGCCAGGAGCTGGGTGCGTAGGATGTGAGGAATTATTGTTGGGGGGCAGACAGCTGAGTGCTGGGAGGAATAAACCGCAGCCTTCCTGTTCATGGAGGAAGGGGTACTGATGCCCATCTGGCCTGAGAAGGTGATGATCTGACCCCCTCCCCTCAGGAAATGCAATGCTTCTGCACCAATCAGGGGCCACCTCATCCTCTACCAGTATGCTTGTTGCCGAGACAACGGGCAGCTTCCTGTTACCATAGCCACAAGTGCTACCCAGTAACCATGGTAACGCCCTGGCAGTCACAGTTGAGCAATTTCCTTTGGATCAAATTTGGAGGAGGGGGAGTGGGGAGGGCTTAAAAAAAAAAAAAGGGAAAGGAAAACAAGCCAAGCCTGAACCAGCACAATCCCCCTCCCTCCCAGGACTCAGGTTCTTATGTGCTCTGACACACCCACCCGCTGGTGGTGGAGCACCTGCAGTGGACCAGGTTGTGGGTGGGGGCCGAGACACCGACAGGACTCAGGCTGCAGTCTAGAGGGGATGACAGATCAATCCAAGCAGATCAGGGCGAGCTGGACAGGTCTGGACTGGCCTGGGCCAGGGGCCGGGAGGACAGGACCCCTCCCTGGACATGGCCACCTGTGACTGTGGAGAAGAGACCAAGAGACAGAGCCATGGAGAGCAGAGACACAGGGAGAGATGAAGAGACACAGGAAGACAGAAATGATAAGAGAGTAAGACAGACCTGCAAAGGGGCAAGGAAAGAAATACTGGTGGAGATGAAAAGGAATTGAGGGGATAGGGGTCAGGAAGGGAGCATAGGAGAGGGAGGGTGGAGTATGGCAGAAGGGGAGAAGCCTGGGATGGGGGGCAGTGAGGGTGAGCAAGACCATCATTATTTTATTAGTTCTTAAATAGATTCTAAGAATTTCTCTCTGGAGCCTAGAGTGATGAGCACATGTGACAGCAGTTTCCATGGCAGCTGCCTCCCTGGCTGGGTTTCTGGGGAGATGGAGCTCACTGGGGCTCTGGAGGATGTCCCCTCCCCCCTCCCCCACTGCATCACTCTTTGATGGAGAGTGGGCATTAGGTGGTACATAAACATCCCATGTGGACCTGGCAGAGCCCAGGTCTCAGAAGTTGGGCACCTAGACTTTCCACCACTCAGCCATATTGTCAGTATTCCTAGAACTCTGAAGAGCCCTGAGCTGGGCCCTTCAGGGGAGACAGCGATGACCCTGGGACCCTGTCCTTAAAGGGGAAAATAATACCACCATTTATCCCACTATGTGCCAGGTCCTTCCTGGGGCGCTTTGTATACACTGTCTCTACATTCCTTCCAAACACTCTACTAGAGAATGCCATTGTTCCCATATTACAGATGAGAAACTTGAGGCTGGGGGAAGCTAAATCACTTGTCTGAGATCACATGGCAGTTGAGCTGGGATTTTCCCCCAGGTCTGTCTGACACTGAAGTCCATGATTTTCCCTTGAGTTGCTCAACTCTGTTCTGAAGACATGAACACAAATGAGGCCCAGAGGGACCAGGACCAGGGGAGGAGTGCAAGGTGAAGTGCTGTGGGAGAGGCTGAGTCCAGCTGGAGAGGCTGGCTCAGGGACGGCTTTGTGGAGCAGGCAGGGTTTGAGCTGGGTCTTGCAGCACTGGGGTCACTGGGCCATCATGGGAGGGCAGGGAGAGGCTGCACATTCCAGATGGCTGGGGCATGGAGACGGAGACGCAAGTCTGAAGGAGCAAGGGTTTTCAGGTGGGTGCCTGACATTGAAGGGGCTAGCGAGTGAAAGTTGCTCAGTCGTGTCCAATTCTTTGTGACCCCATGGACTATACAGTCCATGAAATTCTCCAGGCCAGAATACTGGAGCAGGTAGCCTTTGCCTTCTTCAGGGCATCTTCCCAACCCAGGGATTGAACCCAGGCCTCCCACATGGCAGGTGGATTCTTTACCAGCTGAGCCACTAGGGGGCTAGAGTAGTACAAATTTCTCCCAGTCAGATAGATGTGGATTTAGATCCTGGTTTCATCAGTACAATTTACTTAAAGGTCTCTGAGCCTCAGTAGCCACATTAGTAAAAGGGGACTCATGAAGGGGTGTGGTGAAAGTGACAAAAGCTAGATCTTAGTAGATACACCAGATGTAATATGTTTTCTGTTTGTTTTGTGTGTGTGTTTTAAATGGAAGGATATGAAATTGAAAAGTCAGAAGAAGCCAGATTGGGGCAGGTTGTGAAAACTATGATGAGGAAGTTTGTTATATGTCAAGGGCAGCAGAGATCCAGGGAAGCAGGGGAAGAATCTGTCTTATGAAGGATCCCATGAGATGTCATTATACAGAGAAAGGATTGGAAAGGGAAAGATTAGAAGGAGGAAGATCAGTGATACAGGTAAGGGTTGAGGGTGACCTGGATCAGAGCAGAAGGAAATGGACAGATTCAAGAAATGTTGAGGAGGAATGAACTGGACTAAAGTTGTATTGGATGTGGGGAATGAGGAGAGGAGGAAATTCTGGCTGACTCAGGTTTCTGGCTTAGGTGTTGGGGAAGTTGGTAGATGGCAGGTAGGAGGTGCAGGGGAGGAGCCCAAGATGGTGATGACTGAGTTGGGAAAAGGAATGCTCCCCTAGGCTCTGACCTTCAGTCTCCACTGGGAAGTGGTTGGGGAGGGCATCCGGGATTTGGGTATGTTGTCTGTGACTGAAGAAGATAGAGAGTTGCCCACATGAGTTACCTGGGCAACCCTACCCTGCCTTATTCCTTCTATAGCCAGGGGAGGGATGTGGGAGTGGGGTGAAGTACCCACGATTCCCCTTTGAAGAAAAGAAGGCATTGCCTCCTTGGCCAAGCACTTGTCATGGGAGCTCAGGGGAGCTCTCGCCCTTGGCTAAACACTTGTTCCCCTAAGTTTCCCAAATCCAGGCCTATGTCTGCTTCAGGACCTAGCCCTGGAGGGGGAGTCAAGGGAGAGTATGTCAGAAAAAGGAGAGAACAACCTACTCCAGGCCATGGAATGGAGAAGGTCAGCAGCAGCACAGACACATACTGGGTCCTGATCCTTCTGCCCCTGTGAGCAGCAAAGAAGGCCATACCTTACTCCTTCTCTCTGCTTGACTTGCCTACAGTTCCTGCCTTTGGGCTCTGCATCGCCTTCTTCAGACTCTTCTGTCCTGATGCTAACTGTTCCCTCCACTCGGCACTCATGATGCCCTCAGCCCCTTCCCCTCACTGTGGGAAGAATGTTTATTGGAACCTCCCCAAAGAAGGGGCTCCTGGTGGGTCTTTGTCATGGGTGCAAGAGAGAGTTGAGCAGATAAAAAGGAAACCAACGCTGTCAGCACTTTGTTCCACCTGACCCCCTTCCTCTAATTCAGTCCACTCCCGAGTCCCATTCGTTCTAGGGTCTGTATGGTTTTTCTGAATAGATCACAAGTCCATCCTCTCCTCTCCATCCCTGCCTCACCCCCAGCTCCAGGCCAGTATGATATTTACCTGCACTCAAGCAACAGTGTCCAGAGGGTCAGCTGCCTCCAGCAGTGCTTCCTCTCCACGCCAGCCTCACACCATAGCCAGAGTGATCTTTTAATACCAGCCCCTCACTCTTCCCTGCTCCAAATGCACCCACAGTTCCCCATTGTAAGCCTCCAATAAAGCCGAGTCCTAAGACTAGGAGCCCAAACCTGTTAGTCCTGCCTCCCCTGTGGTCCTGTACATGTGATCCTCTCCATTCAGTTGGAGCCTTAGCCATCTCCACTGGACACCTTCCCTACCAGTTCTCACACTGTCCCCAGGATTCCAGAAGTGGCCTTTGTCTTTTAGGTTTCTAGGCCCTCAAACGTGATGATCATGATTCAGCTCAGATAGCATCCCCTCCCTCTCCACTCCTGATGCCTCTTTTATGTGCCCAGAGGTAAACCCCACTGAGGTGCAGTGGGTTATTTCTGGGCTGAAAGCTCCTTGAAGGCAAAGGCGCCAGCTCATGCAATGAGCAGGTGCTAGCACATACAGTGCATCTGTGTGAGATACAGACAGGCAAATTAGATACTGTAGACAGATTAGGAAGAACGTCCCCCTTCTTCTGGGCTGACACAGTCCTATGATCATGAGCATGGCTGGGTCAACAGAGCAAGCCTAGACTACAGCCCCTGTTCGCCTTTTTCACTCAAGCTCTTTCGTGCAGGACAAAACCTGCAAAAGCAAGTGTACTCAGTGTTTGAAGGGGTGGTTGCCCGGGGAAAAGGAGATCATGAGCATGAAGAGAAACAAATGAGGGAGGGGGCACCTTCTGAATCCCGGAAGGCAGGGCTGAGGTTGGGCCTCACTTTCTTCAAGTGGATTCTGGAACTTGAAGTGAGGCTGAAAGAAGCCGCTCCAGCTTCCTGGGGAAGAGGCTGCAGAAGCTGGGACAACCACTGAGGTCTGAAGGCTCCTGATTTGGGAGCCAAGCTTTAATAGGTGATAGAAATTAGCAGGGAGCTGATAGAGAGGGGCTGGAGGAGGTGCCAGTTGGGCAGACACCATGAAATTTCTCCTAGGGGTTCAGCCTTTCTCTTTGAGCTTGACCCAGCTTTTCCTAACCCCATAGTGACAGCTGTGACTATCGCCAGTAGAAGTCCAGATTGAAGTCTTGTCTCTGCTTCTCCAGCAGGTGGCAGATGTGCCCAGGACCCTGAGCCTACATGGATCTGGGCACCTTCCCCCTCCATGCTGGTGGGCCCAAGGCCAGGTGACTAAAGCTGCTGCTGCCCCTGGCAGGCTCAGAGGAAAGATGGATGGCTCGGCCAATGCTGGGGCTGGCCAACAAGGCCATTGATTTTCATTTAGGAGAATAATTAAATATTAATTTTCACTTTGTTAAGCTGAGGAGGGTGAATCAAGCCAATCCTGGCAGTATCAGAGGAAGTCAGGCCATGTTGGAAGACTGAGGATGAAAGGGTCAGAGGGGCCAGGTGTACCCAGTCATCATCTGCTCTAGAACCTTTGACCTCTGTCTGCCGCCAGCCTGGCTCAGGTAACAGTGCAGTGGCTAAGTTAATGAGTTCTGGAGCCTGACTGCCTAGGCTCAAAGCCCTGATCTTCCTATCAGTAACTACCTGACCTTGGGCAAGTCACTTATTCTCCATGACTCAATTTCCTCATCTATAAAATGTGAATGCTATTAGCAATACCTTTTTCATAGAGGATTAAATGACTTTGAACGTGTCAAGTGCTAGGAACACTGTCACTATCAATATATATTAGTTATTATTTCTCTTTTCCTTCCCAGAAATTACCCTAATAGTATAGCGCTTCACTGTCCTTATCTCAGGTGCCCTCAGCCTGATAGAGTCCACCAGGTACCCCTTCAATTGTGGAGCCCTGTGGCTGGTTGAGGAGGGGGTTTTTTTCTTTATTATTTATTTATTTGGCTGCACCAGGTTTTAGCTGCAGCATGCATGATCTTTAGTTGCAGCATACAGATTCTTAGTTGTTGCATTCAGAATCTAGTTTCCTGCATGCATATGCATGCTAAGTTGCTTCAGTTGTATCCGACTCTTTGTGATCCTATGGATCATAGCCCACCAGAATCCTCTGTCCATTCAATTCTCCAGGCAAGAATACTGGAGTGGGTTGCCAGGCCTTCCTCCAGGGGATCTTCCCAAGCCAGGGATTGAACCAGAGTGTCTGACAGCTCCTGCATTGGCAGGTGGGTTCTTTACCACAAGTGCCACCTGGGAAGCCCAATAGTTCCCTCAACCAGGGATCAAACCCAGATGCCCTGCCTTTTTTTTTGTTTTTTGTTTGTTTGTTTGTTTTTGCTATACAATAGGTCCTTGTTGATTATCCATTTTGAATATAGTGGTGTGTCCCCAACTATCCCTTTCCCCAGGCAACTGTAAGTTCATTTTCTAAGTTTGTGAGTCTCTTTCTATTTTGTAGGTTCATTTGTATCATTTCATGTTAGATTCCACCATACGTGGAATGTCATATGATATTTCTCCTTCTCTGTCTGACTTACTTCACTCACTGTATATGATAATCTCTAGGTCCATCCATGTTGCTGCAAATGGCATTATTTCATTCTTTTTCATGGCTGAGTAACAGTCCACTGTATATATGTACCATATCTTCCTTATATGTTCCTCTGCTGGATCCCCTGCATTGGGAGCACAGAGTCTTAGCCACTGGACCACCAGGGAAGTCCCTGGGGGAGGATTTGTTCTCCCAGATTTCATCTTAAGTTTTTTCAGTGCCTTCCATTAGCTTCCAGGATAAAGTGCAAACCCTTCACCCTGGGACTCAAAGTTTTCCCTTCAACCATTGCCCTCTGTGGATCTTCTCTCCAGTCTGGCCCGTGCTCATGTGGGGACCCTCCTCTACACCCCCAGCCCCATTTCACACCCATCTGTTCCTCTTGCCTCTGAACCTTTACCATGATGTTTCCCATATATGGAGTCTTATCACTTGTCTCATTGGCTCTTAATTCTAGTGACAGAAGTCATTTATTTACTCCCAAGGGTGGGTGCATAATGACTTCTACTATCACTCCTAGTAATGCTGCTGTTACTACTACTACCATCAGCTAACCTGTATTGAATACTTACTGTCTGCCAAGATTTGTGTTAAGCACTTTATATGACTCAGTTTATTTAATTATTACAACAGCCCTACATGCTCAGTTTCACAGAGGAGGAAAGCCTAGGCTTAGAGCAGTAAAGAATTGCCCAAGGTCATAGAGTTAGTGAGTAGCAGGTCCTGGATTGACACCCAGGTCTGTCTGTCTCTAGAGCCTGCCTACAGAGGACTGGTGAGAGTGATAAGTTGGTGTCGTGGTGGCAGTGGTGGACTTCAGTTGTCTGACTCTTTGCGACCCCATGGACTGTACCCTGCCAGGCTCCTCTGTCCATGGGATTCTCCAGGCAAGAATACTGGAGTGGGTTTCCATTTCCTTCTCCAGGGGATATTCTCTACCCAGGGACTGAACCTGGCTCTCCTGCATTACAGGCTGGTTCTTTACCACTGAGTCATCCAGGAAGCCCACGTTGGTGTTACTTGACACTGAGCCTTCAAGAGCCAGGCTCAAGTTCCTTCAATTACAAGTATTGGTTCTAGGATCTGACACCCCGTTAACAGCTTGATCAGCTCTAAGTAAAGCTTGTCTCTTTTAAAAAATATAATTTAATTTGAATTTTTATATTTTGATTACACTATGTGGCTTGGAGGATTTTAGTTCCTCAACCAGGGCTTGAACCTGGGACCTCAAGCAATGAGTTTGGAGTCCTAACCATTAGACCACCAGAGAATTCCCTAAAGTTTGTTTTATTGCTGGAGAGCTCTGATGATGAGAAATGAATCCTTTATACTGAGCTGAAATTAATGTGGCGGTTCTTTATACCCCACTGATCCTGGTCCTGCCCTATGGGGACACCCATAGAAAACCAAATCCTTCTTCAGGATCTGAAAGCGGGTACCCACCCCAGCAGTAATATGTTTTGAGATCTTACTCTGTGCCAGGTACTTGCTAAGCTTCAGTTAATCCCCCCAGTAGTCCAGTGAGCTAAGTGTTAGTATTACTCACTCCCTATAGGTGAGGAATTGAAGTTCGAATGTCTAAGTAATGTATCTGAAGACACAGAAATGCTAAATGGCAGAGCTGGGATTCAACTCCAGTCTGTGAGACTCAAAACTAGTATTCTTAATGATTATGTTATGATGTCTCCCTATTGTAGCTCCCCACTAAACCCTGTCCAGCTGAATAGCCATGATTCTTCAAATTATAATTCCATAATATATTTTATGTCCCTATACCATCCAAGTCTCTTTCTGGTAGGCTCCTGACCCTCTTAATCCTGAGGCCTGGAATTGGATATATTCCCAGCTTTGGCCTGCCCAGGACAGTGGAATAGCATTCTTGCTCTAGACATGTCACTCCTTGGACAAGAGAAAATGAAGCTGTGTAGCATGACTTGCTCTTGGTGACCCCTAGTTCACCAAGTGTTAGGAACACTAGTTCCTGACAATCACCACTTTCTTCCTCCAGCAGTAGGTCCTACTTTGGCTTCTGTCCAGTGATTGGCCATTAGCCAAGGCCATATCAAGTGCCACTGATGTACAGTGGCCTAGCTGCCTGTAGAATGAGGTCTCTCTTAACCTTGACCTAAGTGTTTGGGGGTGTGGAAGGAAAGCAATCTTGGTGAGTCAAGATGCCCGAAAAAACGCTACAGGAGGAGGATCATCAAGGACCCCAAAACTCGAAGAAACGGGATACCAGCCCAGCAGAGCCTCTCCCCTGTGTATCTGCAAATATGCTCACACCAGTGACAAATGACACCTAACATCATGATTTTAGCCAACGTAGGCAAATTCTAGCATAACTCATAAGAGTAATGCCTTTCCTAAAAGATGGGAATAGTACACTTGGCCCAAGAGTCTCAAGCCCATTTCTTTGGACCGGAGGACTGAAATTAACAAATAACCTGTACCTGTTAAGGGTACAGGTAAGTCCTCTCCTAGAAAGATGACTCTTCTTCTAGTTCCTGATCCCAACCCAGCCACCACATGCTGCTTTGGCAAGCACATAGAGCATGTTCCCAGCCAGAGGTGGTTCCCACCCACCCCAGCCCTGGTGGACTTACCCCTGGCAGGGTCTTCTGCTCGTGCAGTGCACTCTGGGCCTTGAGAGCAGAGTCCCGGGCGCAGTAGGTGAGGAAGGCACAGCCTGGGGAGGAAGAGGCTGGCTCAGGGGGTTTCCTAAAACCCCCAGATACTCTTCCTGGAAAGACCCTATTACATTGACAAACTCAAAGCCATTCTCCTTTCAACTAGGGTACTGCTTCTGAGAAGCCTTCTCTGCCTCCCACCTTCTCTGAAGGGAGGGGCTTCATGTGCCCATGTTGCAGACTCTGGCTCCCTCACTCGCTCCTGGCCTTTTGCCTAGGGAACATGTGCACCCACATCCAATCACATATTCATGCAATCCCACATCTCCCCTCCCCACACCAGCCATAAATCCTGTTGGGGTTAAACCTCCCTAAGCGGCTTTGCCTTCAGCTTTAACCCCAACCTCCCCCTTCCTTTTTGGATTCATACTCCTAAAGTCTCTAAGAATCAGCCTCAATTCCTTCCCAACTTAGTTTCAGATGGGAGGAGACAGAAGAGGAGAAAGAAGGTTGGGAGCCAAGCCCAGGACTCCAAAACTCCTTCCTGATACCTCCTCCTACTTTGAGTCTAAGAAATGGGTTGATTTCAGGCTTGGGAGATGGAACTGGTTTAAGGACATCCTACAGATAGGAGCTTCTAGGGACTTCCAATCCTATCCAAAGTACTTGATCCATCAACCCTCCAGGACTGCAGGGTAGGGCCTCTTAAGACCTTTTATGCCCTAAATCTGACTTCTCTAAAAGAATTAGTTAAAGGGGAGAGGAGTCTGAGTTGAACCAAAGGTTCAGTCCTACCCATTCTTTGTCCAGCCTCAGAACCTGTAGCCTGCTAGGAAGCATAGGGCCAAGACTTCTTCTGTTCCAAAAGTCGTTGAGTACTCACTTACCCAGAAAAGATTTATTGAATACTTACTTCTTATAGTGGTATATTATAATGGCTTGAAGGTAAAGTGGTAACAAGACAGACACATTTCCTGCCCTCATGGGAATCATGTGAAGGATCATGAGGGAGACGTATCTAAGTCCATACAATTGAGGAATAAATGTCTCAAAGAACACACTGACCTCTCAATAATAAAGGGGGAGTTAATGAGGTGATGGAAAGGGTAGTGATTATTTCAAGCAGAGAGAATAGTACATATAAGAACTGAGTGAAGAATTCAGTGTGTTGGGGAAACAGATGGAAGGCCAGTATGGTTGAAGGTTGGTAACTGGGGGCAGATTGGCCAGAGAGGTATGCAGGGATCAGCTCATCTGTAACTTCAATCTGGATTTTGAATTTTGTCCTAAGAACAGTAGAGAGCCACTAAAGGGTTTTAAGCAGGGTTGTGACATTAGGTCTGTGTTTTCAAGAAGAGCCTTCTGAGTAAAGGAAGGAGAAAGACCAAAGGAAGAGAAAGTGGATGTGGGAAACCATTAGGAGCTTGGTGTAGTTTTCCACTTAGACCTCAGCAGACTGCAAAGGCAAATGGGAACATTTTATCCATTGTCTTCTATGTGGCTGTCCTCTTAAGGTGGGCAGATATCTGCCATTCACTGGGTTAAAGAGACCTTAGAGAACTCCTGAAACAAACACTTATCATATCAATGGGAAAATTGATGCCCAGAAAGTATGCCAGTGGTAGGACAGGGTTTGGAATCTCCAACTCCTAGGCTGCACTTGTTTTCAAAGCACTGTGGCTGCCCGCTTCAGTATTCACCATCTAAAAGAAAATGAGTCACTCTGGCTTTTGGACGTCACTGTTGCTGGGGAGAAGGTGGAGAATATGTTGATTGGGAGACCCTCCCCACTGACCTTGCAAAGTAACCTTGCCTTCAAGAGTTGTGGGTTGATTTGGGGAAAAAAATCACCAAAACCTAATTCCGCTTACGTCCCTGCTCCATCCTCCACCACCAAACCATATTAGCTGACGTCAGAACTGAGCAGGGCTGGGGCCCTGTCTGAAAGGCTCAAGGGCCTAGTTGCTGCCAAAAGGAGCCCTGTGTGGACAGGGAGTGGAAGAATGGAAGGATAAAAAGACAGAGAAGCATGGCTTGAGGGTCAGATGAATGGGTGGGGGGGGGGTGGGGAACAGGAAGAATTAGAACTAAGTGGAGAGAGAGAAAAGATTAGAGAACAGTTCAGAGACTCATGGTGTTTGAGTGAGAAGAGTGAGAATTAAAGATAATCTATACACTTTCTTTACTACACAGATTGCTCAGAAAGACCAGCTTGTACTTACATACTGAAATAAATGTCTAAAAAATAAGACCATAAGTTGCTATGGATGGATGGGCAGCTGGGCAACTGGACTGCATTAGAAGGGATCTGGGTGGTATGGTCTTGTGGTTTCATGCCCCTTTAAAAATAACCCCACTCCAAAGGGTTTAAGATGCACTGCTACATAGCTGTTCCCGGATCCTCTATGGGCATTTTCCTGAAACTCCTACATTAGTGTGCCTAGGAACTCCCCAAAGCCTCTGAGTGGAAAAGGAGGCAGCCTGATTCCAGCTCTCAGCCCTTAGGAAAATACATTTAGCTGATACCCAGGGCCTACAACTTCTCTCCTGGAAAGATCATGGAGGATAGTTGGACACCCTCCCCTACTCCACAGAACCTGAAACTACAGCATGGTGAAGGTGGGGAGAGAAAAAAGTGATTCTTTTCAAATAATTTCCTTCCTGTGCCCATGTATGACATGTGACTCTGGCCATCTTACTCCAGCCCAGCCTGGACAGACTTTTCTGCATGTAAACAAGCCTCCTCCCTATCCCTACAGGAAGAAAGAGGTGTGGCAGGACAGGACCATGGTGCCTGTCTCTTGAACAGGATCTGGGAGAAGACCACTTTCTGCCTCTTCAACTTGACCCACCCTTGAGGCTCTGGTCCACAGGTTCTGGTCTAGGACCAGCTTGTGAGGAAGGGAAAGCCATAAAGAGGATTGGGAGGCCATAAAGAGGATTGGGAAGGGACAAATATGTGGCACGGGAGTGAGGAGATTAGAGGGTAAAACAAGTGTGGGTTCAGCTGAGAGGACACCTGAGATGCGGGGGATGAGGGAGCACAGATGGCTGGAGTTCCTGCTGAGGTCAGAGTCCTGGACTCAGATCAGAAGAAGACAGTGTTGGGGTTCTGGATGGGAATGGAGAGACTGGGGCTATTCCTAAGCAAGAAGGTGGGATTTGGTGGAAAGCCTCCTGGGAAGGGAATTGGATTTTGTGATTTAGACAGGCCTGCATTCTGAAGAAGGCAAGAGTTTGAGTCTGTGGGATTTTAGGTTGGCAATCTGAATCAAAAAAAGGCTCTAGATGTTGCCAGGTCTTGGAGGCAAGAATGAGGGGTGCAACTCCAAAATGCGTGTGAACGTTGGTTAGCCCTGAATGGGCTGACACCAGACGTGGGGAAGTGGTGGTGATTCAGGAATGATTGGGTCCAGGGTTTGGGAGACTGAGGGTGTCAGAGACTTAGAAGGTGGAATAAGTTCCCAAATTCCTGGATTTGGGCTGTCTGATGGGAAAGATAGAGGGAAGTCCAGCTGAAAGGTGGGGACTGTTAGGGTGTGAGAGCCAAGGGGTAGGGAATTGGAGGTTAGAATAGAGAACACGTCAGGGGGCCAGAGTGATGATCAGAAGGAGGGTGTCAGAAAATTCTGGGTTGAGGGTTCTGTGATCTGGGAGAAAGACTGGGCTGAAGTCGGCTGGTATTGGACTGGTGTTGGACAGGCTCTAGGCAGGGCTTGGGTTGGGGCTGCAGTTGAGGCTGGGATTTGGGCTGGGCCTCACTCTAATCGGATTGGGGCTGGGCTGGGCAGGGCTGGGCAGGGCTGGGCTGGGCTGACCCCGCGCACCTTTGTGGAGGCCGGTGAGCCGGTCCTTCAGCACCGTCAGCTCGTAGATGCGGCCGAACTCCTCGAACAGCGGCTTGAGGTCCTGCTCGTCCAAGCCCCGCGGGATCTGCCCCACGAAAAGCTTGATGGCGTCGTGGTCCTTCATGGGCACAGCAGGACCCGGGTTTAGCCCGCTCATGCCGATGCCGCTGTCCGCGGTGCTGAAACCCAGGCGCGGGCCGGGGCCGGCGGGCGGCGCAGACCCTCCGGGCGCCGCGGCCATATCCCCGCCCGGTCCGCCCTCCCGCCGGTCCCGCCTGTCCCGCCGTCCCCTCCCTGGACCAGTGGAGAGGGCCGGGGGGGAGGGGGCGGGACCCAGGCGGCGAGGGCACGGGGGTGGGGGGGGAGGGAGGCTGCACAGGGGGCGGGGCCCGGGTGGAGGGGCGTAGAAAGGGTGGGGCAGGCTGGAAGGGGGCGGGGCAGGGGGCGGGGCAGGCCCGGGCCGAGGCGGCGGGACGCTGGGGTCTGGCTTGAGGTCCCCGCGAGGCGCTCTCTGGGCTCCCGCCCGAGCTCTCCCGGAGCTGAGCCCCGAGCCCCAGCCCCTGTGTTTGATGACGTAAGGGCAGCTGGCCGCCGGGTCTACGCAAATGATTTGCATAATGAGGAGGCAACGGCCAATCAGAGATGGAGTTGACCGTGTTCGGCCGGGGGCGGGAGGGGCGGCTGGGCTCTAGCGCTCCTTCCTGCTCGCCATGGCAACCGGACCCTAGGATGCCCTGTGTCTGTCGAGTATGTGCGGGCGTGGCCGTGGATCGTGCGTGTGCGCCTTGGACAGCGTGAGGGGAAGTAGCTTTGTCATGCGTGGTGATGTCTGAGGGAGTCAGAGCTAACCCCCCTTCTCACACACCAGCACACACAGGCACACACCTCCCATCACTGGAGCGTTTCCTGCGGGGGTGGATGGGGATTCCTCTTCTCCATTCCCACTACCGAAGCCAGTCCTCGGAGCTGATCCCACCCCGCCTATCACACAGCTCTCTCCTCAACAACTACCTTAAGCACGAGACTCAAATACATTCGTCTCCCACGGATCCCACAAAAACTAAAAATAAAAATTTAAAGAAAGAAAAACAAAACAAAAACTCCAGAACACTCTTGGAACATGAATTCCTCCTCAGGAGAGTGAGGGAACTTATATAGCCGTATTTGCTCACGCGCCTAGTTCATCCTGACTCTGTGAGCTCACGAGTGTTATCCTCTTTTTCCAGAAAAGGAAACTGACGGTCTGAGGGTCAAGGAGTTGAGGGTCTGAGGGCCAAGGAGTTTAGGGCCAAGCCAACCCCTAACTAACATCTGCTGGGGCCAGGGCAAAAGAAGAAATGAAAATACACATGCTGCGTGTCTAAATATTTAAAAGATATAAATCAAGTTACAAGTTGTTAAATAAAATATGTTTATTTCTTATTTCCACAAATACTCCTTCATAATAAAAATGAAAACTATGTGTAAAACTGCTTTTATATGATGGAAAGTTGGCAAAATATCAGAACTGATGGAATTTTATTGCTCTTCTTATGTCTGAGTATTCTCTTGATGGGTCAGTGATATTTGGGCACAAGTAGTACAATAAAGATTAATAATGCATAAGTTATATGTTTATTTCATAATTTTTTTCTTGCCTTCTTTCATTAAAATTGCTAATCTGTCTCCACTGATGACTGTTCAAGAGCAGCAGTAGCAACTGGAATCAGCAAAATGTTGCAATATTCAAATTCAGAAATAACAATTAAATTTCTTTTTTTACTTTTAGTAAAAGTTATTCCTGTAATTACCTGATTATGGAATGGTTACCAGAATATTTGTTTCACTGAGCTCGATGTATTTTTAAAAATTTCTTTGAAACTTTCTCTGTAAGTCTATTTTTTAGTTTTCAAGTGTTTGGAGAATTTTCCTGTTGTCTTTCTTTTATAGACTTCTAGTTTCAGAACATACTCTGTATAATTTCAGTTCTTTTACTTTTGTTGAGGTTTTGTGATCCTCAGAATATGATCTATCTTGGTAAATGATTTTTTGGTGACTGAACAGAATATTTTCAACAGTATATTCCGCTGTAATTGGATGGAGTATTCTATAAATGCTGATTAGATCCTGTTGGTTGATGGTGTTGTTTAGTTCTCTATCTTTGCTGACTTTATGTCTACTTATTTTCTCAACTGTTGAGAGAGGGGTATTTAAATCTTCAACTGTAATTGTGAATTTATTTCTCCTTCCAGTTCTATTTGTTTTTGCTTTACATATGTTGCAGTTCTCTTGGTTGGTGCATACACATTTACGGTTGCTGTGTCTTTCTGGTGGATTGACTCTTTCATCATTATGTCATGTCAATGATTATATTCTTTGCAACCAAAGATGGGGAAGTGCTATACAGTTAGCAAAAACAAGACAGAGCTGACTGTGGCTCAGACCATGAACTTATTGTCAAATTCAGTCATAAATTGAGGAACGTAGGGAAAACTACTAGACCGTTCGTATGACCTAAATCAAATCCCTTATGATTATACAGTGGAAGTGACAAATAGATTCAAGGGATTAGATCTGAGAGACAGAGTGCCTGAAGAACTATGGACAGAAGTTCATGACATGGTACTTAAGGCAGTGATCAAGACCATCCCCAATAGAAAGAAATGCAAAAAGAAAAAATGGTTGTCTGAGGAGGACTTACAAATAGCTGAGAAAAGAAGAGAAGCTAAAGGCAAAGGAGAAAAGGAAAGATATACCCATTTGAATGCAGAGTTCCAAAGAATAGCCAGGAGAGATAAGAAAGCCTTCCTCAGTGGTCAACACAAAGAAATAGAGGAAAACAATAGAATGGGGAAAACTAGAGGTCCCTTCAAGAAAATAAGAGATTCCAAGGGAACATTTCATGCAAAGATGGGCTCAATAAAGGAAAGAAATGGTATGGACCTAACAGAAGCAGAAGATATTGAGAGGAAGTGGTAACAATACACAGAAGAACTATACAAAAAAGATCTTCATGATCCAGATAACCACAATGATGTGATCACTCACCCAGAGCCAGACATCCTGGAATGCGAAGTCAAGTGGGTCTTAGAAAGCATTGCTACAAACAAAGCTAGGGCAGGTGAAGGAATTCCAGCTGACCTATTTCAAATAATAAAAGATGATGCTGTGAAAGTGTTGCACTCAATATGGCAGCAAATTTGAAAAACTCAGCAGTGGCCACAGGACTGGAAAATGTCAGTTTTCATTCCAATCCCAATGAAAGGCAATGCCAAAGAATGTTCAAACTACCACACAATTGCACTCATCTCACACGCTAGCAAAGTAATGCTTAAAATTCTCCAAGCCAGGCTTCAGCAATACGTGAATTGAGAGCTTCCAGATGTTCAAGCTGGATTTAGAAAAGGCAGAGGAACCAGAGATCAAATTGCCAACACCCGCTGGATTATTGAAAAAGCAAGAGAGTTCCAGAAAAACATCTACTTCTGCTTTATTGACTATGCCAAAGCCTTTGACTGTGTGGATCACCATAAACTGTGGAAAATTCTGAAAGAGATGGGAATACCAGACACCTTACCTGCCTCCTGAGAAATCTGTATGCAGGTCAAGAAGCAACAGTTAGAACCTGACATGGAAAAACAGACTGGTTCCAAATTGGGAAAGGAGTATGTCAAGGCTGTATATTGTCACCCTGCTTATTTAACTTATATGCAGAGTACATCATGTGAAATGCCAGGCTGGATGAAGCACAAGCTGGAATCAAGATTGCTGGGAGAAATATCAATAACCTCAGATATGCAGATGACACCACCCTTATGGCAGAAAGTGAAGAGGAACTAAAGAGCCTCTTGATGAAAGTGAAACAGGAAAGTGAAAAATTTGGCTTAAAACTCAACATTCAGAAAACGAAGATCATGGCATCTGGTCCCATCACTTCATGGCAAATAGATGGGGAAACAGTGGAAACAGTCAGAGGGTTCAAAAATCACTGCAGATGGTGACTGCAGCCATGCAATGAAAAGACGCTTGCTCCTTGGAAGAAAAGCTATGACCAACCTAGATAGCATATTAAAAAGCAGAGACATTACTTTGCCAACAAAGGTCTGTCTATTCAAAGCTATGGTTTTTCCAGTGGTCATGTATGGATGTGAGAGTTGGACTATAAAGAAAGCTCAGTGCAGAAGAATTGATGCTTTTGAACTGTGGTGTTGGAGAAGACTCTTGAGAGTCCATTGGACTGCAAGGAGATCAAAGCAGTCCATTCTAAAGGAAATCAGTCCTCAATATTCATTGGAAGGACTGATGCTGAAGGTGAAACTCCAATACTTTGGCCACCTGATGTGAAGAACTGACTCATTAGAAAAGACCCTGATTCTGGGAAAGATTGAAGGCAAGAGGAGAAAGGGAGGACAGAGGATGAGATGGTTGGATGGCATCACTGACTCAATGGACATGAGTTTGAGCAAGCTCTGGGAGTTGATGATGTACAGGGAAGCCTGGCCTGCTGGAGTCCATGGGTTCGCAAAGAGTTGGATACAACTGAACGACTGAACTGAACTGAATGTCATTGTCTGTTCTTGAGAAATTTCTTACTTTGAGATCTGCTTTATCTGACATTAATATAGCCACTCCTGATTTATTTTTGGTTAATGTTTACATAGTATATCTTTCCTTTTATTTTCAACCTACTTGTACTGTTATATTTAGTGTGACAGCATATAGTTGGGTCATTTTTAAAATTTAGGTCATCAATTTTTGTCTTTTAATTGTTGTATTTAGACCATTTACTTTTAATTTAGTTATCAATATACTAGGGTGTTAAATCTGCCACTTAATTTTCTGTCTTCTTTTTGTTCCCTGTGTTCTTCATTTCTCTATTTTCTTTTTTCAATCTTCCTTGGAATTAATTGTTCCTTATTCTAGGTACACTGTAAATACACATCAAAGTTTACTTGTATTGACATTTTACCAGTTCAAATGAAGTATAGAAAATGCACCTACCTTTAAGTCCCTTTGTGCGTGTTAGTCACTCAGTTGTGTCCAGCTCTTTGTGATTCCATGGACTGTAGCCCACCAGTCTCCTCTGTGCATGGGATTCTCCAGGCAAGAATACTGGAGTGGGTAGCAATTCCCTTCTCCAGGCGATCTTCCCAACCCAGGGATGAAACCTGGGTCTCCCACATTGCAGGCATATTCTTTTGACCATCTGAGCCACCAGGGAGGCCATAATTCCTTTTATCTTCCCTCATTTATAATTGTCATAACTATATTTTCTATACACTTTGAAAACCAGATCAATATTATTCAAAAACAATTTCCTCTTGGAAAACCCAGAGGAACAGTAAAACCTACTATACTTACCTATATATTCACCTTTTAAAGTTTTTATTTTATTTTTTATTTATTTCTCTTTTGACCATACCATGCAGCATGTGGGATCTTAGTTCCCACACCAGGGATTGAACCCATCCTTCCTGCCTTGGGAGCGAGTATGGAGTCTTAGCCACTCGACCACCAGAGAAGTCCCCCCATATTTTCATCTTCCCATTGTCTTTTTCCTCATTCCAGATAGTCTAAAATTACTTTTTTTTTAATCATTTCCTTTACATTTTAATAACTTTGTTAGCCCTTCTTTTAAGGCAGTTGTCCTGGTGACAAATTCCCTAAGTTATCCTTTATCTGAAAATCTTTTTTTTAAACTATTTTTAAAAAGAAATGTTTTTTTATTTGGCTAAACCAAGTCTTAGTTGCAGCATGTGGGATCTTTAGTTGTGGCATGCAAACTCTTAGTTGCAGCAGGTGGAATCTAGTTCCCTGACCAAGGATCAAACCTGGGCCCTGCGTTGGGAGCACAGTCTTAGCCACTGGGCCACCAGGGAAGTCCCTGAAAATATTTTGATTTCCCCTCATTCCTGAATGATATTTTTGCTAAATATAGGATTCTAGCTTGACAGTTATTTTCTTTCAGAACATAAAAGATGTGCCACTTCTTTATGGGCTCCACAGTTTCTGGTGAGAAATCTGTTGTTGTCTGTCATTTGAAATAGTTTTCTCTGACAGGTAAGCTGCCATTTCTTTCTCACTACTTTTACGATACTATCTTTGTCTTTAGTTTTCATAAGTTTGATTATGAGGTGTCTTGAAGTAGATTTCATTGGCTTTATCCTGTTTGGGATTTGCTAAATTTAGGTAGTTTTCAACTATTCAAGGACTTTTTCATCCACTTCCTCTTTTACCTTTTTCTTCAGAACTATGATCTTTTGTTAATCCATAGGTCCCTGAGGCACTGTTAAATTTTTTGAAGTGTATTTTCTCTCTGTTGTTTAGATTGGGTAAGTTCTTTTCTATCTTCAAGTTCACTGATTCTTTCCTCTGCATTCTGATGTCAAACCTATCTAGTGAGTTTTTCATTTTCGTGGTTGTATTTTTCAGTTCAGTTCATTTCAGTCGCTCCATCATGTCTGACTCTCTGCGACCCAATGGACTCCAGCAGGCCAGGCTTCCCTGTCCATCACCTACTCCCAGTGCTTGCTCAAACTCATGTCCATTGAGTCAGTGATGCCATCCAACCATTTCATTCTCTGTCATCCCCTTCTCCTCCTGCCTTCAATCTTTCCCAGCATCAGGGTCTTTTCTAATGAGTCAGCTCTTCACATGAGGTGGCCAAAGTATTGGAGCTTCAGCTTCAGCAACAGAACTTCCAATGAATATTCAGGACTGATTTCCTTTACAATTGACTGGTTTGATTTCTTTGCAATCAAGGGACTCTCAAGAGTCTTCTCCAACACCACAGTTCAAAACCATCAATTCTTCTAAAATTTCTACTTTGTCCTTATTTATATCTTCTATTTCTCAACTGAGACTTCCTATTTTTTCCTATTTCAACTGTGAACATATGAACTTTCAAATTTTGAACTTTCAAATATGCAAACACATTATAAACCTTTTATAGTGCTATACAGCCAACTGTTAGTTGTTCACCTGGGCTAATTTTCTTGTACTTAAAAACACACACTTGGAATGGAATTCATTCATATATTGGGGACTTACTGTAATTGTTTGTTGAAGCATTTTATAATGGCTGCTTTAACATCTTTGATAGATAATTCCAACGTGTGTGTCATCTTAGTGTTGGTGCCTATTATTACACTCTGGATATGTTATTATGAAACTCTGAATATTTAAATTTTCTATTTTAGCAGATCTCTGACCCTACACTAATTGAGAAACAGAGACACCGCCTTGTTACTGACACGTTTAAGTTCAAATGTCCTGCTAAAGCTCTGCTCCTACTGTTGTTGTTGTTCAGTCACTAAGTCATGTCCGACTCTGTGACCCCATGGACTGCAGCATGACAAGCCTCCCTGTCCTTCACTATCTCCCGGAGTTTGCCCAAGTTCAGGTCCATTGAATAGGTGATGCTATTCAACCATCTCATCCTCTGCTGTCCTCTTCTCCTTTTGCCTTCAATTTTCCCCAGCATCAGGGTCTTTCCCAATCAGCTGGCTGTTCACATCAGGTGGTCAGAGTATTGGGGCTTTACCTTCAGCATCTATCTTTTCGATGAGTATTCAGGGCTGATTTCCTTTTGGACTGACTGGTTTAATCTCCTTGCTGTCAAAGGAGATCTCTGCTGAAACCACCCTAAATTGGAGGAAAGGCGGTCTCATTACTACTGGTTGGAAACTTCCAGGTGTGCCCCTTTGACACCATTCCAACGAGGAGGGAGAGGAGACCCATTGAATCCACAGAAAGGGAATTTGTTAATGTTAGGTGGGCGTGAAAGTCCTAGCTCTGCTTTTGACCTTCTCTGACGCTCCTTTGGTGGTGGGGAGAAGATGGACTACCTTGTTGCAGCCACAGCCAAACTAATTGAATCAGACCTAGGCATAAGTGTGTTTTAAACCTGTCCTGTTGATTCCAAAGTGCTTACAAACATGGTTAAGGACGGAGAAGCCTGACGTGCTGCAGTTCATGGGGTTGTAGAGTCAGACATGATTGAGCATGAACAACAATAGATTCGTTTGTATGTTCTATAGTTTTCTGTAAGTGGAATCATGCAGTATGTATTCTTTTTCTAGCTTCTTTCATAGCAAATTATTTTTAGATTTATCCATGTTGTTGTCTGCACCAACAATTCATTATTTTTTATTGCTGAGTAGTACTCCATGGTATTTATATACCACGTTTTGTTAACCCACTGACCTTATGATGGACATTTGGGTTCTTTCCAGTTTAGGGCTATCACTAGCAAAGCTACTGTGAACACTCCTGTACAAGTCTTTTTATGGACATGTATTTCCTTTCCTCTTGGATCAATACCAAGGGATAGAATGACAAGACTATGTCAGAGATATGTGTTTAGCTTTTTAAGAAACTATCAAAATGTTGTCAAAAGTGGTTGTTTTATTTTACATTCTCAGTAGTAGTACATGAGAGTTCAAGTTCTTCTACATTTTTGTTAACACATTATAGTCAATCTTTTATTATTTTTTTATAGTCATTCTTTGAAATTTTAGCCATTGTAATTGGTGTGTAGTGGTATCTCACTGTGGTTTTGATTTCCATTTCCATAATAATGAATGATGTTAAGAATCTTTTCATGAGCTTATTTAATGTCTATCAAAATCTGTTCCCCATTAAAAAAATTGATTTTTTTTTCTTATCATTACATATTGGAAATTCTTTAGATATTGTACTTGCAAGTTCTTTGTCAAAGTTATGCTTTGCAAAGATTTTTCTCCCAGACTGTGTCTTATTTTTTCATTTTCTTAACAGAGTACAACTGAGCAACTGAACAACAGTTTAGTTTTCTTTTTTTTTCCATCTATTTTTATCAGTTGGAGGCTAATCACTTCCCAATATTGCAGTGGCTTTTGCCATACATTGACATGAATCAGCCATGGATTTACATGTGTTCCCCATCCCGATCCCCCCTCCCCAGTTAGTTTTCTATAGCAGTTTTTAGTTTTAACTTTTATGATGACCAAGTTATCAATTTGTTATTCAATGGCTTATGCTTTTGGTAGCATATCTGAAAAATCATTGCCTAAGCCATGGAACACAAAGATTTCCTGTTATGTTTTTTCCTAGAAGATATTATAGTATCAGGTTTTATATTTAGTTCTTTGAATAGTTTTTAATTAATTTTTTGTATGATATGAGGTATGGATCAAGCTAAGAAATGTTTTTCTTTTACATATGGATATCCATATGGATATGGATATGTTCCATCAGCATCTGTTGAGAAAGACTATCCTTTCTCTACTGAATTGCCTTTGTCAAAAGTTAATTGTATGTTATGTTATGTGATTATTTCTGGACTCTGTTTCATCCCATTGACCCATTTCTTCATTTTTATGCCAATATCACACTGCCTTGATTAATACAGCTTTAGCATAATTCTTGAGATCAATTAGTGTTGGCCGTCCAAGTTAGTTCTTTTTCAGTTGGTTTGGCTGTCCTAGTTCAGTTCAGTTCAGTTCAGTTGCTCAGTCGTGTCTGACTCTGTGACCCCATAAATCGCAGCACGCCAGGCCTCCCTGTCCATCACCAACTCCTGGAGTTCACTCAAACTCATGTCCATCGAGTCGGTGATGCCATCCAGCCATCTCATCCTCTGTCGTCCCCTTCTCCTCCTACCCCCAATCCCTCCCAGCATCAGGGTCTTTTCCAATGAGTCAACTCTTCACATGAGATGGTCAAAGTATTGGAGTTTCAGCTTCAGCGTCAGTCCTTCCAATGAACACCCAGGACTGATCTCCTTTAGGATGGACTGGTTGGCTCTCCTTGCAGTCCAAGGGACTCTCAAGAGTCTTCTCCAACACCACAGTTCAAAAGCATCAATTCTTCAGCTCTCAGCTTTCTTCATGGTCCAACTCTCACATCCATACATGACCACTGGAAAAACCATAGCCTTGACTAGACAGACCTTTGTTGGCAAAGTAATGTCTCTGCTTTTTAATATGCTATCTAGGTTGGTCATAACTTTCCTTCCAAGAAGTAAGCATCTTTTAATTTCATGGCTACAATCACCACCTGCAGTGATTTTGGAGCCCCCCCAAAATAAAGCCTGTCACTATTTCCCCATCTATTTCTCATGAAGTGATGGGACCAGATGTCATGATCTTAGTTTTCTGAATGTTGAGCTTTAAGCCAACTTTTTCACTCTCCTCTTTCACTTTCATCAAGAGGCTTTTTAGTTCATCTTCACTTTCTGCCATAAGGGTGGTGTCATCTGCATACCTGAGGTTATTGATATTTCTCCTGGCAATCTTGATTCCAGCTTCTGCTTCTTCCAGCCCAGCATTTCTCATGATGTACTCTGCATATAAGTTAAATAAGCAGGGTGACAATATACAGCCTTGACCGTACTCCTTTTCCTATTTGCTTTCCCAGGACCTTTGCATTTTCATATAAATTTTATGATCAGTTTGTCAATTAAAAAAAAATGCCTGCTGAGATTTTTCCTGGGATTGTATTCAATCTGTAGATAAATTTGGAAGAGAATTGCCATCTTAACAAAACTGAGATTTCTGCCCCTCGAACAAAGTATAGGTTTACATTTATTTAGATTTTTAATTTCTCTCAAAAAAATTTTTGTATAGTTCTTTTACATCTTTTGTCAAAGGTCAAAGTTTTGATGTTATTGTAAATTGTATCCTTTTTTTTTGGCCAGGGCTACACAACTTGTGGGATCTTAGTTCCCTGACCCAGGGATTGAACCCAGGCCCTCGGCAGTGAGAATGTGGAGTCCTAACTGCTGGACTGTCAGATAATTCCCAAATTGTATCTTCTCAAAAATTACAGTTTATAGTAGTTTTCTGCTTATATATAAAAATATAATTCAGTTGGATTTTCTCTGTAAACAATCATGTCATCTGCAAGTTTAAGACAGTTTTACTGCTTCCTGTTTAATCTGCATGCCTTTTATTTTTTTCCCCTGCCTGACTGCACTGACTAGAATTTCCAAGTACAATCTTTTTTTTTTAAGGTGTTTTGATATTTATTTCTTTTCAGTTATATTTTTCAAATAATCAAGGAAATAATCACAGTTACAGGGCCTGACAAAGTGTAACTACTTGTAGTATAATTTTCTCTTTTTATAGATATATAAAAATAAGACATTGATGGAATCCAGATTTCTGACCAGAGTCCTTTCCCCTACGTATTGACAACACTCATAAGGATAACGTATAATATAAAAGCTCTACCTTAGGCAGTTTTATTTATTTTAGCATATGCTGTTTGGTTTTTGTTGTTTTTGCCATGCTACACAGCTTGTGGGCTTCTAGTTTCCCAACCAGGGTTTAAACCCAGGCCCTCGGCAGTGAGAGTGCAGAGTCTTAACCACTGGACTGCCAGGGAATTGCTATATACGATGTGTTATTAATTTACAAATGTCCAAAGTACACATCTTTAGTAAGCATTACCAAAGTTAAATCCATAAAACTTAGAAAACCAGAACATGTGATCCCCCTGCTGTGCAGTCTTGAATGCAAGCAAGTGAAAATGGAAACCCTTGCTTTGTTCTCAGTATTAGGGGAAAAGACTTAGTTTTTCATCATTAAATATAATGTCAACAGTAAATTGTGGAAATTTATCAGGTTGTGGAAATTCCTTTCTGACATTCATAAGAGCTTTCGTCATGAATGGGTTTTCTATTTTTTCTAGTGCTTTCTCTGTGACTATTAAGATGAGAATGTGTGTTCTCTTCTTTATTCTATTAATTTTAATATGCTGTATTGTATCAATTGATCTTGGATGTTCTTTTTTTTTTTTTTTTTTGGCCTGTGAGTGTACTGTTATTCCACCACTATTTGTTTAATAGAATATTCTTTCTCCATTGAATTGCCATTGTTCCTTTGTTGAATTCCAATTGGCTATATTGTGTTGGCCTATTTCTGGTCTTGATGCTGTTCTATTGATCTACTCATTTATTCTTTCACCAAATATTAAACTGTCTTGTTTAGAATGGCTTTATACTAAATCTTGAAATTGAATATTGTCTGTTCTCCAACTTTGTTCTCTTTTAGTGTTGTATTAGCTATTTTGGCCTCTTGCTTTTCCATGTGAAGTTTAGAATCAGTTTGTTGATATCCGTAAAATACCTTGCTGGGATTTTGATTGGAAATGCATTGACTCTATGGATCACATTGGGAAAAAGCTGATAACAGTATTGAATTTCCTATCTGCTGCTGCTGCTAAGTCGCTTCAGTCGTGTCCGACTCTGTGTGACCCCATAGACGGCAGCCCACCAGGCTCCCCCGTCCCTTGGATTCTCCAGGCAAGGACACTGAAGTGGATTGCCATTTCCCTCTCCAATGCATGAAAGTGAAAAGTGAAGTCGCTCAGTCGTGTCTGACTCTTAGCGACCCCATGGACTGCAGCCCACCAGGCTCCTCCGTCCATGGGATTTTCCAGGCAAGAGTACTGGAGTGGGGTGCCATTGCCTTCTTCGGAATTTCCTATCTATGAACATGGAAGATCTCTTGCTTTATTTATATCTTCTTTGATTTCAACAGTGTTGTATTTTTCCTTATATATATCTTGCACATATTTGTTTATTCCTAAACATCCAAGTTTTTGCTTCTAATGAAAATGGTGTATTTTTAATGTAAAATTCAATTTTTCATTATTGATATACAGGGTAGCAATCAACATTTATAGATGTTTTGTGTCCTGCAGCCTTACTATAGTTGCTTTTTATTTCCAGGAGATTTTGGTCAAGTCTTTGGGATTTTCTTAATAGACAGTCATGTCATCTGTGAACAGTTTTATTCCTTTCTTCCCAATCTGTACATCTCTTATTTCCTTTTATTATTGCCTTAAGTGAAGTGAAGTGAAGTCGCTCAGTCGTGTCCGACTCTTTGTGACCCCCTGGACTGTAGCCCACCAGGATCCTCAGTCCATGGGATTTTCCAGGCAAGAATACTGGAGTGGGTTGCCATTATTGCCTTAGCAAGGACTTATAGTAAGATGTTGAATAAGCGTGATGAAAGAGGACATGGCTTGCCTTGTTCATGATCTTAAGTGGAAAGAATCTAGTTTCTCATTGTTAAGTATGATGTAGCTATAGGATTTTTATAAATGTTCTTTATCAAGTTGAGGAAGTTCACTTCTATTCCCAGTTTACTGGAAGTTTTTAGAATTAATGAATGGGTGTTGGATTTTGTCAAATACTTTTTTCTGTATCTGTTAATGTTATCGTGATTTTTCTTTAACATGTTGGCGTAAGAAATTGTATTAATTGACTTTCAAGGGTTGAACTAGCTTTGCATCCTGGAGTAAATATCACTTAGTTACTGTGTATAAGTCTCTGTATACATTATTGGATTTGATTGGCCAATATTTTGTTGAGCATTTTTGCATCTGTGTCCATGGGAGATACTGGTCTGCAGTGTATTTTTTCTTGTAATATCATTGTCTGGTCTTGATGTTAGGATAATGCTATTCTCTATTTTCAGGAAGAGATCATAGAGAATTGGTGTCAATTTCTTCCTTAAACATGTGGTAAAATTCACCAGTGAATTCATCTGCGTTTGGTGCCTTCTATTTTGGAACAACACTCAGTACTAATTCAATTTCTTTAGTAGGTATAGACCTGTATTTCAGATTGTCTACTTCTCTGTGGGTAAGTTTTGGTAGATAAGGTCTTTCAAGGAACTGGTTCATTTCATCTAGATTATTGAATTTGTGGACATAGAGTTGTTTATAATATCCCTTCATTTATATTTTAATATCCATGGGAATCAATAGTGATGACCCCACTTTCGTTTCTGATAAGAGTAATTGGTGTCTCCTTTTTTCATTGGTTAGCTTGGCTAGAGGTTTATTGATTTTATTGCTATTTTGAAAGAAGCTTTTGCTGATTTTCTCTATTTCCATTTTTTCAATTTTATTGGTTCCTGCTCTAATTTTTATTATTCCCTTTTTCTGCTTACATTGGATTAAATTTGTTTCTAGTTTCTTAAGGAAAACTTAGATTATTGATTTTAGATATTTCTTTTTTAATATACACACTTAATGCCATACATTTCTACAGTGTTTTTACTGCATCTCACAAATTATAATTGTGTTTTCATATTTATTTAGTTTAAAAATATTTTAAATTTTTTCTTGAGATATTTTTAAGCCAGGTGTTATTCAGAAGTATGTTATTTAATTTTCAAATAGTTGGGGATTTTCTGGCTATTTTTCTGTTATTGTAGCTTAATTCCATTATGGTCTCAGAGCATATCTGTTATGAGTTCAGTCTTTTAATATTTATTAAGGTGTGTTTCATGTCCCAGAATGTGGTCTATCTTGGGGAAAGTTCCACGTGAACTTGAGAGGAATGTATAGATTCAGTTAATTCATGGTGCTGTTCAGTTCAATTATGTCAGTATTAATTTTCACCTGCTGAGTAGTAGATTTGTCTCTTTCTCCTTACAGTTTTATAAGTTAATTATGT
Source organism: Odocoileus virginianus (assembly GCF_023699985.2). Lineage (NCBI taxonomy): Eukaryota > Metazoa > Chordata > Mammalia > Artiodactyla > Cervidae > Odocoileus > Odocoileus virginianus. Next base: position 12,352,733 of record NC_069679.1, read on the forward strand.
CAGTATTAATTTTCACCTGCTGAGTAGTGGATTTGTCTCTTTCTCCTTACAGTTTTATAAGTTTTCCCCTCGTATATGTTCCTCTCATGTATACTCTGTTCTTAGGGTGTACACTTTTAAAGATTCTGTCTTCTTGGAGAATTAACTTCTTTATCATTATATAATATTCCCCTTCTTTCTTATTTTTTATTGAAGTATATTTGATTTACAATGTTGTGTTATATACAACATATATTTACAATGTTGTGTTGTTTTTGGTATATGGAAAAGTGTTTCAGTTATTCATTTATGTATGTATATTCTTTTTGTATTTTTTCCATTATGGCTTATTACAGTATATTTAATACAGTTCCCTGTGCTACAAAGAAGGGCCTTACTATTTATCTATTTCACATATAGTAGTTTGTATCTGCTAATCCCAAACTCCTAATTTATCTTCCCCATCCCCTTTCCTTTTGGTGACCGTAAGTTTGTTTTCTACATCTGTGAATCTGTTTCTATTTGGTAAGTAAATTCATTTGTATCATACTTTAGATTCTACATTTAAGTGATATCATATGGTATTTGTCTTTCTCTTTTTGACTTACATCACTTAGAATAATAATCTCTAGGTCCATCCATGTTGTTGCAAATGGTGTTATTTCATTCTTTCTTATGGCTGAGTAGTATTCCATCATATATATATTAATATATACCACATCTTCTTTATCCATTCATCTGTTGATAGACATTTAATTTACCTCCATGTCTTGGCTGTTATGAACACTGGGGTGCATGTATCTCTTCAAATTAGAGTTTTCTCTGGATATATGCCCAGGAGTAGAATTGCTCGATCATAAGGCAACTCTGTTTTTATTTTTTGAGGGACTTCCCTACTTTTCTGTAGTGACTGTATACCAGTTTACACTCTCACCAGAAATGTAGGAGGGTTTCCTTTTCTTCACACCCTCTCTAGGATTTTTTATTTGTAGACATTTTAATGATAGTCATTCTGACTGGTGTGAAGTTATACCTTAGTTTTGATTGGCATCTTTCTAATAAATTACTGACATTGAGCATCTTTTCACATGCCTATTGGCCATCTGTAAGCCTTCCTTGGTGAAATGTTGATTTAGTCCTTTTGCCCATTTTTTGACTGGGTTGTTTCATTATTGAGTTACAGGAACTGTTTGTATATTTTGGAAATAAGCCTTTGGTTGTATCATTTGCAAATGTTTTATTCAGTTTTGTATGTTGTCTTTTTGTTTTGTTTCTGATTTCCTTTGCTGTAAAAAAGCTTCTAAGTTTAATTATGTCAAGTTGTTTGTTTTTGCTTTTATTTCTGTTGCTTTAGGAGACTGTGCTAAGGAAATATTGCTACTATTTATGTCAGAGAATATTTTGCCTGTTTCCCCTTCTAGGAGTTTAATGATGTCTTTTATTTATGTCTTTAATCCATTTTGAGCTTATTTTTTGTATGGTGTGAGAGAGTATTCTAACTTCATTGATTTACATGCAACTGTGCTGCTTTCCCAACACTACTTGTTGAAGAAACTTTTTTCCATTCTATATCCTTGCCTGTTTTGTCAAAGATTAATTGACTGTAGGTGTGTGGGTTTATTTCTGGGCTCTTTATTCTGTTCCACTGATCCATATGTCTGTTTTTGTGCCAATGCCACACTGTTTTGATTAGTATTATCTTTATAGTATTGTCTGAGATCTGGGAGGGTTATACCTCCAGTTTTGTCCTTTTTCTTCAGGATTGCTTTAGTAATTCTGGATCTTTTATGGCCCACATAAATTTTAGGATTATTTGTTCTAGTCATGGATAATTTAAATCCACATTAAATCTGTAGGTTGCCTTGGGTAGTATGTGTTCAGTTCAGTTCAGTTCAGTTCAGTCGCTCAGTTGTGTCTGACTCTTTGTGACCCTGTGGACTGCAGTACGTCAGGCTTCCCTGTCCATCACCAACCCCCATAACTTGCTCAAACTCATGTCTATTGAGTTGGTGATGCCATCCAACCATCTCACCCTGTCGTCCCCTTCTCCTCCTGCCCTCTGTCTTTCCCAGCAGCAGGATCTTTTCCAATGAGTCAGTTCTTCGTATCAGGTGACCAAAGTATTGGAGCTTCAGCTTCAGCATCAGTCCTTCCAATGAATATTCAGGACTGATTTCCTTTAGGATTGACTGCTTTGATCTCCTTGCAGTCCAATGGACTCTCAAGAGTCTTCTCTAACACCACAATTCAAAAGCATCAATTCTTCTGCACTGAGCTTTCTTTATAGTCCAACTCTCACATCCATACATGACTACTGGAAAAATCGTGGCTTTGACTAGATGGACCTTTGTTGGCAAAGTAATGTCTCTGCTTTTTAATATGCTATCTAGGTTGGTCATAGCTTTTCTTCCAAGGAGAAAGTGTCTTTTAACTTTATGGCTGCAGTCACCATCTGCAGTGATTTTATAGCCCAAGAAAATAAAGTCTGTCACTGTTTCCATTGTTTCCCCATTTATTTGCCATGAAGTGATGGGACAACTATAAAGAAAGCTGAGCGCTGAAGAATTGATGCTTTTGCACTGTGGTGCTAGAGAAGACTCTTGAGAGTCCCTTGGACTGCAAGGAGGCCCAACCAGTCCATTCTAAAGGAAATCAGTCCTGAATATTCATTGGAAGGACTGATGCTGAAGCTGAAACTCCAGTAATTTGGCCACCTGATGGGAAGAACTGACTCATTTGAAAAGACCCTGATGCTGAGAAAGATTGAAGGCGAGAGAAGGGGACGACAGAGGATGAGATGGTTGGATGATGTCACCAACTCAGTGGACATGAGTTTGAGTAAACTCCAGGAGTTGGTGATGGACAGGAAGGCCTGGCGTGCTGCAGTCCATGGGGTCGCAAAGAGTTGGACATGACTGAGCGACTGAACTGATGGGACTGGAGGCCATGATCTTAGATTTTGAATGTTAAGTTTTAAGCCAGCTTTTTCACCCTCCTCTTTCACTTTTCATCAAGAGGCTCTTTAGTTCTTCTTCACTTTCTGCCATAAGGGTGGTGTCATCTGCATATCTGAGGTTATTTATATTTCTCCCAGCAATCTTGATTCCAGCTTTTGCTTCATCCAGCCTGGCATTTCTCATGATGTACTCTGCATATAAGTTAAATAAGCAGGGTGACAATATACAGCCTTGACGTACTCCTTTCCCAATTTGGAACCAGTCTGTTGTTCCATGTCAGGTTCTAACTGTTGCTTTTTGACCTGCATACAGATTTCTCAGGAGGTAGGAAAGGTGGTCTGGTAATCCTATCTGTTTAAGAATTTTCCACAGTTTATTGTGATCCACACAGTCAAAGGCTTTGACGTAGTCAATAAAGCAGAAGTAGATGTTTTTCTGGAACTCTCTTGCTTTTTCTATGATCCAACGCATGTTGGCAATTTTATCTCTGGTTCCTCTGCCTTTTCTAAATCCAGCTTGAACATCTGGAAGTTCACAGTTCATGTACTGTTGAAGGCTGGCCCCGTTTTTTCTCCTCTGACAATTTTTCTTGCTTTGAAGTTGGCTCTGTTTGAAATACAGCTACTCCAGCTTTCTTTTGATTAGTGTAACATGAAATGTCTTTCTCCATCTCTTTACTTGTAATCCATCTGTGTCTTTATATTTAAGGTGGGCTTCTTGTAGATATGTAATTGAGTCTTGCTTTTTATTTATTTATTTATTTTGTTTATTTGGCTGCCCCAGTAGTTGCAGCTTGTGGGATCTAGTTCCCTGACCAGGGATTGAACCCAGACCCCCTGTTTGGGAGCACAGAGTCTTAGCCACTGGACCACTAGGGAAGTCCCAGGCCTTGTTTTTTAACCCATTCTGACAATCTCTTTCAATTTTTTTTATTTAGGCCATTCATGTTTAAAGTGATTATTGACAAAATTGGATTATTATCTAACATATTTGTTATTCTTTTCCATTTTGTTGCTCTTGTTCATTATTTCCATTTTTGTCTTCTACCCTTTTTCTGCCTTTTATGCTTTTTTTTTCCTTTTATGGTTTTAATTGAACATTTTGAATGCTTTGCTTTCTTACCATATCAGTTATTCTTTTTTCACTTTAGTGGTTATCCTAAGGTTTATAAAATACATTTACAATTTATCCAAGTCCACTGTCAAACATTGTACTGCTTCATGAGTAGTACAAGAGCCTTATAATAGTGTTCCCAATCTCCCCCTCCCATCCTTCACAACATTGCTGTCATTTATTTCACTTATTCATAAGGTATCATAATCATTAACAGTGCTGTTATTATTTTGAACAAACTGTTATTCATTAAAGAATAAAATTTGCATTATAATTGGAATCACACTGAATCTGCAGCTCATTTTAAAATCCTTACAATGTTGGATCTTCTCATTCATGAACATGTTACATATGTATATCTTGGTATTCTTTCAAAAGACATCTGAATATCTGTGAAAAAATTTTTCAAACTCTATAAACTTTGAACTTTATAAAGTTCCTACATGTCTTTCATTAGATTTATTCCAAGGATCATACAATTGTTGACTCTTGTTACATGAGGCATGCAGTTACATGAGGCAATGTCATTTTTTATTTGTTCATTTATTTTTGCTTAAGCCAGTTTGAGATGTTTCCCTGCAACTAAAGGAGTCTTGACTGATACGGGTAGAATGTCAGGACTTGATGATGGAGCACTCAAGACACATCATCTTGAAGGGGGAGACTTATATACCCTGCTAAGCGAATTAGACAAGGGGGCAATATTGAAAAATTAAAAGCATGAAATTGAGGGACTTCCCTGGTTGTCCAGTGGTTAGGACTCCACTCCCCCCATGCAGGAGGCCCAGGTTTGATCCCCCAGTCGGGGAACTAGATCCCATGTGCTATAACTAAGAGTTCCCGTGCCACAGCTAAAAGAGCACACATGCTGCAATGAAGACTGAAGAGCCTGTGTGCTGCAACTAAGACCCAGCACAGCCAAATAGTAACTAAATATTTTTAAAAAACAGAAGCAGGAAATCTGACCTGCAGCTTAAAAAGATGACTTGAGGCAAGTGTGTTGTTGTTGTTCAGTCGCTAAGTCATGTCTGGTTCTTTGCAACCCCATGGACTGCAGCACACCATGCTTCCTTGTCCTTCACCATCTCCCAGAGTTTGCTCAGATTTATGTCCATTGAGTTGATGATGCTATCTAACCATCTCATCCTCTGCTGCCCCCCTTCTCCTTTAGCCTTCAATCTTTCCCAGCATCAGGGTCTTTTCCAATGAATTGGCTCTTTGCATCAGGTGGCAAAAGTATTGGGGCTTCACTTGAGGCCAGTGTTATCAGGATCTTATTCTAAGTTCAGGGAAGATGTGATAGGCTTATTAAAAGATAGTGGCAGTGCAGATGGAGATGAGTTAATGGTTCTAAGAGTTATTTGGTACAGAATGGGGGTTACTTAGTGACAGATTAGAAGGCTATTATGATAGATGGGGGCAGTTAAGATGATTCCCAGATTTTGGCTGAAATGAGTAGCAGAATTGTGGTATAGGAGTCGAGTAGGGAGCTATGAAGGATGATGAATTGATTATATCTGGCATGTGAGCTTCAGATGATATGAAGTGGATGAATTTGGAGCTTTGTACATATAGATATATACATATAGCTAAAGATCAGTTTGAGTGTAAATGAGATCACTGAGAAGAAAGTATAGAAGAGGAAAGAGGACAAACTTTAAAAATGATTGGCTGTGGAATGGGATTTTGCTGGAGTCATCAGTGATGCAGGCCAAGAAACAATCATGAAAGACATAGGAGAAAACTCAGGGAAGAGTGGTGTCACAGAAGTCTGGGAAGAAAGAATTTCAAAGGAGTGATCAAACTCAAAATACGAGGAAAGGGCAAGTGATATTTTAATTACTGAGTTATGTTGACTTTGCAACATATAGGTTCACCTCAGAGAGAGCAGCCTTCATGAGGACTGAATGAGAAGTGGAGAAATGGAGATAAATTCTTGCAGTTGTTGCAGGCAACTTGACTGAGAAAAAGCAGGATGGAGAGTTTTTAATTTATTTAAAGATAAGGGAGACTGTACATGTGTGTGTGCTGAAAGAATGAAACCATCTGTAAGGAAGAGTTTGAAAAGTGGGAGGATATGGACTCGAGCCCAGACATAATTGAGTACCCAGCTTTATGTGTGTGTCTCAGTGTGGAATTCAAGAGCTAGAAGATGTCTGGTACAGTGTGAGACTGCGACTGATAGGCGGACACAGAATAGGCTAGAGTGAACTAACTACGTGAGCCTGGATCCATAGGCCCTGTGCACAAAGCCTGACTCAGCCTTGCTAGGTAACCATGAATGAATCATTTAACCTGTCTAGGTCTGTTTCCTTATCTGTCAGGTGAGGATAATATTGATCTACCTCACTGGTTGGGATGAGGATTAAATAAACTAACATCTGAACAAGTGCTTATTCCAGCACCTGACACAGCAAGCACGTAAAAATGACAAAAGCACTTTTGTCCCCTGGATGGATTTCCACAAATGTCTTCACTCAGATTTCTAACTTATGTTAAGTCTGGGTAAACGTCTGCATAGTTTTCTCTGAATATTTTCTTCTTAAATAAATACCTCCTTGTTTATAACAAATTATCTGGATGCCCCTAACATGTCCTCTTAAATCCAGCAGCCCATCAGCACAGCACAGATGCCCCTATTTCCATGTCTGCTTGCCAGCTGGTCTGTCTACACACACATATACACAGTCCTTTTCTGAGTGGACACACACACAAACCCCTTTTCTGAGTGGGTTCCAAAATGTCCCTTCCTAATTTGCTATGAAGTGAGCCATAAAGGATTTATTAACAATGAAGAAAAACCATAGCTAAGTATCAGATTTCCAGAGGAAATAAGATTTAAAATAAAATCTAGAAAGTGGTTATTTTGGGAAGCAAGAGAGTGGAACTGGGAAATGGGGGACATATATAATGTTTCATCTCTTAAAAAGAAAATAAATTTAAAGCAGATGCAACTGTTGAGATGTGATAAAACTGAGTGGTATGGTTATACTGTGTTTATTATGTTATTCCCTACAATTTTCTGTTTGACACATTTGAAATAATAAAAGTTCTTACTGTGGTAGGGAAGACCCAACATGGATGTGGTTAGAATACAGTAATTACTGTGAAAATAAATAAGGTTCATAGACATTTTCAAAAATCTCACTGAAAAAGGCATGAAACAGCGCACCACGGGCCTGGTGCACTGGGAAGACCCAGAGGGATCGGGTGGAGAGGGAGGTGGGGGGGACCGGGATGGGGAACACATGTGAGTCCATGGCTAATTCATGTCAATGTATGACAAGAACCACTGCAATGATGTAAAGTAATTAGCCTCCAACTAATAAAAATAAATGGAAAAAAAATGAAAAAATAAAAAATAAAAGAAGACAAAGTTAAAAAAAAAATGCATGAAACACACACACACATATACACACAGGGCTGCTTCAGAAAGGATTTTAAAAACAATTGTGAAGATTTATATAAAGTTAAGAGTGAAGACTCTTGAGAGTCCCTTGGACTGCAAGGAGATCCACCCAGTCCATCCTAAAGGAGATCAGTCCTGGGTGTTCATTGGAAGGACTAATGTTGAAGCTGAAACTCCAATACTTTGGCCACCTCATACGAAGAGTTGACTCATTGGAAAAGACCCTGATGCTGGGAGGGATTGGGGGCAGGAGGAGAAGGGGACGACAGAGGATGAGATGGTTGGATGGCATCACCGGCTCGATGGACATGGGTTTAGGTGGACCCCGGGAATTGGTGATGGACAGGGAGGCCTGGCGTGCTGCAATTCATGGGGTTGCAAAGAGTCGGACATGACTGAGCGACTGAACTGGAGTGAACACTGTTGAAAAAAAATCAACAAGTAAATATTTCACTGAAGTTAGTTAATATGTATTTATATTCTATATTTATTAATGATATAAAGGACACAGATTTTCAAACTTTCAAAGTTTATTTATAAAGGAAAAACAATGATTTTAAGACAAAGACAATTCCTATTTATTTTCTTAGTAAGAAAAAAAGTACATGAAATAAAATTTTCACAGCCTGTACTGATTGATCTTATAAGTGATATTGACAAAAAACTACAAAAATCTAAACTTTACAGAGCTAGCAATGTTGCCACTAGGTATGTTCATCTACACTGATATAAATTAAATTCAATCTATATCATATAATCCTTTTTTCACCTTTCCCCAGTATCTGTTGGCTTTCCTCACCCCTTGCTGTGTCCCTCATCACTAGTGCTATGGAGCAACCAGACTCCCAAGTCCTCTACTATCCTATCCCTACACTAATCCACTGAGGTACACCTCAAAACACCAGGTTTCCAAGAAGCGAGGGATACCCAGCACACTGCCTCAACTCCTACCCAAGAGAGGGGGAACTGAATGTCCTCTCAGCCTCCATTCGCTCCTTCATTTACATTCCCACTGGGGAGGCTTTGCATCCTTAGGAGATTCAGAGGAGAGCATGGGCTGACTCTTTGTACCCAAAGATAACTAAAGCCAGGAAATCAGTCCAGGCATTTCCCCACCTCTTGGTGGTGTACAGCAGGCCAGAGGAGCCTGGCCCTGAGCAGGGTGGGACAGGTGAAGGCAGACGAAGAGAAGAGTGACTCTGGGCATTGGAACCGAGTGGGCAGTTCTACAGGTACGGCCTCTATCCCATCAGCAGTTCAGGGTCTGATGATGACCTTCAGGTAAATGCTCTCATGATCATGGGGCCCCGAGATGCACTGGTGGAGGTTAGGAATGATGACCTTTCTGTACATGCTCTCGTGATTGGGGGGCCCAGAGATGCACTGGTGGAGGCTGGAGATGACGACCTTCCAGTAAATGCTCTCATGATCAGTGGCAGTGGGGGGAAAGGGGCAGAGAGACATTGGTGGAGGGTGGCAATCAGCACAACACTGATTTTTTTTTTAATTTGTAAAAAAAAATGACAACATTAAAGAAAATGTTTACAAGAGGAATAAGAAATCATAGAATCTTACTGCTTTAGTATAGGTATTTTCATGGCCTCTTCCTTCATTGACTTGAGACCTAAAATTTAGTGTCTTTTTATTACATATTATGCCAAACAATAGCAATATTCCAATTATGATCAAGAAGGGGCAATTGAAGTATAGCAGCATTTCTACAGGGTCCTTGCCTGGGAACTCCCCAAATGTTTCTCCGGGTAATAGAAAGTAAGGGTGCTCCTTTAGTAGGCACAGATAGTGGAGCCTTAACTTGTTTCTCTCCAGGCCAGAGCCCTGGGCTCAGCTTCCTCTAGAGGATTCTTCAGGTAGACGGTGCACAACCTGTCCCTATAGTAATAGTGCAAGAAGGCCTGATTGGTGCACATTCAGTCAGGTCCCCAAAGGAGCATGATCGAGGGACTGAAGGATGCTATTTAAGGACCAAATTTTACTTAGGTCCCTTTTCAGGCCTGCCTTCCCCAACTTTCTGTATCCATTAGATTGGAAGCTTTCTGAAACAATGTCTGGACCTCTCCATTGTCCTTCCAGCCTAGGACCAGGTAAAAGAACTTTAAAATGGTCAAAGAAATCCACATCTAAAACAGCTGCTGTGCACTGCTGGCCCAGACTCTGGGCTGCACTGTCATGTCTGAACATGACACCATTAGGGGGCAGTCTGGGTCCATGATGAGCCATTTCTTCCCATGGCAGACTGGTCACTGGTGCAAAGACCCTTCCAGAGCCACATACCCACCTCTTGGTCCTCCAGGGGTTTTCCTCTCATGGTCTCAGCTGTGCCAGCAGTTCTCAGAGAAGACGCTACTGGATGGGTGGGAGGAGGGAGTGGACCAGGCCTCTGGGGACTAAGTCCTTCAAATTCAGCCCCCTACCACAGTGCCGAGATCATGGTATGTGTTCAATATTTAATAACGGTTGCATGAAATGGAAGTAACAAGAAACCTAAAGCAGAAGAAAAGCTCTAGGGGAGGCAAGTTTGTGAGTATGCCTGGGGGAGGGGCTGTTCTCTGACCAGGTTGGGGCCGGGGCCCCTGCCACTTCCCAGCACTCCTCTGGTCCCCTGTGGTGTCATGTTCCATGTACAGAAGCCTCAGGGGTCCAGGTGATGAGTCTAAGGATGGGGTATGTGTCTGGACTCTGGTGAGCTAGGAGAGGTGTCAAAACTCAGGTAGGCTAGGACGGCACAAAGGATACAAGTTTCATTCCCAGCCCTCAACTTATAAGATCCCTCCAGGGGCAGATACCGAGCCCAAGCTGGCTGGGTCCGCTGAGCCGATCACCCTTAAGAGCAGAAGGCCATTCCTGGCAGTTCCCCTTCCCTAGGGCCACTCACATTTGTTTCCACACAGGTAATCCATGTTTGTTATAGAAAAATGCCACATCACTCTTTATTGGACACCAGCGCCAGCACCAGCCCCCTTGTCTCTAGCCACAGGGCACGCGGGCAAGGGGCTCCATCCCCCGGGCGGGGTGCAGTGGAAGCCTGGCCCCGCTTCTGCTCTCCTAGGGCCAGTACCCTCCTTGGTGCAGGGGGCTACTTGCTCAGGTTTGTTCAAACTCCATGTCACAGTAGCCTACGCTGAGGGGCTGGGCCTGGACACCACGCCTGCAAGAGGACGTAAAGAAACAGGTACCATGAGTCCTTGAAGGTGGTTAGTTTTAGGCTCCAGCAACATCTTTTCCACCATAACCAACGGTCTCCCCTTCGCCCAGTTCAGTGGATTTCATGCTGTCACTAGACACCAAAATTCCTCGGGGTCTCTCTTCCAAAGATTCTTGCTGGGGTGGGGCTGTGTGTTGGCGAGAATCTGCCATCTGGATCAGGTGCCCCAGTGATTCTGATACAGGGACACCTTGGAACCTTGAGGAATACCTTCCCGTTTCTATGCCCCAGCCCCAAATCACTCAGTCTCTTGAGAAAAAAGGTGGATGCCTACAATGTGCCCAGTGCTCTTGGCCCAGTGAGCCCCCGTTAATGGCTCTAAAACACTGTAAATGTCAGGGGCAGGGGGCACGGAGACACTGTCTAGCCCACCCACAGGATGTGGGTGTGAAATCTCAGCCTCACCAGTTCCAGGACCTGACCAGTCTCTTTAGAGCACCTTGAGACATACCTCCTTTATTATCCAAATAAGTTATCTGCTCAGAGATGGTAAGGAACTCGCTCAAAGTCACTCAGTAAATTAGACAGTCGAGGCTTAGATCCCACATGCCTGGCTCTCAGCCTGGGACTCTGCTGTGTACGAGGCTGTTTCCCCAGGGTCTCAAAACCACGTCAATGAATGAACCAGGGAACTGACCCTCTTACGCAGGCCCATCCCAACTGGGACACGGGTGTCGCGAGAACCCGTAAGAGCACGGCCGTGGATAAGAGCACAGCCAGTGAAGGCAGTTCAAGTCCTGGTTCTGAGCAACTTTGGGCAAGTTACTGAACTGCTCTGTGCCTCAGCTGCCTGCCTCTGAAGTGGGGATAGAAACTCTACCCCCTGGGAGGGCCGTGGTGACGACTGAAGGAGGCAGTGCTGGCACAGGGCTGAGCGCAGGGCTTGCCACCCTTGGCACACTTCCGCAAGTGTGAGCTACTATCAGTGCTCTTCTATCAGGAAGGGGTCCTCAGCCGCTGACCTGCCGTGGTCTGCTTACCTCAGCAGCTCACAGCGGAAGTGTGACAGACGTTTGAAGGCAAAGTCCAGGTTGGACACCATCTTGTTGCTCCACAGCCTCTCAGCAACAGCCCCTGCTCTAGGCCTGCGGGAAGGAGACAGGCACCAGGTTTGGGCTCTGGGCTCCTGCAAGGGCACTGGACACCCACAGCCTCTTGTTTAGGCACCCCAAACTAGCTCGGGGCCGAGGGATGTGATCGACACTTTAATCAGAGTGACAGATCACTGGAACGCTCCTCAGGGACTGCCAGGGCCCAGCTTCATCTTCAGTAAAATGGGGGTCATGATCCCTCCTCCTCTCCCGAAGACAGAGGGACCAGAGTCTGTCTGAAAGGCATCGTGAACAGTTACTGATGGCGGTGGCGGCAGCTGTTCTCAAAGTGTAAACTCTACACAGCCCCCCAAGCGTGCTGAGCGGTAGCCTCACTCTGAGGAGACAGCAGAGAGGAGTCTTAGTACAGAGACTGCGCGTCTCAGGGCTGCATCCTGAGCCATCCTGAAAACAAAATTCTTTCAACGTGCTCTCCAGGCCTCCTTATCCCTATGTGTGAAGTGGGGACAACAATCTCCACGTTGTTTAGCTGTCACGTCCAAGTCATGTCTAACTCTTTTGTGACCCCATGGACTGTAGCTTGTCAGGCCCCTCTGTCCATGGGATTTCCCAGGCAAGAATACTGGAGTGGGTTGCCACTTCCTTCTCCAGGGGATCTTCCTGACCCAGGGATGGAAGCCAGGTTTCCTGCACTGCAGGCAGACTCTTCACCACTGAGCCACCAGGGAAGCCCAACAGTCTCCACGCGACACACCTGATGGGCTGAAGGAGCAGACACAGAAGTCAGGCTGGAGACGACTGTTCACACAAAAGCAACAGCGCGAGGCCCCTCCTCTCCCAGGCCTGAGAGGAGGCACTCGGCCGGTGGTGGCTGGACGGGACGGAGCCTGGCGGGGAGAGCCCAGGCCCACAAGCCCAACCCTCCATATCCCCAGAAAGCCCTTACCAGAGCCTGGGGACCAGGTTTGTGCTGTCCACATACTCTCCCCACATACAGGCCTCTCCGCCAATCACCAGGGCCTTCTGCTCAGGGCTACCTGAGAGAAAACAAGCAATGACAGGCCTCAACCACCTTCCCAACGTGGTCCTCTCCTCAGATAGGCCATTTCACCTGCTGGTCTGAAACATCCAACCCAGGCTCTCCTTCTCTCCCCCAGCTGCTTTGGCAGCAAGGAGAGCTCCCTGTTTACCTTCAAATGCCAGGGGCTCCACCAGGTAGATCTCCTTCCAGTCAGGGCCATAAGTTATGTGGTTCAGGTACCAGGGGGCAGAGAGCAGGGCCCGAAAGCCAGCACGGGTGACCAGAGCCATCTCCTTCACGTATTTTACTGGTATCTCTTCTCGCCATACCTGAATGATTGTGTCTGGCCGAACCTGTCACAAAAGGTCAAATGGCATAAAGGTTCCCGGGACATAGTCTCCTGCAAGCAGCCCAGGCCAAGGGGGTGTGTGCCTCCTCTGCTCCCCAGTAGCAAAGCATTTCTCTGTGACCCCTAGCCACTGAGCTTCTAGCCCAGTGCAGAGGCCAAGGCCCCCAAAGGCCCTAGGACAGCTCCGTGCTGCCTCCTCCCCTAGCCCCTCTGCAGCTGTCCTATCTACACTGAGATAGTAACTCCAGCAGTAAACCAACAGAGGCAAGCAGTGGGGCCTAGAAAACTCATCAGGGACTGTCAGGTCCAAGCATCTCCAGATGTATCTGAAGGTGGGACGAGGTTCCTGCAGATCTTACTAAGCTGGGATCTTACTAGTCAATGATGAAGGAGAAGATAGCCCTGCTCCCAGGCCGAGAAGATCCTAGTCTATGACACAGGAATGAAAACCCAACCCATCATGCCAGGAGGAATCCCAAGTAACCTGGCAGCACAAGTAACTTGATCAGTTCATAGTGAGAGAAGACAAATGGAGGCTCTGACACCCACACTTGGGGCTCAGAGCTCTGCATCCATGCAGGAGCAGGGAAGGGATGGGAGAGCAGAGGGAGGCCCTGAGGGGAGCACCTCTCCTCTGCCCCAGGCTCACCTTTACTTTATTATCAAACACCTCCTGCCACACCACGTAGCCCTTGCCATAGGCAGAGACAATGTCCAGTAGCCTAGAGAGTACAGAGAGTGTTTGCTCAGTTCAGAGAGGCTCTGCGCTACTGGTGCCAGTGCCCTGGGGGCAGAGGCTGGCTAGGGGCCCATTCCTGTCTGACCAGTTGGGAACCGACCACTCCAACCAGAAAGGACAGGACAGAGGACCCCTTTAGGGGCCCAGAAAGTGGTCCAGCAGGGCCTGGCCCTGCTATGGAAAGTGAGGACTCTGAAGGAGGGTGACTGCCCACTCCCGCTGCTTCCTCACGTCTGGATGTAGAAGGACTCCAACTTCTTGAAGTCATCACCAAAACCTTTCTTCTTCATAAAGGCCTGGATATCTGGGTTGGACTTCCTGAATCCCAAGAGAAAATGAAGATTAATCCTTTTGACATCCTCAAAGCCCAAAGCTTGGGGATTTGTCACCTGGCCTCCCACAACTTCTTTTTTTTTTTCCCATCTGAAAAACCAATCAACTGAGGATCTCAAGAGGCCACAACTTTGGGAAGTATGACTGAAAAAGCTAAGTGAAGGGGGCCCACTGAAATAGGCCAAGAAAGGCTAAGCTTGGACCTGAAGAGCTTCAAGTTCACTTCCAAAGAGAATACATCTCAGTCTTTCTGGGCTGTGATATGAAGCTCTAAGGTCTCGACTCAGGCACACTGGCTTCTGGTTTCTGTCTCTTACCTCCCACACCCTGGGCATATCCTGCTTTTTCCTTAATGTTTATTCTTTATTCCAAGTGGATACAAGCATTGGTGTCTGTCACCCGTGGCAGCTCCCTTGCCGCACAATGTCTACATTTTATTTTTTCTCTCTCCTCCACTCTTTCCCCAGATCCAACTCTAGTTCCCACTTCTCCAAGAAGCCCCTCAGCCTCTTTTGAGCTAAGTAAATCTGAGGGCTGGAACCTTATAATTTAATACTAACTAGACACTGTCACATATTAACCTCAAATTCATGTGTCCTGCCTCTTCAACCAGACTATTTTAAACTGTCAAAAGCAGGGACTATTTTTCTTTATCCTGATTTTTCCAAGACAATTCTGTGCCTGGAGGTGGTTTTTCTGTCAATATCTCAAGACTATGACAAGATCATGGATTTGCCAAGATCAGGTAGGGCCTCTCGGTAGGTAGAGAGAGGAAAGGCCGAAGGTCTCAGCCATCTGGATAGACAGCTGAGGAGCACCTGAGACAGGGAGCTTCTTCAGGGCTAACCTCTCCTCTGAGTAGGCCATCTATCAGGCCAGGATGGGAGGGGTCATTAAGGCTCATACCAGCAGGTGAAATCAACCTCATCTCCTCCAAGGTGCAGATAAAAATCTGGGAAGACAGTACTGATTTCCAAGAAGAATGTACTCATGAACTCGTAGGTATTGTTGAGAATCGGATTCACGGGCCCAAAGGTGCCAGAGGGATGAGACCCAGAGTAGCAAGGAGTTAATAATCCAGGGACACCTAAGGCAATAGAAAATCTGACACTAGTGTCACAAATACACAATCCCCACGTATAGTCATATACATGATGACAATCATGTTCATAGACATTCCCTCATGTAGGAACACTCAGGCACTCACTGACATGAGCATTTAGTGACAATCAAAGAAATACAGGTATGTCCATGAATCATACCCAGACAACTGTCACACACTTCTGCTGCCCTGACACATTCTTCCACTGGGGTCACCCTTGCTCCCAAAGCCTGCTCTCCTCACGTAGCCTGCCAGCAGAAAAGCAGAGAGTCTGATCTAGACAGACTGGCAAAATCTTTCTTCCACTCTGGGCACAATGACCAACAAGGGCATTATCAGGCAAGGATATCTGAGAAGAATTTGCCCATGTTTTAATCGTAAGAAGTGTCCTCTTTCACCGAAAGTAAATTCTGCCTATCTAAATTCCCAGTGGAAGGAGTTGATGGAAAATATTCTTCCAGAGACCAAGGCTAGGGCATGCTACATCCAAAAGTCAACATACTAACTCCCCATTGAAGGGAATCAGTGGACTCCCTCCAACTGCAGACATTATTCTTACCTGGCCCCCAGGACAGAGTGTGGCCAGGAGTGTCAAACTCTGCCAGCACCCGGATACCCCGAAGCCGTGCGTATTCAATCACCTCCTTCACATCTTGTGCTGTATAGATGTGGGTGGCAGGGTTGTAGGACCCCTGAAAGGCACAGAACACATTGAGGATCCCATTTCCTGAAGGCTAGCAGAGGAGAGGATATTCAAAATGCCTTCAGGCTCCCCTGGATATCAGAAAATCTGCCCACAGGGCTTCCCTGGTGGTGGAGTGGATAGGAATCCACCTGCCAATGCAGGGGACCTGGGTTCGATCCCTGGTCCAGGAAGAACCCATATGCCTCCGAGCAACTAAGCCTGGGTGCCACAACTACTGAACCAGTGTTCTGGAGCCTGCAAGCTGCAACTGCAATGAGAAGCCAGAGTAACCTCTGCTTGCCACAACTAGAGAAAACCCATGCAGCAATGAAGACCCAGCACAGCCAAAAATAAATAAATAAAATTATTTTTAAAAAAGAAAATCAACACACAGCCTGGTGATATCAGGTGCCGTCATCAAGGAACTGAATCATAATTTCCCACAAGCTGTCCATTCATTGTCTTATCTCAGTGCCATGATGCCAGTGAGATAAATAAGGTAGTTATTATACACAGCTAACAAAATATGAATAAATTAAAAAGATGGGACCAGGAAAGATTCTCTCCTGAAGGTCACAGAGGAAATTAATGGTACAGTTTAGACTTGAACTCAGGTCTCTTGACTCCAAAGCCAGTGCCCTTCTATATGTGAGTGTGTCCCTTAAACTGGCTGGTTAGGAGGTGAGCTGATGTCCTTTGCTAGCAGGGCCATGGCCAGAGTCAGACTTCAAGCCATCAACTGGGTTTGGGCAAAATCGAAACATACCTTTTTGGTAAGATCTGGAAAAGTGAAGCTTTCATATGGGAAAGAAGAGTCATCAACCAGATGCCAGTGGAAAACGTTGAATTTATTGTATGCCATGACATCCTGTAGGTCAGAGCATACACTGTGAACCCAGCACAACTTCTCCAGCTTTGGCCCCAAGCTTGGCAGGCTGTGCCACACACTTTCACAGGCTCAACCTGCCCCAGCTTCCTGCTAAAGTGCTCACTGGTTCTCTGTATCAAGCCTTCCCATCAGGTTGTGCCTGGCATCCAAAGATGGCTGACAGAAGCAGTATCTCCTCTGTGAGGGATGAATTACAGTCACACTGGGAGAAGGGCTGCAGTTCTGTGGTACCCTGGGGTCAGGAAGGCCCACAAGACCGTGGAAACTAATATTTCCTCTTGCCACTTGTTTTGGGTTGTCTGACTAGTGTTTATCCAAACTGTGAGGTCGGTTGTGAATTTAATAGCCTCATAAGTCACAAATCTCAGATGCCAGGACTGGTGGATGTGCCCACTTCTCTGGTTCCATCAGAACACCAAAGGAATAGTTAAGACATGTAAGCCAGATGGGTAACTGTCAGCTAAGACTGCCCATCAAATTCTAGACAGTTAGGATCATCCCCAGCTAAGGCTCTTGAATATCACTTTCCTAACTAAAGATAGCTGCCTTTGGTCAGAGAAGCCAATTCCCCAACCCACCTTCTCTGTCACTGGACATGGCCTGGACATTGGTCCTCAGTAGCCAGTGGGGTATGTTTAAATCACTCGTATTTTTTTGAATCTTGCAGCAGGTCATCTTTTACATTTTTCCCAGGAGCTCATAAAGTTACATAAATTCTCTCTGTAACTCTTTAAGAATATGGCACCAGATCCATCTGTTGTCCCATCACCCCAGAATCCTAAAGGCAAAGAAGGTCTTAAGGCCTGGGTACCAGAGTGTCCAGGATGCTAGCCAGTGGCAGGTAATGGCGAGACGTATCCAGCAACAAGCCCCGGTGAGGGAAGCGAGGGAAGTCCTCAATATCCGTCTTGTTGACATAGAACTGTGTGGACCAAACATCGAACACGTCAGGAATCTAAGGCAATTCACCAGTGGGGTGGAGGGGGATGAGAAAAGCTTTCTGAGACCCCTGAAAACCCAACCAGCTGACTGTTCTTCAGGGTAACTATCTCCACAAACACCACACACCTCCAAATGAATGACCATAAGCATTTATCTCTCCAGAGAGTAACTTTCCCCTGCCAGCAATGCAGCTGTCCCACACACCACTCAGCTCACATGCACCAGATTCTCACTGACTCAGTATTTTCTTAAAGCAGTGTGGTCTTAAGGTCATTACTCAATAATGACTCAGGGGAACTAAGTTATACCCTAACTGGCAAAAGCTACCAAACCAGTTTCCACCCATTATCTCCATGAATACTCTTTTGGGGACCATCTCAAGCCACCAGGACTCTGTTTAAGGCAAAAGAAGGTATTTCCAGGACTCTCAATATTGGAAGCAAATGCCAGAGATTTAAGAGGAGCCCTTTTTGAAGGCCTGCACTCACCGTGCCCTCAGGAGATCTCCAAATAAGCTGGCTAAATGTCTCCAGACCTACAGGGAAGTAGAGAGGTGGACGTAAAGACTTAGGGAGGTGGGTAAAAAGTTAGAACCATCTGGAATGTTCCTATGTGGCAGAGCACAGTGCTTGGGCACACAGTGAAATGAAATCTAGTGTAGGCTGCATGCTTCTCAACAGCTAGAAAAGGGGGACAGTAGGAAGCCAGTATCGATTTTTACTGTCTTTTATTTTGGGAGTGGGCAGTGTAAGGGGGTTTTGTGTCCCTCCTAGTAATACACTCATCCACATGTCTCTTATCTATAAACCCTAAGTCTTGAATTCACAAAGATATTAAGAAGAGAGGCCAGGCATGCTGAGTCCAGAGCATTAAATGCTCTCAACAGCTGGGGCCTATAAGGACATATGAAAGGACAAGCCAGCTCACAAGGGGTTAAGTAGTTCAGTGGATAATACTCATCGGGTCCCTGAGCTGAGAAAAAGGGGCCTCCAACCTGCTGCCTCTTCACTTTGAATTGTGAGAATGTGATCATAAACTTGAGTTTCATAAACTCAAAGAGATCATAAACTTGTGGGTCCACAGCTGGACCCAAAAGACAAAGAAACATCCACTTTTCCTCTTCAGACCCTGAGAAGAGAACCAACTATAGAGAGCTGAGGTCTGGCAAGTGGCAACTGCCCCAGGAGACTGGACACAGATGCCGAGATTCCGGTGAGGCCCAAGGGCAGGTGTGCTGTGTCCAGAGCACTAGATGTTCTCAACAGCTGAGCCCTCACTTCTGCAAACCCAGCAGAAGCCCTGTGAAAGAGTCCCAGAATCCTAAACTTTGAGAATTTAAAAACCTGTGAGGCCTTTGTGGTCATCCAGCACCTCCCTTGAGGCCAACTTCCAGTGGACCATCTCGGCTTCTTTCCAGCCTGACCTTGACGCCTGGCACTTGGGGTCCCTGAACTCTCCCACTTTAACCTAATTATTAGCACCCACTCAAAATGTACAAGAGGGCAGAGGGGGGTCAGCATGCTGTTTCTCCAGAATGCAGGGGAGGACAGGAGGGGCTAGGGAATAAAGACAAGCTGACACAAGGTTTGGGGTTCAGTGAGAACTTCCCTCATTCACCAGCTGGGCTCTTACCAAAAGGGGCGGAAGTACTTGGCTAAGTCTGTGTCTGGGGACCAGATACCTTCTCAGTGAATCAAATACCTTCTCAGTGAACCAAGAGGAAGGGCAAGGGCCTGTCACCCGCTGGCTAGCGAAGTCCTCATTTTATCACTGTTTACCTCTTTTTTGACATTTGTCTCTTTTGATCTAGATTTCCTTTTTGAAGAGCCCTTCCAATCCTGTGTCTGTAGTGAGAGCTGAACAACCTGTGTGTGTGGCAGAGCGGGCCCCTCTCCCCAGCCGCCTGCCCCTGCTGGTGCCCGCCAGCAGCCTGCGGGGACTCCCTCTGCTTCCGAGTGCCTGCCAGGGGAGTGGCTGTTGCTGCACAGGCTGTGACACCTGTCAACTGCTGGAGACAGCAGGGAGAACACTCCCTGCAGGGAGTTGAGGAAACACTCCAACTGGTCTCCATAAAGCAAGTTCCTATGGCGGGGTGTTTGCCTGGCCTCCAGTCCTGCCCCTCTCCCCACCAGTGCCCACCTCCCCACATCATCCTTCTCTCTCCCAGCATCAGCCCCATCTTGTTACCTCGCAGGGCGCCCCAGACAGTCTCGGAGAGGAGGAGACACTGCTCATCATTTATGGTCAGTGTGTCTGAAATGACAGAAATGGTTCCATTAGGTTAAGGATTTCTACCCTCAGGTTAGAGAGAATCACATGTTCTCTGTAAAACCTCGGATTAAAAACCAACAATAAGGAACTTTCCTGGTGGTCCAGTGGTTAAGACTGCGCTCCCACTGCAGGGGGCCTGGGTTTGATCCCTGGGAACTAAGATCCCGTGGGAAAAAACAACAACAAACAAACACATTTTTTCTTTCAAAGAGGAAGCATTCCCTGAGGCAGCAGGGCTGATACTCAGGCCTGGGGCCAGAGTGGGAGGGTGGTCACCCAGTGGCTCCAAGGCTCCAGAAAATGGTGTGTAAGGAGGGGCAGGCTGGCCTGGAATCCTCTGCAAAGCACCCCCCGCCCTGTGGGTCCGTTTCCCCACCAGAAACATGGATTCCGGCCAGGCTCCAGTCAAAGGACAAAGGGGAAAGGGATGCTTGGAGGGGTGAGTCCAGGTTACAATGTTCCCAGAGCCTTTGAAGTCACCCCCCTCTCCCTTTGTCTCCAAGCCTCAGCTACTTCCTCAGCAATGTGAGGAAGAAGCCAAGACCTGAATGTTCACTTTGTACACTGAGATGTCCCCAGATGCTGCTGCTCAGGGCAGCCACAGGACCAATGACTTGGCGTCATCTCAGTTCAAACGGCCAAAAACTCCTCCTCTCTCTAGTGTAGGGTCTCTAAGAGAAAAACCAACAAAGGGCATAAGTTCCTAAAATGCCAGTGGGATTATATTCAGTCCAGAAGGCAGGTGTCCTGTGGGCCTCAGTGACTAGCCAGTGTGATGTTCACGGCCAACCTTCAGACGCTGGTTAGAGTGCATAGGAAAAACTCTCCTTTGAGGGCTCTGGGCACTTGGCGACCCCTGCCCCCCACCCTCGTGGAGGGCTCCAGGCCTAGCATCTGCAACTGAGGCCAGGCCATCTGGAGTTATAGCTCCAGACAAGTGCTGGCTTCTAGAACAAGGAACGAAGTGGTACTTACAGTTCTCTACAGACCCCAAAGAAGGAAACTGGTCACATCCAGGAGTGACGACAAGGACCATCAATGAATTCTTCTCTGACGTATGCCGTTTTTCTGCAAGGACAGGATAATAAACTCAGTGTGGCTGACTCACCGCCAGAAACATCAGGCAAAACCAAGGCCCTACAGGAGGGTCCCCAACTCTAGTTCTTTCAGTTTGTGTCGGTGGTAAGAGAGAAAGGGGGGCGGACAGCTGCCCTTGGCACAGGTGCCGCCTAGTCACCTGTTTGACTTGTCTCTTGGGTTGTGTTCCCCTCCCCGCAGTCACCCACCCTGGCCCTTGCATGATGGACCTGCCAGCAGCTCTTTGCAACCAGGGCTCTCTGTTTCCGGCTTGCAGAGGTTCCAAGACCTCAACAACTGCTTCTGAACTAGAGGTGGCTCTGGAGTATTGCTAGTCAAAGTGTGATCTGCAGATTAGCTGATGTGCCAGTGGTGTTACTAGTTGGTCACCGGATAGGAAGCTTATATGACTCCAGAGTGTAATTCAGTTATGTCCGAGCAAACACGGTTTAGTGCTAACAGTTTCTTGTAACAAGGTTTTCTTGATGAAGGGAACAGTTTTACATTCTGGTGAATATGCTTCTCATCTCACTGCAGACTGGCACTTGAAGTCAGAGTACTGTTCTGGAGGGCTCCAGATGAAGGCATCCAGCTTTGTAACAGGTTAGGAGCTGATGTGAGCAAATGAACTCGGTGATAGGAGGTCTGCTGTGCAGGAGGCCTCAGATGGCCTAGCTGGCGCTCCAGCAAAGGTACGTGGCCACCAGACCATCCTGTTTCCTTCCTTCCTCTTCCCAAACAGGCTCCCTGTCCAAGGCATACTTCTGCCCAACAGTGGAAAGCCACCAGTTGGAGACAACATACTATCTAATATAGTTCAACAGATCCCAGTCCACACAGGAAAAAAAAAGCACCAAACCAAAATACAAATGGCCAGTCTCTTCCCATCCTCCCACTGGTTCTTGTCCATGACCTTCAGGGTGGTACTGATTGTACCACGCCCCAAGCATGAACCTCGGTGAACTCCCTCTATTCTGTTTCTGGAGCCACATTTGTCCCCTTTGTCACCATGACATCCGTGACTTCCTATGAAACTACAAAGTCAGGGGTAGAATGGTCTGGCACAGTGCAGGAAGAGAGGATTCAGAACCACATTGGAATCCCAAACATTATCCATCTGTAGGCAGAAAGAACTCAAGAGCCTTGAACCAAAAGGAAGCCTGCTTAATCTCCTGCTCACTATACCACAAGGCTGCATCTTGGCTTTCAGGCTGGCCAAGAAGCAAGTCAATTGGGGGGTCCTTTCCTACTATCAAGAGCAAACACATTCTTTCTCCTGCTGGTAAATACCCTGTCGCCCCACACTAACACCTGCTTATACCCTGGAGGCAGAAGAGAATTTGAGGTTATTCTAGAACAGGCCAACTCACAGCTTCATTCTAAACCCTGAAGACTCATAGAAGGACAACCAGACTGTCAGGGCAGAGAGCGCACTCAACACAGAATGTGCAGGGCCATCTCTACAAATCCCAAAGACCAAGGAGGACCTCACTGAGAGGTAGGCATGAAGAGAACTATAATACCCTCCTTACATTACTGCCTCATTCCTCGTCTCCTGGTCCCCACCAGACCCTACACATCACAGAGTCTCAGTATCAGTGTGTGGAGAGTTCATTTGCACATCTACCCAGGCCAGGCATGCCAAAGAGGGCAAGAGTCCTAAGCTATCATCTTAACCTTCTGGACTTCAGTCTACCAAACAGAGAAATCTCAGCTCCCTTATGCAACTGCCACAGTCACCATCCTGATGACGAGAGAGGCTGCACAAACACCAGGCTTATCTGAACTCCTACGGAGAAGACAAGGGAACATGTAAT
Organism: Odocoileus virginianus; assembly: GCF_023699985.2. NCBI lineage: Eukaryota > Metazoa > Chordata > Mammalia > Artiodactyla > Cervidae > Odocoileus > Odocoileus virginianus. Next base: position 12,375,691 of record NC_069679.1, read on the forward strand.
TGCTGTTATCATATTTTGGTTTTTCTAAAACATGCCTGCACTTCATTCTCTAAATCCCTGGCCTTTTAAGAGGGGAAAAGTCACAGACTCCTTTGAGGATCTGACAAAAATGAAAGACTTTTTCCCCTAGAACACGGGGCCCCTCATTTAAGGGCGCATCTCCCCGCCCCCGGCCACCCATCTCATGGTGAAGAAGCCCTGTCTTAAGTGCTGTCAGTGACTCACATGGGTCTGGGCTGATTAAAGAGACACAGAGTCACGGCTGCTGCTTAAACAAGCTCTGAGGAGGAAGGACCGGAGTAGGCGGTGATGGGAGAGCTGGCAAAACAGGAGGGACGCTGGGTCATTTAAACGGATGTAAATAGAGACCATCATTGTAGTTTCCGCCTCCAAGTCACTACTCTGAAGAGAACAGGAAATAGGCAGGGGACAGGCAAGCTGCCTCGACACACACCCACACCCCCTGCACTGGGAGGGACTGAGGTGTGGGAAGCAGGGTCTGGCAAACAGCCGGCTCACCAGCAATTGCACGGGCACCCTTGCAATGGGCCTGGGCAGGACAGCAGGAAATTCTGAAGCCTCCAGGGCTCAGGAAGCAGCATGGAAAACAGAGCACTGAGCTGGGAGATCAGGAGGGGTTAGTTCTGGCTCGGTTTTGCTGCTGTCAAGCTGAGTGAGTCTTGTGGCTCCTACTTCCTCCCCGGTTAAACAATGGCAGGGTGGGACCATTGTTTACTGGCTGCTCCTCCTCGGAGCCAACACCTCATGATTCCACAGACTAACCACACAGCCCAGGGTCCCCTTCCAGACCACTGCTCCCTCATCCCCCTGCTTTCACGGAAGCCTGCTCTTTCCCAGGTTCAATGAAAACTCTGTATTTTTTTTTTTTACAAGTTAAAAAAAATTCAAGAACTTCCCTGGAAGTCCAGTGATTAAGAATCCATGCTTCCAACGCGAGGGACGCAGATTTGACCCCTGGTTGGGGAACTGAGATCCCACATGCCACCTGGTGCAGCCAAAATAGAAAAGGAAAAAAATGGCAAACAGCCCAGAATTGTTTATAGAAAAAAAGTTATCTTCAGCACCCCTCTTCTTCTCTGACAGGAGAGCCACTGTTAATTTTCTCTCCTTATCCCTCTCTTTTTAGCATAATTTTGCCTTATTCATCACAGGTCAGGTCTGGAGGTGGAACCCTTGAGAACAGGGAAACCTGAGACCGTTTTACCACCCAAATCCCGCTGTTTGCGCTTGTGCGGATCCCAGTACTATGACCCTTCCATTTCGTTTCTGTTCTCCATCCTCTGCCGTCTTCACTTCCTTCCTGTCGCCCAAGATGGGGGCACCTCCAACACCATCAAGCCAATACTCTCAACAGTCCATCGCTTCCTTCCGTTGCATGCAGGGGGCAAAACCCTCAACCTGGATCAATTGAACATCTGCCTTTGGTGCACCTAATCCTGGTCTCTCATCTTGCCTGGGCCCTTGATGCCGTCCTGAAAATCGCCACCACCACTGCTTTTTCCTAGTCTCTGCAACAGCTATTTCAGACTTGTACCATTTCTTCAAGTCCATAATCGGATTACCACTTGCTTTAATCTCAGCAGAAAACCAGAAGGGAACTCTGCCCACCTCCACCTTCCCCTCTCCTCCCTGACAAAAATACCTACAACACACACCTGGCCTTCTCCTCTTCCTACCTCAGTGGAAGGGGCTTCCTTTTACCTGTGGTCTGCAACTCTCCCCAGACTCCTCTGTATAAATTAGTTCCCTTTTCCCCCAGGTCTTCAAATTATTTCTTTTTGCAATTCTCTCCCATCAGCATTAAAATATTTGCACGTTTTCCTGGTCTCAACTCATCCCAAAGAGTCTCTTTCTCTCTCCTTCTGGTCACAAAGAAACTCTATAGGAAATGTAGGCTGAGCAGTTCAGTGCTAAATTTCAAAGTCAGACAGATCTGGGTTCAAATCTTGGCTGACACTTTCTAGCTGTGGGACCCTGAGCAAGTTATTTTTCCCTCTGAGATGTAGGTTCCTCATCTGGTGACCATAACAGTATCTAGCCTGTGGGGCTGTTGAGAAGGTTAAATGAGTTAATGCATGTAAAGTGCTTAGCTCAGTGCATGGCACATAAGAGGAGATGCATGCACAGTCCTCTCTTTGTAGCCGCTTTCTGACATCCTCTCAGCTCCTCAGTCCACTATAACCTAGCTTCCTTCACCATCACTCCTGGGAAAATACCTTCACCAAGGACCTGTGGTTCTGCAACTAAATGCAAGGGGTTTTTCAGTTCATTCATTCATCAGTTAATTTATTGAGCACTTACTATGTGCCAGGCTGTCCTAAGTGCTGGGGATACAAGAGCAATCGAACCAGACAAAACCCCTGCTTTAGAGACGCTGCATTCTACTGACACTCGCTTCCGGCCCTCTCGGCAGCATCAGACAGCCCCGACCTTCTTGAAACTAAACTCCCTTAGCTTAAGGGATGCTTTCTGTCTTGGTTTTCCTTCTAAGGCCTCGAACGTGCTTCCTTGTTTTCCTTTTCCTTCATCCTCCCCTACATGCCAGTGTCCCCAGGCTTCCAGACTTCTCTTTTTTTCCTCATTTTACACTCTCTCGGGACAATGTCATCCACTCCCAGGGTGACTGATGACTCTTAAATCTACCTTTCCTTCTGGAGCTCTAGACTCATACACCTCCACTCAAATGTCTCAAAAGCACTTCAAAACTTAAACGCAGAACTGAACTAACTCTGTATTAATCTTCCTGGCTAACCTTCTCTCACAATTTGATAATAGCACCATCTATCGAATCACCCAAACCAGAAACCTCCTCCTCCTCCTATCTTTCTGAGCAGATCAAAAGATCATTCATGTATACTTATTGATTGTCTAGTATGTGGCAAATCTTGTGCTAAGCACTAAGATCTGTTGTTGTTGTTGTTTGGTTGCTCAGTCGTGTCCCACTCTTTTGTGACCCCACAGACCATAGCCCACCAGGCTCCTCTGTCCATGGGATTTCCCAGGCAAGAATACTGGAATGTGTTGCCATCTCTTTCTCCAGGGGATCTTCTCGACCCAGGAATCAAACTCCTGCACTGGCAGGTGGATTCTTTACCACTAAGCCCCTAGGGAAGCCCAAGCACTAAGATTATATAGACTAATAAGAGGGACCCTGGTGGTCTAGTGGATAAGATTCCACATTCCCATTGTAAGGGGCCCGGATTCAATCCCTGGTTGGGGAACTAAGATTCCATATACTGCAACTAAGCCCACGTACCACAACTATTGAGCCCACATGTTCTAGAGCCTGCGCGCCACAACTAGAGAAGCCCAAGTGCTGCAAAGAGGACCCAGTGCAGCCAAGTAATAATAATAAAAGAAAGATCTAACTGTTGTAACTACAAAGTTGATAGTGGCTCTTGACCTCATCACCATCTTCCCACTCCCATTGGGTTAATACCTTAATTCAGCGTCATGTGAATTTTCACCTAGATTATAAAAAAATCTCCCAAGTTGCTCTCCCTGCCTCCATTTATATACCATGTCAATCAACTATCCTTTGTGATCTTTTATATGAAAATTAGATTATGACAATCTCAGCTCAAAATCCTACAGTGGTTCCCCACAGCTTTCAGGATAAAGTGCAGCATTTGCTAAATGATTATACAAACTTGTCTTTCTCTGCTCCTATTTGGGAACTCTCCCAGGAGCACAATGAACTCTTTACAGACCCCTGGAAGTGCTATATTTTCTCACTCTTTTTCTTTGCATGTATCGTTTCCTCCAATTGAAACAAACTTTGCATTGCCTCCATATCTCACCTGATTAAGAAACAGCTCTGGTTTTCCTTCTGTAAAACTTTGTCAGTCCCCTCCCCTTTCCTAGCAGACCTTCCTATATGATCATGAAGCAACATATACATACATTTCTCATAACAGGTATCTTAATATATGCTGTTTATTTGTCTGTCTCCTCACCAAGGCTCTGAGTTCCTCAACAGCAGGGACCAATCTCAGTGTCTTTGTATTCCCAGTGCCTGACACACGGTAGTCATTCAATAAATGTTTGCTGAAAAGAAAAAATGAATGATGCTAGAATTTTTTAAATGCATATTTAATTCTATGTATGCATAATGATTTGCTACACAATAGTCAGGTATAAATGGCAAACAGTTCACATAGAGATTACTTTTATACCCCCAAACCTAGCATTTCTGAAGATCTAAGATTCGGTTGCCATGCTGTGTATGCTCAGTTGTGTCTGACTCTTTGCAACCCCATGGACTGTAGCCCCCCAGGCTCTTCTGTCCATGGGATTCTCCAAGCAAGAATACTGGAGTGGGTTGCCATTCCCTTCTCCAGATCTTCCCAACCCAGGGACTGAACCTGTGTCTCTTGTGTCTCCTGCATTGGCAGGCGGGTTCTTTACCACTAGCGCCATTTAGGAAGTGGGATTCAGGTGGTGAATAGCAAAAAGACACCCAGTCGCCCAGAAAGTACCTTTTCAGATACTGCTCTGAAATCCAAAGATTTGGGTCTCTCTACTTCTCTGGAAGGCAGTACTCCTTCCTGCAACAGATATCTGGAACCCATGTCTTTACCTCAGTGCATAACAGCCTGTCCCTCGACCCACACTGCTCCTCCCTGAATCAAAACATTTCCATCACAGCAATGTGTTTAATTCACAGAATCTTAGCAGCATGAAGAAATGCCACTCGCTTTGGTAATACAGTGGCATGTGTTTTGGCTTCTGGAGTGAAAACTAGGGAAGTCAACCCCGTCTCTGGCACATCCCACTCATTCAAGTCTACCCTGCCCAGCAGTCCCGCGCTCTCCTTGATGGGGCCGGTGCTGGTTCTCCCTCTCCCACCCACCTTTATATGCATGGCATCCAGGCGTCCTCTCCCCACCCTTGACCTAATGAGAGCCCTTGCAATCATTCATTTCTCACTCATTCCAACAAGGATATACGGAGCACTTACTGTGCATCAGGACCTGTGCTAGGTACTGGGATGCTTAAAAGGAAAAACAAGCCCTGGTCCCTGCCCTTGAGGAGTGCACAGTCTAGTGGGAGAGACAGATATAAACAACAGTTACAAAACAGTGTGATTAAGGCTACAGTAGATATTATAGCTGCCTCCTTTTAGAGGCAGAGAGGAAGGCTTGACCTTGGAAGTGGACCTCTGAGCAGGACTTTGAACCTTGAGTTGGAGTTTGCCAGCTACCAAGAAGGAAAAGGTATTCTAAGCTGGGCAGCTGCTGATATACGAGAGCAGTGGTGCATCCAGGAGAAGAGGTTAGGCCGTCCTGTCCAACTTCTTCTCCTGGTAAAGTGGGAGTCTGAGAATCCCCCTGCCCTGGCCTGGAGACCCTCCTGGGTGCGGCTGAATTCTGTCTGGACCATGGTGCTGCCTCCCATGAGTTCTGCAGTTCTTTTCCCCCCATAGATTACTAATACCTACTCTGAAGTACAATGTGTCTAGCCCATAGGTGAATCCTGAATGTTTTCCCTTCTGTCTTTTGTAAAAGCTGTAGTTAGAAGTTTCCTTTTTTCCTCTACTTTTCAAACTTAACCTGTACTTGTTCACTCCCCTCGTCCACTGAAACATCTCCCTATAATTCTAGATCCTAAGAGATAACTTTGGTTATCATTTTGCCTACTTCCCAGTTTTTTTAACTATATAGATTTCTTTTAAAAACAAAAATGAGAGCCCAATACGTATTAGCTTGTTACTTTTTTCCACTTACCAAAATGATTTGCAGATCTTTTAATGTCAGTATATATAAACCTACATCATTGTTTGTAAGTGTTGAATGCAATTCCATTTTGGAGATATACTTTAATTTTTTTTTCATTTGGCCAAGCCATGCAGCTTACAGGATCTCAGTTCCCCAACTTGGGACTGTGGCAGTGAAATCAAAATCCTAACCATTAGCCACCAGGGAACTCCCAAACATACTTTAATTTTAAAAAGCTGAAATTACTAACTTCTTTCCTCTTTGTGGACATTTGGGACTACTTCTAGGTTTTCAATATTATAAACAATGCTCTAGTAAATATTCATATCTATATTATTTTTTAAAGCAGTTGTGAGAGATTTTGGTAGGAAAATTCCTAGAGGTAGAAATGCTAGGCCAAAAATATGAAAGTGTTTTTTCCTTTTATCATTTATTCATTTTTGGCTGCACTGGGTCTTTGCTACTGCACATGGGCTTTCTCTAATTGCAGCAAAGTGGAGGTTACTCTCTAGTTGTGGTGCGTGGGCTTCTCGTTGCAGGGGTTTCTTTTGTTGCAGAGCACGGGCTCTGGAGTGCACAGGCTTCAGGGGTTGCAGCATGCTGGCTCAGTGGTTGTGGCATCTGAGCATATGATCCCCGCAGCATGTGGGATCTTCCCAGACCAGGGATTGAACTTGTGTCCCCTGCATTGGTAGACAGATTCTTCACCACTAGGAAAGTCCAAGTTTTTAGTTTTGACACTGCCAATTACTCTTCCAAATTACTGTACTGGTTTATGTGAACCAACATCCATGGGCCCACAACTAGACCATCTCAATTCCTTTCCATCTGAGCCAGTCTGATTGACAAAAGAGAAACAGCAGTATTTAATCTGTATTTCTGTAAGAGTCATTGAATTTCAGCTCTGCCTTGTATTTACTGGTCATATTCTTTGTACTTTTTTACCAACAAAAAACTTTTTTATTGAAGTAGAGTTGCTTTCTACTGTATATCAGAGTGACTCAGTTACACACACACACACACACATATAATTCTTTTAAAAATGTTCTTTTCCATTATGGTTTATCCCAAGAGATTGGATCTAGTTCCCTGAGCTGTACAGTAAGACCCTGTTGTTTATCCACCAACCCCAAACTCCCGGTCCATCCCTCTCCCTCTCCGCTCCCTCTCGGCAACCACAAGTCTGTTCTTTGTCTGTGAGTCTATTTCTGTTCTGTAGATAAGTTCATTTGTCTTTGCATTTTTTTAAAAGTTAATTTTCTTTATTTGCAGAGCTCTTTCTAGATTTTAACCTTGTCTTTTAAGGTTACAAATATTTGCCTCATTATGTCCTTTATTTTCTAACTTATGGGTTCTTTTGCTTTAATTTGTATGTAGTCAAATCTGTTAGTCCTTTATGGTTTCCTTTATTGACTTGTTTAGAAATGCCTCTTCTACCCTGGGACTAAATGAATTGTTCCTTTGAGTCCTTCTAATAGTTTGATAGCATATCTTAAGATCTTTAGCACACCTGGAATTTACTTTTGTGCTTGGAATGAGGTAAAGATTAAAATATTTTCCAAATGGATAACTTTCAACCAGTCATCCTAGAATATTTATTGACTAACACATCTTTTCACTTTTGATTAGAAATGTTTCCTTTATCATATATTAATTTCTCATACATACACACACATAGACATGAACTTTTGCTTATCTCTGGAACTTAACTCCTTGGCAATCTTATAGTCATGGAAATCTACCGTGTTGTACTGCTATCCTCTTTTGTCACTCTGCCCAATACATAAATGCCTCTGCTCTTTATGGGCCCACACTCCCATTCCTGTAAGGGCTATTTCCTCTCCTCCACCAAGTCACCTGTACTACACATCATCCACACCTACCAACCCTCTGGAACCTTATTCCATGGTTATTCAACTACCAACATCTGCAGCCTTTTCTACTTCCCCCATTACTGAAGCCTGCCTCTCCCTACAACTTGCTCTGAGAGGCAGCTCCTTCTCACATCCTAGGATAGACATATGGGGGCTGCTTCCAGGCCATCCACCCTCTTCCATCAAGTAAAAAAACCACAACCACCTCTCCTCTGGAAATCATGACACTCAGCTGTAAAATCTTGAACCTCTCCTTGTCACAAAACTCTGCAACTTCCTAGTCACTTCTTTATTTAGCTAAGACTTTGGATTCCAGTCTCCAGTGTTCCTCTCTGTCTGAAAGCTAGTCATAATCCTAGATGACTAGGTGATTTCACCTTGTCAAATCCTGGGTGACTCAAGAGGAAGAACTAACCCACATTCTGGCTTAGCAGTTATCCAATGACATCCTCCTTTTCCTCCTCAACACCCTCTCATGGTCACCTTTAGGACTAAATGTTCCAACTCATTCTCTCAAGCTTTAGCACCATTCAGGTAACTGTCTGCTAGCTAATCGGCACCTCAAACTCAACAGGTCCAAAACCAAACTCATTTTTCATCATTCCTGTCTGCCTCCAACCTCTTAATCAATCTCTCTGTCTCTCTTTCCACTCCTTCCCTTGCTCTCCTACAATTTTCCCTACCTTTGTGAATGGCAGCTGAATACATTTAAATTGCTAAATCGCAAATCTGGAGTCATCCACACACCCCCTTCTCCATCAAAACCCCTACTTTTCAAGCATTCCACTTCCTAAAATTTTTTTCTTTTGAAAAATTTTTTAACTTTATATTGGGGTATAGTTGATTGACAATGTTGCATTAGTTTCAGGTGAATAGTAAAGTGATTTGATTATCCATATGCATGTATTTATTCTTTTTCAGATTCTTTTCCCATAAAGTTCAGAGTATTGAGTAGAGTTCCCTGTACTAAACAGTTAATTCCTTGTTGTTAATCTATTTTATATAGTAGTATGTATATGTTAATTCCAACCTCCTAATTTATCCCTCTCTCCCACCTTTCCCTTTGGTAACCCTAAGTTTGTGAGTCTGTTTCTGTTTTGTAGATAAGTTAATTTGTATCACTTTTTTAGAATTTTACACCTAAGTGATATCATATGATATTTGTCTTTTCTGTCTGATTTACTTCACTTAGTATGACAATCTCTGGGTCCATCCATGTTGCAGCAAATGGTACTATTTCATTCCTTTTTACGGCTGAGTAATATTCCATTGTGTAAATGTACCACATTTTCTTTATCCATTTAATTGTCAAAGGACATCTACTTCCTAAATTTTTCTTCAGTCTTTCTAGTTTTCTCTGTCTGCACAGCTGTCAACCCACTTCAGCCACTTTTATCTCTTATCTAGACCACTGTTAAGAGTCTTTTAAGTGGGTTTCCTGCCTCTAGTCCCATTCCCCACCAATCCCCAATGCAGGTAGTTTAGTTTACATCACTTATCCTGTTTAATGGCCTTTATTGGCCTTCCTTGACCTTAGGATAAAGTTCATGTTCTCTATCAGGGCTCACCAGGTCATTCCATGACCTTGCATCTACCACCTCTTTAGCTTCAAAACTTGCTGATTCACCCTGTAGCTGTGTGCTTCATACTGACATCACTGAACTTGAGTTTCTTAAATATGTCATGAAAGCTTCTTTCCTAAAGGCCTTTCCTACATGTATTTCTTTCTGTGTAGATTACTAACTCCACCTCCATCAGCTCCTTTCAGATCTCATTAGACAGCTCTTATTGGAAGTCTTCTCAACATGTACCCCCTATGCACGTGCACATGCACACACACACACATCAGGTGTTTCCAAAGCACCTGTACTTCAGTTATTAGCAAAAATCACACTTTACTGTATGTCTGTCCATTTCAAGACTGTAAATTCTTAAGTATTCTAAAAAATTCATTTTAAAATTTTATACAACTTTTAAAGGTTACTTTCCATTTAAGATTATTACAAAATACTGGCTACATTCCCTACATTGTACTTACACCTTTGAGCCTATCTTACACCCAACAGTTTGTACCACCCACTCCCCCACCCCTATATTGCCCCTCCTCCCCCCAACTGGTAACCACTAGTTTGTTCTACATTCTGTGAGTCTGTTTCTTTTTTGTTGTATTCACTAGTTTGTTGTATTTTTTAGATTCTGCATATAAGTGATATCATAGAGTTACTTGTCTTTCTCTGTTTGAGCATTATGCCCTCCAAGTCCATCTATGTTGCTGCTAATCACAAAATTTTTGTATGAATTTTGTATGGCTGAACAGTATTCCATTGTGTGCATATGTGTGTGTACACACACATCTTCTTTAGCCATTCATCTGTTGATGGACACTTAGGGTGTTTTCATATCTCAGCAATTGCAAATAATGCTGTGAACACTGGGGTGCATGTATTAATCTCTTTTCTAATTAATGTGTTTGTTTTTTTTCATATGTTTAGCCAGAAGTGGAACAGCTGGGTCATACGGTAACTCTATTTTTAGTTTTTTGAGAAACCTCCACTCTGTTTTCCACAGTGGCTGCACCAATTTACATTCCTACCAACAGCGTAGGAGGGTTCCTTTTTCTCTACATCCTCACGGATGTTATTTGTGTTCTTTTTGATGATGGCCATCCTGACAGGTGTGAGGTAATACCTCATTATGGTTTTGATTTGCATTTCCCTGATAATTAGCAATACTGAACATCTTTTCACATTCCTGTTGGCTGCATTTCTGCTTTGGAAAAATGGCTATTAATTTCTTTCAACCACATTTTAATTGGGTATTTTCTTGATATTAAGTTGTATGAACTGTTTATATATATTGGAGATTAATCCCTTCTCAGTCATATTATTTGCAAATATTTTCTCCCATTCAGTAGTATCTAGTGTTACATTTAGGTCTTTCATTCATTTTGAGTTCATTTTGTATATGGCATTAGAGAATACTCTAACTTCATTCTTTTACATGGAGCTGTGCAGTTTTCCCAGCACCACTTGCTGAAAAGATTGTCTTTTCTCCATTGTATATTCTTGCCTCCTTTGTCACAGATTAATTGACCATAGTGTACCAGCCTATTTCTGGGCTGTCTATCCTGTTCCACTTATCTATGTGTTTGTTTTTGTGCCAGTACCATACTGTTTTGATTACTGTAGCTTTGTAGTATGAGCCTGTAAATTCTTTAAGGACATAGGCAGCTCATTAATATTCTTTGGACCAGTGCTAATAACAATTATAGTTGCTTAATAAATACTGCTTGTATTAAGGATGAATGGAAGGGGGGGAAGCCAACTAGAAATACTACTGGAATCTGCAAACAATGGGCCAGGGATCAAAATATTCACAACCTGAGTGCTAATGATTAAAGCAATTAGAGATTAGAAGTTACTATTTGAAGTAATTAACACTGAAGTGTTATCAGAGTTTAATCCTACAAAAGGACAGTGAGTTTCCCAAATCCCTAACTGGTATAATGCTTGATAAAGGTATTTATGAGTAGACTGTCCCTACACTGCACAGCAAAGTCTTGGTAGACAAACAGACCTGACTGGAGTTTGCGCTCTGCCACTGCTAGCTGTGTGACCCTGGATGTGGTCCTTAGCCTCTTTGAGTCTCAGTTCTGAAAGCTAAGTATAACACCAATCTCACAGAGCTGTCATGAAGATTAGAGGGTATAACCTACAGCAAGTGCCAGATACTCAATAAATGCTAGTTTCCTTCCATTTTCTACTTGTCTTTTCCTAAAAAGTCACTTTTGCAACTTGGCTGGAAGAGCCTAGGGGCAAGGTGTCTTGTGGGAAAACCACACCACAGACGCAGCCCTGAGGGCCTTCCATGAGCTTCTTACAGAAGCCTAAGGGCTCCGCTGCTGTGTGATGCCACCCTGAGTGCCAAACAGGCTGACACACCACCATACTGGGTTGGCCAAAATGTTCATTTTCTGTAACATCTTAAAAACTCCTGAACAAATTTTTTTGCCCACCCAATATAAAAGGGACATAGGCTTGGAACTCTGAATTGGCCTCAAACTAGGACTGTGGCCCTAGTCAAAAGACCAAAGCCACAAATGTGGGATCCAAGTTACTCCCAGGACAAGACTGAATAGGACTGTAGTTAAACTTTTCATCCAGGGCAGTGTACCTGGCAAGCCATCTCCCTTGCTCCCATCCCAAAGCTTTACAAAAGAAAGGAAGCTTATTGACTGACATTCAAGTGGCCAAGCACTCAAACTTCCTGCATCTGAGCACACACTGCCAGAGAAGAGAGTTTCACCCCAGACTCAAGCCGCAGCCAACCTCAAGATGTGGACACATGATAGCACACCCCACTGCTGGCTAGAGATCAGGGTTGAGGGCATGGCCAGGGGGCTTAAGCAATAACAGTAGCTTAAAACAGATGCAGGAAATAAAAGGGAAGTTCCTGACCCAGTAATACGTCTTATTCACTACAGCCATGAATAGAGAAGAAAAGCAAACCCATTTTTCTATTACAACAGACTACAAACCCATAAGCCTTAAGGCAGATCACAGAAAATGCTTCACATACACATGTCTCACCTCTCCAGACCCAACCTCCTCTCTTCAGCTGCCCCTCTGGTCAGTGGCCCCACAAAGGTGAGAGAAAGCTTGTCATCCAATTGGTTAAACCTCTGGATGATGCACATCGACTCTGATCGTGTCACTTATTGCCAGGACCAGCAGAAGAAACTTAGGAAAATACAGAAACATAAGAGTAATAACCTCTTTCATTTCTAAAAGAAATATTAGTTGGGCAGCAAAACTTTTCTTTTTGTATAACCGTCACCTAAGGAATGTCACTCGGCATCAAGCTCTACAAGGACTGGGTAAGCAGCCACTGCAGTCACAGACATTCAACACACTGTGACAGGCGTTTAGGGCAAAGATCAGGAACAAGGCGCTCTGTGCTCTGGGAAAACTGGCAGAAGGAGCCTTCAGACAGTTAAGATATTTTCAGGAGAAAATTGTATTAATCCAATTTCTTGTATCTTTCCAAACATAGAAGAGTACCAGATACCTGTTCCTCGTGACCAAGAACAGCCTTCTACCGAGATGTGTGCTTGACCGCATGGACCCCTTTCTCCACCTATGTGCTTGTTGACCTCCCCCACTACTTCTTTGGAGCAGTTCTTCAGAGCTGTGAGAGAGGCTGTGTCCTGGGTTATAGTCCTGAGTCCTCAAATAAAACTGAACTCACAGATCTCACGCTATACATTTTAATTTCAGTTGACAAATCATTAGGAAAAGGATTGAGGTTTATGCCTTCAATGGGCTAAGAAATCCACAACATGCCCTAGCAAAACTGAGTAGCTGTAAGGAAAAAAAGAAAATGACCCCACCTGCTGTTAAAAACAAATCAAAAAAGAGGGAATCAACTGGCAAAAAATCTCCAGTGCCATGCTTCACTCTTCCGTGTGGAGGTGAGGAAGTGGGGTGGAAGGAGATGGGAAGAAAGGCAGCTGGACGGTTTAGATATTTTATATTTTGTTTCATTTTAAAAATCACCAAGTTCTTAGGCTTCCCTGGCGTCTCAGTGGTGGATGGTAAATAAGCCACCTGCAATGCAGGTGACCTTGGTTCAATCTCTGGGTTGGGAAGATTCCCTGGAGGAGGGCATGGCAATCCATCCAGTATTCTTGCCTGGAGAATTCCCATGGACAAAGGAGCCTGGTGGGCTATAGTCCATGGGGTCGCACAAGAGAAGCCACGGCAATGAGAAGCCTGCACACTGCATTGAAGAGTAGTCCCTGCTCATCTCGGGGAGAAAAAGCCTGCACAGCAACGAAGACCCAGCACAGTCAAAACAACAAAACAAAACACCCAGTTCTCCCTTCTAGTGTTTAGAGTTTGTAAAGACACTCATCATTATTTCCCTATATCCTCAGAAACGCTTGGAATGTAGACACATTAGAAAATAAAAAACAGCATTAGCTACTTGCAAATTAGGCAATTTGCCAAAGGAACATAGTTAAAGAAGTGATCAATAAACATTCTGTGGCTGACTCCTAAATAGATCATGTTTCAGACCCTGAGTTCACTACTGTAATTGGTCTTCAAGCAGGGAAAAGGGGAAGCAGAGATGGCTCAAGGAAATAAGACTGGAATTTTTCATAAACCAGGCCCAGACTACCCCCACACATCTAGACCAAGCTGAGCTTCTTGGGTTCAGCTGTGAGAAGAGGGGCTGGTAGAGGCCAAGCTATCCTAGGCCCAGGGATTCAAAATGGAACACAATTATTTTGCCCTTTGCTAAAAATGATTCTCCTGATACCTATTCTTCTCAAATCACTGTATTTCTTCTCCTTATATAGCCCTCCATCCTCCAGATGCCCCTTCACAAGAAAAAGAATTCTACTACAAAACTCTCTTGCTGCATTGTTTTCTTCATCTTTACTTTTAAGGTAATATATATAAGTGGCAGTCAAGTCTTCTGCATAATCAGATTTAGCCACTTTACCTGGACTTTTTAACTTATGTGCAGAGTACATCATGCAAAATGCTAGGCTGAATGAAGCACAAGCTGGAATCAAGAGTGCTGGGAGAAATATCAATAACCTCAGATATGTTGATGACAGCACCCTTATGGCAGAAAGCGAAGAAAAAATAAACAGCATTTTGATGAATGTGCAAGAGGACAGTGAAAAAATTGGCTTAAAACTCAGCATTCAGAAAACTAAGATCATGTCATCTGGTCCTTCTCTTCATGGCAAATAGATGGGGAAACAATGATAGACTTTATTCTTTTGGTCTCCAAAGTCACTGCAGATGGTGACTGCAGCCATGAAATTAAAAGACGCTTGCTCCTTGGAAGAAAAGCTATGACCAACCTAGACAGCATATTAAAAAGCAGAGACATTACTTTGCCAACAAAGTTGTCAAAGCTGTGGTTTTTCTGGTCAAAACTATGATTTTTCTGGTAGTCACGTACAGATGTGAGAATTGGACTATAAAGAAGGCTGAGCACTGAAGATTGATGCTTTCGAACTGTGGTCTTTTGAACTCTTGAGAGTCCCTTGGACAGGAAGGAGATCCAACCAGTCCATCCTAAAGGAAATCAGTCCTGAATATCCATTGGAAGGACTGATGCTGAAGCTGAAACTCCAATACTTTGGCCACCTGATGCAAAGAACTGACTCATTAGAAAAGACCCTGATGCTGGGAAAGATTGAAGGCGGGAAGAGAAGGGCACAACAGAGGATGAGATGGTTGGAGGCATCACTGACTCGACGGACATGAGTTTGAGCAAGCTCCAGGAGTTGACGATGGAAAGGGAAGCCTGGTGTGCTGCAGTCCATGGGGTCTCAACGAGTCAGACACGACTGAGCAACTGAACTGAACTGGACTTCATCAACTCCATCAAGCACCCCAAGGCTATGCCTTGTCCTTGTCACGGGGGGGGGGCTGCCCCTTACTGGCTTCCCTCCTATGTTCTCTAGATGTGGTTCCAACGCATCTCATTCTGTGATGAGTTAAGAGCAGCTTGAGTTAGGGCCACAGCATACTGTGAGCCTCCTTTTCATGAAATCACATGCTAATATTCCAAATTTGAAACTTGAAAGACAATCAATTCTAAATGAAATATGCAAATCATCTTTTTGATGATCTCAGACATGAAGAACAGTCCCTTGGACTGCAAGATCAAATGAGTCAATTCTAAAGGAAATCAGTCCTGAATATTCATTGAAAGGACTGATGCTGAAGCTAAAGCGCCAGTACTTTGGCCACCTGATGCAAAGAGCCAACTCATTAGAAAAGACCCTGATGCTGGGAAAGATTGAAGGCAGGAGGAGTAGGGGACGACAGAGGGAAAGATGGTTGGATGGCATCACCAACTCAATGGACATAAGTTTGAGGAAGCTTCAGGAGATGGTGAAGGACAGGGAAGCCTGGCATGCTGCAGTTCATGGGGTCTCAAAGAGTCGGACATGATTGAGCAACTGACATAAACAGGACACAAACAAAATAGGACATAAAGAGGACATAAACAAAAATCATGAAACCTTTTTACAAACTTTTATACGAAATAGTCCTTTAAAGTTAATTTTATTATATTCAACAAATAATTAAATATCTATGTTCAGGGCACAATTATAGAAGGAATGGCCAAAGGAGGAATTTTAGGAGATTCAGATTATCATGAACTATGCCACTTATTAACCTGGTCACTTAACATCTGAGGATAAGCTAATCAAATACTGATAATGGCTGCAGAAGGATCCAGATACTCATACAATAATCTTCCTTCCATTCTAGATTAAAAGGTCTGGGGAGGGGGTGGGGGATTATTCTGTTCAGGGACAATGGCATCCTAAGTAACTCCTAGGGATGTACATGTAAGCATCAGAACAGGATGAGAACTTTATAATAATCATTATGGCTTCAATCAATTAGTTTCAAGAAAAGCAAAGGATGCAGTCAAATGACATAATCAGATTTAGTCATTTTACCAGGACTTTATCAACTCCATCAAGCACCCCAAAAAGTATTTGGAGCAACATTAGTTGATGCTATCTCAAATAATCAGCTCTTTGATTTGTAAACAGGATGTGGCTTAATGATCAAAACAGAGAACTAGGTTCATTCAAGTATCTAGAGCCTAAAATAACCCTGTTCAACAAGTTTAACAACATGTAACACATATCCTCCAGTTGGCATAAACACCTGTCAATTACAAGTACTAAATACTTCCACAAACCATTTAGCAATTAATGGACTACAGCTAAGCCTTGGAGGCAAGTTCAGAATAGAGTTGAAACTCAACACCAGACTTGTTTTTTAGAAAACCTGGAAGTATGAACTTCACTGAATTCGAGGAGCAGATCAAAACCAGAAGTTGTGCTGCATTAAGAAAGCACTGGGGACTTCACTAGCAGTCCAGTGGTTAAGACTCTGCACTCCCAATGCACAGTGCATGAGTTTGATCTTTGGTGGAGGAGCTAGCCTACAAGGACACTGGAAGCTTTAGCAAAGTTTTAACTTGCATATGGGGCTTTCCGGGTGGCTCAGTGATAAAGAATCCACCTGCCAAGCAGGAGATGTGGGTTTGATCCTTGGGTGGCGAAGATCCCCTGGAGAAGGGAATAGGCAACCCTCTCCAGTATTCCTGCCTGGGAAATCCTAAGGGCAGAGAAGCCTGGTGGGCTACAGTCCATGGGGTCGCAAAAGAGTTGGACACGACTTAAGAGACTCAACAACAACTTGCATATGTTGCTTTCTTCAATCCCATTGGGAAATATACTATGGTTTGGGCTTTGTTGATGTTGTTCTCCTCCATAGATTCTTCCTTGATTTTGCAGACATAGGATTATGGCTTATGGCTCAAGTCATCTGAAAGCCTCTCCAGGAAACTGTGCTCCAAAGGGAAGACTCCACAGGAAGAACATCAGAGAAGGAAATTTCTTGTCTCTTCTTCGGTAATGTTTGTCCAAAACAGTTTTCATTATCTCCCAATAGATAAAACTCCACAAGCACAATTTTTAGTAACCGCCTTAAAGAAAAATTGCCAGCCTGTGCTATTTCAGATGAAGCCCATATCCAAAGCACTCCTGACTCTTCATTTCAATTCCACACCCTCCTCAATCTCACTGGTCCCCAGTCCCCCACCTCATTACACACACCAGCCCAGCACTGTGATTTTAACTGTAAGCCTCTGTGCCTCTGCTCAAACCTTCCTTCCTTCCTGGAATACTCTCCTTTCAGTCCTGGCCAATTATATCCACCACCTCACTTTAAGTGGCTGCTTAAAATTCATCTCCTTATGGAAGTGGTCAGTGTTTTTCCTCTCACGGTTTAAACATTTCCCTAATTGGGGTCAGATAGTTTTATGTAATTTTGCACAGGTCAGTATATCTCTCACATCTAGTCTTACCAGTGGCGGGTGTTAGCTCTGGTCTCTCCCTAGCCCTGATCACAACCTCACTAGGACCCAGACAATGGAACACGCTCAGAGGGATCACCTTAGATGTCTACTGGCACAGTATTTTTAGAAATTTCCTAATCTGATTGAACTGTAGCCCTAAAGCAGACATTATTGATGGAATATATAGCAGGAGGACAGGATCACAAAGTTCTGGACAGTCAATTTAGTGAAGAAGTGAATGGAGGTGGGGGACCAACTCTTGGGGAGGCTGAGAGGACAGCTGGAGAAAAGGGGCAGGTGGAAGTGGAGGCTAGAGGACTGGGACAGACTAGGGGGGTGGGCAAAAGGCCGAGGAAGGGCGTTTCAGGAGGTTTGGGGGAGTTGTTCCCAGGCAGGGCCTTTCGGAGCCCGGGAACGAGACTGGGCAGGTCCGACTCACCTATGGGGTGGGAAAAACGCAAAGCCACGGAACCGAAGAGCAGGTCACGGTAGCGTTGGAAGGCCTCGTCGAGGACGGAGCAGCCCACCTGTGCGGCCGAACTGAGATGGTACTGGAATTGGAAGCTGTGCGGGAAGATGGTGTACCGCAGCTCAGAGGTCTGAATGTACTGGGGCCATGGCCACAGGGCCGTGGCCCGCCCAGCGAACGCTGCCGCCAGCAGCAGCGAAAACCTGAGCGTGGAGCCCGCCATGGCCCGCCGGTCTGCTTCCCCTCCCCCAGCCGGCGGGGCCACGTGACGGCCTGGTCAGGTGGGCGGCACCCGCGTGACAATCGGCGGGTCACGTGACCCCGCGACAGCTCCTCTCCAGTGATCCGGCAGTACTGACTCCCAGTCCCTCCAGTCCCAGAGTGAACCCGAAGCTCCTGCGGCCCGCGGTGGATGGTGCAGGGCATCGGCGATGGTTCACGTTCAGGCGGTTCCCGGGACTGGTGGAGCAGTCGCTAATGCACCTCCACAGTTGCCAGGCCTGCGATCGCAGGATAAGCGCACCAGAGGATAGAAGCCCCAGGTGGGGAGGCCGAGCGGGCGAGCGAGGAAGGAAAGTCTCCCGAGCCGTGAACGCGGAATAAACAGTCGCCAGACCTCCTGGGAGGTAAAGGGCGTCCCAGGCCCAGGAAACTTTAGAAGCAAAAAAGTGGAGACTTAAAACCACAGGCCTGTGTGATGGGAAATGCTGTGGGGCAGAAAGGGGGTGGAGTTAGGTAGTCAGAATGGCTCAGCTAGACAGTGTATCACAAGATTACAAAAATGGGAACTACTTATGACTGGGGAAAAGATGTGTACTTTCAGAGCAAGCTTCAGGCGACCTGTTTCCTGGCTCTGGAGTGGGTTCTTCTTCAGTGGTTAATAATCTCCCAGTAACTGCCCCTACATCCCCTCCTCACAGACCAAAATGCTACAGACAGGGTAGGTCCTGTTCTTACTGCAAGTGATAAGACGTTGCTTGTACTTTGGTTGCAAACTGGAGAACACCCAGAGATAAGACAGGTCTTATACCCAGAGAGAAATTCTGCAGGGGTTTACATAGAAAGTCCGAGAATCAGGATTTCATACAGTAGGAAATTGAAAATCAGCCCAAAGATTTGCATTTTAGAAATCTCTTGTTGAGTGGTTGGATGGATAAGAAACCAGTGAGGGAGACTTTTTCTTTTTTTTTTTCTTTTTTTGGAATTGGAAGATAATGAGAGCTTTAATTCCTGCAGTGGGAAGGGAAGAGAGTTATAGATCCAGGAAATAGTGGGTATCTGGAAGCAGAGAGGTTAAGGGGCTTGAAGGCTGCTGACCAGTGAGAGCACAGATATTTGTTGAGTCAAGGACCCTGTCTTCTTTGTTCACCACTGTATTATCAGAGCACAGTTGAATCCCTCACTGCAAAAGGAGATAAAAATAGTGCTGTCGTGAGGCATTATTTGGCTAGTAGGTAATTTTTTAATCATAAAATTGCATTTTAGAATTAGAAAAAGTGGTAAGATCAGAAAAATGAACTTTTAAAAATAAAAGTCTCTTAAAAATCATGATCACTTATATCTAGGCTTTAGGTACCTGTGAAAGTGAAAGTTGCTCTGTCGTCTGACTCTTTGCAACCCCATGGGTTATACAGTCCATGTAATTCTCCAGGCCAGAATACTGGAATGGGTAGCCTTTCCCTTCTCCAGGTATTTAGCAGTTATATATACATAGCTCATGGGCTTCCCTGGTAGCTCAGTGTTAAAAAAAATTCTGCCTGCAATGCAGGAGACCCAGGTTCTATCCCTGAGTTGAATAGCTCTCCTGGAGGAGGGCATGGCAACCCACTCCAGTACTCTTGCCTGGAGAATCCCATGGACAGAGGAGCCTGGAGAGCTACAGTCCATAGGGCCGCACAGAGTCGGACATGACTGAAGTGACTAAGCAGCAGCATCATACACACCTTATGTTGGGAAATCAAATAAAGAAATATTGTCTCTCACTTTTTTTAACTTTCCAGGATTCATCAAGAAATTCCTCTTAGAAGGTCAGTTATGCTATTTAATAGAACAGAGCTTGTAGCAAAGGAAGTAGACATTAGATCTCTCGGTTTCAGATCCCAATATTGCATATTTACACTAATTTCTGTATTGCTTAAACCTAAATTTTCATCCTCACTAACAAATGCCTGAGTACTTCACCATTTAGGAGAGACATTACCCAATTACTTAGGGAGGAGATCCTAGAACCATTGTCAGAAGAGCCAAGTTCATAATCAGGTAGCTGTCCCACAGGATCAATAATTTTTTTTTCAGGATCAATAATTTGGGGAGAGTTCAAAGCAAGTTAAAGGTGAGAGCAAGAGGTCAAAGTGGGATTTCAGGACTGGGCAAGTGCCATAACTCCCCTTTCTGTGATACTCAACTTATCTCAGGAGAGAGAAGTAATTTACATAGAAGAGCCACAAAATGAAGAAACTGGACCCAGATAAGGAGACTATAAAAATTACTAATGAAAATACTTAGAGATTATTGTTGAGAGATATTCCAAACATATTCCAATTATCCCCTCTCTGACCAGTATATCAGACAATCAGAAAAGTAACAGACAATCATTAAAATTTTAAAAAACTCATCAGAGTCCAATTAAATGTTCAGAGCCTAGCAGTAATAGTAGCAAAAATGAAAATTAATGGTTATTTAACATTATAAACTGTTCAGTTTTGTATATATACTACATTGCCATCAATTTTGACAGTGTGTACATGTCCATCCCAAACTCCCTAACTATCCCTTATATGAATAACAAAAACAATGACACAGATATGTATTATGTAGATGATTGTTTTCTCTATTTTTCTTTTTATTAAAGACAAATAAAATATGATTTAACTTCCATATCTATGAAAGTGAAAGTTGCTCAGTCCTGTCAGACTCTTTTCCACCCCATGGACTATACAGTCCATGGAATTCTCTAGACCAGGATACTGGAGTGGGTAGCTATTCCCTTCTCCAAAGGATCTTTCCAGCCCAGGGCTTGAACCAAGATCGCCTGCATTGCAGGCAGATTCTTTACCAGCTGAGCCACAATATCTATAGCATCTAATAAGATTAGTTTATCAGAAAAAGAATTCACTGTCAGACAATGTATGCATATTTTTGGCTCATAAAGTGGAGTCATTAGTGTAGAAGGAGAGCGGTGGGAATGACTAATTTTGCCTGAGGAAGTCTTTCCAAGAGGAAATGATTTGAGCTGGCTTCCAAAACATGAGTTGGCAGGGAAGGAGCACGGGCAAAGCACAGAGGTGTGGAAGAAGATAGCATATTGAGCATAGGGTTTATGGGGATAGCTAAGGAGAAATGTGCCATGATGATCTCACTTCTACCATATTCCCTTCTCCCTCAATTCCTTTCCCACCTCCCACTCCCACCACCTACTTGAAGGTCTAAACTTACATTTTATCACCCTGTCAATCTCTGACTTCTCAAACTTGAGTAAGATTTCATAGCCCTCTAAATTTTTCTCCATCAGAGCACTTATCTCAGTATCATAATTGCCTGTCCATTTGTCTGACTTCTCCACTAGTGTGAAAGTACCTTAAGTGCAAGTTCTGTATTTACTGCTATATTCCTAGCCCTGGGCACATCTCCTGGGAACTCATCTTCAAAGACCTGGGAGATCCCAGCCTGCCCTACCTGCTGATTCTTTGTGGGTAACAGGTAGAAGGGGAGGGACATCCAGAGAGGATACCTGGAAGGGACAGTAAGACTCTGGGAGAGTTTAGCAAAATAGTAAAGAAGCTGCCTGCCAGTGCAGGAGACCTAAGAGATGCAGGTTTGATCCCTAGGTTGGGAAGATCCCCTGGAGAAGGAAATGGCTACCCACTCCAGTATTCTTGCCTGCAGAATCCCATAAACAGAGGAACCCGGCAGGCTACAGTTCATAGGACTGCAAAGGGTCAGACACGACTGAAGCAGCTTAGCATAGCACACAGTACAATAGTGCATAAAGAGAAAGACTGACAAAAATTACTTTAGAAAAAATAGGTTGAAGCTGAGTGATAAAGTAAGGGAAGGAGGAAATTCTTGATCAAGGTTCTGTGTACTAGATAAATGGTGCCTTATCTCTCACACCACCTGTGTGAAATTATCATCCATATTTTACAGGTGAGGAAATGGGATCTGAGAATTAAAATAATTTGGCCCAAGGTCCCATAGATAGTTGTCAGAACAAGTATTTGAACCCAAGTCTTCTATGCCAAAATCTATTGCTTTTATGTTTTCCAAACTTACTTGAAAGCTAGGCTGAAAATTGTATTGAGATTTTATTCTTAAGTCTGTGGAAAGCTAGTGAAATGTCTTAGCTGAAGAGTGATGAGACCAGAGTTGAAATTTGCTCAGGTCAGTTTGTTAACATATATAGGAGGAATTGAATGGGGAAAGTCGTGTGCAGGTAGATTAGGTCTGGGGTTGTTGACTCAGAGCTCTCTAAATAACTGACCATTCTCACGTGCTGTGAGGCTCAGAAAATGCAAACCCAGATTCACCTGGGAAGGGTGAATCTTCATTTTTCTTTTCCCACGTTGGCTAGCCAGAACAATAAGACTTAAGCTTTGTTTGGTTTGTCAACATTTACAGAAGTGGAGATGACCAAAATTGGCTATGCTCTGTGACTCTCTCTGTGCCCATTCCAGTTCATATGGAAGCATCACTACCTCTAATGTACCCTGTTACCTCCAGCTTCTCAGTGCTATGTCCAGAATTAAAGTATGCTATCCAGTTCCCCACTACTAAACATTACAGTGTTCCTTAAGGTTACTAAAAATATTCTGTGTCAAGTTTGTCTTCTTTTTGAGCCTTATCCCCTCTACTCTCTTATTTAGTCATATAACTGTTCCAGTTATTTTTTCAGGCTTGTTGTTGTTTAGTCACTAAGTCGTGTCCAACTCTTTGCGACCCCATGGACTGTAGCCCACCAGGTTCCTCTGTCCATGGAATTTCCCAGGCATTATACTGGAGTGTGTTGCCATTTCCTCCTCCAGGGGATCTTCCTGACCCAGAGATCAAACCCAAGTCTCCTGCATTGGCAGGCGAATTCTTTACCACTGAGTCACCTGGGAAGCAACCCCTTTTCAGGCTTACCCCCTCATTCTTTTTGTTTAACATTTTTCTTTTTTTAAATAAATATTATTTATTTGGCTATGCCACATCTTGGTTGTGGCATGTGGGATCTTTGATCTTCATTGCAGCATGCAGGATCTTTAGTTGTTGACATGTAGGATCTAGTTCCTCCACCAGGGATTGAATCCAGGCCCCTTGCATTGGAGCACGGAGTCTTAAGCACAGGGCCACCAGGAAATCCCACCCCCCAACTAATTGTTAACAACTTTTACTAACTCTAGACATACATTTCTTGCAATAATTGGCCTTGTCCTGTCTCTCTCCAGTCCTGGCCTACACACAGATTTTTTTTTTAATTGCCTGGATATTTACATGGGAGTTTTTCTTTCATTTTGGTAAAACTAAAGTCCTGAGGGAACTTTCAACAGACCTGAGCAGAAGGAGTGACGGTGGGGAAGAGGGATATGGGTCAAATGCAGTGATGTTTCAAATACAAAGTGACCAAACTCAGCCGCTAACTGGGGAAAACAGGGATGGAGACAAGTGAAAGAGGAGAGAAAAAGGTGCACCAGTCTGGTTCCCCGAGGGAATGATGGGGCCACTGAATGAATACAAAATGAAGCGCCAGTTTTGGAGAAAAAGATGATGAACTCTGAAACATGCTGCACTGGAGGAGACTGAAGGACGGCAGAGTTAAAATGTCTAGAAGGGCCAAGGAAATACAGGCTGGGAGCTCCAAAGAGAGCTCTAGGAATCATCTGCTCAAAGATAATTGTTGAGATCATAAAAATAGTCAAGAGAAAATGGGAAAATGGAAGGAAGATTAAAAAGGAAAAAGAAGACTCTGGTAAGAGAAGTGCGTGAGGGATAAAAGGAACGTAAAAGCGGGGATATAACAGTTAGCAGAGTAGACTGAGATCAGGGATGTAGATGAGGGTAAGGGCTTACCTGAGAATTTATTTTTAGTTGCTTTTAATTTTTATTTATTTATTTTTAGCTGTGCTGGGTCTTTGTTGCTGCAGGGGCTTTTCTCTAGCTGCAGAGAGCAGGGGCTGCTGTTTATTGGTGGTGCTTGGGCTGCTCATTGCAGGGGCTTTTCTTGTTGCGGAGCACGGGCTCTGGGGCACAGACTTCAGTAGTTGTGCCAAGTAAGTTCTAGAGCACAAGTTCAATAGTTGTGGTGCATGGGTTTAGCTGCTCTGTGGCATGTGGAATTTTCCCATATCAAGGATCGAGCCTGCATCTCCTGCATTGCTGGTGGATTCTTTACCACTGATCCCACCAGGGAGGCTTACCGCCTAAGTTTAAAATACAAATGTGTCATAAGAAGCCCTCACAGTCAAAATATGTTGATTTTATCTCCATGACATGCCTTTTGCTTTCAAGGAATATAGGACTCCTGTTATTTCAGGGGGAAGGAGGTCTAACAACCCAGATGAGAAGAAAAACCAGACTTCAGAAAGAGCAGAAATCAAGGGCCTGACTACACTCCCATCTCCTTCTCTTTTATGACTTCTGTTCTCTGAGTATTGACTCCGCTGGTCAGTTTTCTCTTCGCTTGTCAAGTTACTTGAATGTCTTTATAATCCCTAATTCCCCTGTGACTTGACATTTATTGCACAACACCCAAAATTTTCCATGACTTTCCGGCTTGAGAATCCTCTCATTCTCCTACCTATGCCTGGAGATCCCACTATTTTCTAAAGCTCTGTGCAAATCAAGATGTTTTTTTCATTGTTCTTTCTTTTCTTGCCTTGCTGTGCAGCTTGCAGGATCTTAGTTCCCTGATGAGGGATGGAACCTGGGGCCCGGGCAGTGAGAGCACCCAGTCCTAGTCACCGGATCACCAGGGAAGTCCCAAATCAAGATTCTTCTGATCGCCCTGGAAGAATAGTGTGCATGTTTCATAATTTAACCAGCTACCTACAATGCACACCTAAGTTGCTTCCAAGTGTTCTTAGTTACAGGCAGGGCCACAATGACATTTGTACACTGTACCCTCTACAATTTTTAGAGGGTACTGGTTGCCGAGCTAGTGTGTTTTCGTCCTTTCTCACCATCAATACCTTGCTTTTCATTTGGAAATTTGATCCATCAGTTTGGTAGCTTGGATGAGGCTGAGCTAGCCCTGGTTTAAGCCACTGTGAAAATGCTTACTTCATTACTGTCTTCCAACGTTAGTATTTACCTTTTCATTGTTACTGTTGATGCCCTGAAATTAATTTTTAGCTCTAGCAAGATGCATGACTTCTACATCATAATAGAAAAAGAAGGTGGGTCATTCTGGAAAAAATAAGGAGATAGGAAGAAGTAACATGAATATATAATTAACCAAAAATACAAAGAATAAATGGATAGAAATAAGCCCAAACTATCTAAACCTATGTAAATAGGTTAAACTGAAAGTGGCTATACAGTCCATGGCATTCTCCAGGCCAGAATACTAGAGTGGGTAGCCTTTCCCTTCTCCAGGGGATCTTCCCAACCCAGGGATCAAACCCAGGTCTCCCTCACATTGCAGGCAGATTCTTTACCAGCTGAGCCACCAGGGAAGCCCAAGAATATAGGAGTTGGTGGTCTATCCCTTCTCCAGGGGATCTTCCTGACCCAGTAACTGAATCAGGGTCTCCTGCATTGCAGGCAGATTCTTTAAATCCCCCCATTAAAGGACAAAGACTCTCAAATTGGGCAAAAAAAAGCCTAAATGTTATTGTTAAGAGACACCTTATTTTGTTTATTTTTTGGTGCCTGGACAGGGACTTGAACCCTGGACCCTCAGATTAAAAGTCTGATGCTCTACCAGCTGAGCTACCCAGGCTGTTAAGAAATATTGTAGATGAAGTCAAGATGATGACACTGAAAGAATGGTCAGAGATATACCAGAAGAATGTAGACAAAAAAGGGAGCAAGGAAGGCATGTATTAACATGTGAAAAGAGCTCAAGATACACACAAAATTGAATAAAGCAAAGATGAATATTTTTAATGATAAAAGGTACAACTCACAAGGAAGATTGACATCAAAACTATTAGACACCTAACAACAAAGAAACAAATATACCTAAAGCAAAAATCAGAAGAAATATAAGGGAAAAGAAAAAATTATATATAGTGAGACATATGAACATTTCTCTGAGATTATTTTATCAAGTGTAGAAAAAATGAGAGCATCTTGAATGATGTCATTAGTAATTTAAATATAATAGACTTAGAATCTTATATCCTACACAAATATATAAAAGTTGTGTATCTCATATGCTGTTATTAGCTGTCCATAGGACATTTAGAAAAACTGGCAAAAATGTAAACATTACAAAAAGTAAAATTCTTTTTTTTTCCTACTCAAGTTTTCCAACTCATTTTGCAGTGTTTTTTTTTTCTTTTTTACTCAGAGGTTTCCAACACATTTTATTTTGCAGTGTTTTTTTTTCAAGTAGAATTGTTATAGGATAGGTTCTTTGACCATAATATATAAAAATTGAGGAGGAAAAATCTAAACATGTAAAATTCTAAATAATTTTCGGGCCAACTATAAAAACAAATATGTGGCGTCCCAAAGACGAAAGAACAAGGTGAACAAGGAGGATCTTGGAATGCAGGAACAGAAAAAAACAGATCTTTATCGTCCCCCAGGTTGTTAACTATTTAAGAATTTTTAGGCCCTCCTGAGCAGTATAACTTGTTTCCCCTCCCACCCCATACAGGGAGAAGGTGTTTGCTTTACTCTTCCCCCACCCAGTGTACTATCCCACTCCTTGGACCCAGGCTGTAAGAATGGACCAAGGACCCACGTTCAATGTCGGCTCTCCCAGACTATCAGGAAGCCGGCCCACTGTGCCAGCAGTGACTATCCTCTCCCCCACTCAAATAAACTTTATTCTCCTTTCATTCTGCCTCGTGTCTGGAATTCTTTTCTAACCCTGGCATGGACCACAGCAAAATACTCCTAGAAGCATATCAGAAGAATAATGTCTCCTGTCCAAACATTTTATTGCAGGAATGCAAAACTGGTTAAACAATAGAAAATGCATTAAGGCAATGTTTATATTAAATAGCTTGAAAGAGAAGGACCATATTCTAGAAGTTAAGAAGGAAGTTGAAATGGCTATTCTAAATTAGACATCTTGATGAAATAGAAATAGAATAGAACTTCTTTAACAAGAAAATGAATGTACATATGAAACAAAAGGCAATAGAGTTTGTTCCGTGAAAGTCAAGGGTAAGATAAGGATTCCACTATCCTTAATAAAATGGACTGGAATGGGTGAATTTAACTCAGATGACCATTATATCTACTACTGTGGGCAGGAATCCCTTAGAAGAAATGGAGTAGCCATCATGGTCAACAAAAGAGTCCAAAATGCAGTACTTGGATGCAATCTCAAAAATGACAGAATGATCTCTGTTCGTTTCCAAGGCAAACCATTTAATATCATGGTAATCCAAGCCTATGCCCCAACCAGTAATGCTGAAGAAGCTGAAGTTGAACAATTCTATGAAGACCTACAAGACCTTTTAGAACTAACACCCCAAAAAGATGTCCTTTTCATTATAGGGGACTGGAATGCAAAAGTAGAAAGTCAATGGAGAAGGAAATGGCAACCCACTGCAGTATTCTTGCCTGGAAAAGTCCATGGACAGAGGAGCCTGTCCATGGGGTTACATGACTGAGCAGTGTGCGCAAGGGTGGAGGGAGACAGGTTGGTAGCAATAAAGTGGTAGAACTAAAAAAAAAAAAAAGTAGGAAGTCAAGAAACACCTGGAATAACAGGCAAATTTGGCCTTGGAGTACAGAATGAAGCAGGGTGAAGGCTAATAGAGTTTTGCCAAGAGAACACACTCGTCATAGCAAACACCCTCTTCCAACAACACAAGAGAAGACTCTACACATGGACATCACCAGATGGTCAACACCGAAATCAGACTGATTATATTCTTTACAGTCAAAGATGGAGAAGCTCTATACAGTCAGCAAAAACAAGACCGGGAGCTGACTGTGGCTCAGATCATGAACTCCTTATTGCCAAATTCAGACTTAAACTGAAGAAAGTAGGGAAAACCACTAGACCATTCAGGTATGACCTAATCAAATCCCTTATGACTATACAGTGAAAGTGAGAAATGGATTTAAGGGACCAGATCTGATAGACAGAGAGCTTGATGAACTATGGACAGAGGTTCGTGACATTGTACAGGAGACAGTGATCAAGACCATCCCCATGGAAAAGAAATGCAAAAAGGCAAAATGGTTATCTGAGGAGCCCTTACAAATAACTGTGAAAAGAAGAGAAGTGAAAAACAAAGGAGAAACGGAAAGATATTCCCATTTGAATGCAGAGTTCCAAAGAATAGCCAGGAGAGATAAGAAAGCCTTCCTCAGTGATCAATGCAAAGGAATAGAGGAAAACAATAGAATGGGAAAGACTAGAGATCTATTCAAGAAAATTAGAGATACCAAGGGAATATTTCAGGCAAAGATGGGTTCGATAAAGGACAGAAATGGGATGGACCTAACAGAAGCAGAAGATATTAAGAAGAGGTGGCAAGAATACACAGAAGAACTGTACAAAAAAGATCTTCATGACCCAGATAATCACAATGGTGTGATCACTCACCTAGAGCCAGACATCCTGGAATGTGAAGTCAAGTGGGCCTTAGAAAGCATCACTATGAACAAAGCTAGTGGATGTGATGAAATTCCAGTTGAGCTATTTCAAATCCTGAAAGATGATGCTGTGAAAGTGCTGCACTCAACATGCCAGCAAATTTGGAAAACTCAGCAGTGGCCACAGGACTGGAAAAGGTCAATTTTCATTCCAATCCCTAAGAAAGGCAATCCCAAAGAATGCTCAAGCTACCGCACAATTGCACTCATCTCACACGCTAGTAAAGTAATGCTCAAAATTCTCCAAGCCAGGCTTCAGCAATACGTGAACCATGAACTTCCAGATGTTCAAGCTGGTTTTAGAAAAGGCAGAGGAACCAGAGATCAAATTGCCAACATCTGCTGGATCATCAAAAAGCAAGAGAGTTCCAGAAAAACATCTATTTCTGCTTTATTGACTACACCAAAGCCTTCGACTGTGTGGATCACAATAAATTGTGGAAAATTCTGAAAGAGATGGGAATACCAGACCACCTGATTTGCCTCTTGAGAAACCTGTATGCAGGTCAGGAAGCAACAGTTAGTACTGGACATGGAACAACAGACTGTTCCAAATAGGAAAAGGAGTACGTCAAGGCTGTATATTGTCACCCTGCTTATTTAACTTATATGCAGAGTACATCATGAGAAACACTGGGCTGGAAGAAGCACAAGCTGGAATCAAGATTGCCAGGAGAAATATCAATAACCTCAGATATGCAGATGACACCACCCTTATGGCAGAAAGTGAAGAGGAACTAAAAAGCCTCTTGATGAAAGTGAAAGAGGAGAGTGAAAAAGTTGGCTTAAAGCTTAACATTCAGAAAACTAAGATCATGACATCTGGTCCCATCATTTCATGGGAAATAGATGGGGAAACAGTGGAAACAGTGTCAGACTTTATTTTGGAGGGCTCCAAAATCACTGCAGATGGTGATTGCAGCCATGAAATTAGAAGACACTTACTCCTTAGAAAGAAAGTTATGACCAACCTAGACAGCATATTAAAAAGCAGGGACATTATTTTGCCAACAAATGTCCATCTGGTCAAGGCTATGGTTTTTCCAGTGGTCATGTATGGATGTGGAAGTTGGACTGTGAAGAAAGCTGAGCACCAAAAAATTGATGCTTTTGAACTATGGTGTTGGAGAAGACTCTTGAGAGACCCTTGGACTGCAAGGAGATCCAACCAATCCATCCTAAGGGAGATCAGTCCTGGGTGTTCATTTTAAGGACTGATGCTGAAGCTGAAACTCCAGTACTTTGGCCACCTCATGCAAAGAGTTGACTCATTGCAAAAGACCCTGATGCTTGGAGGGATTGGGGGCAGGAGGAGAAGGGGGTGACAGAGGATGAGATGGTTAGATGGCATCACTGACTCGATGGACATGGGTTTGAGTAAGCTCCGGGAGTTGGTGATGGACAGGGAGGCCTGGTGTGCTGCGATTCATGGGGTCACAAACAGTCAGACACAACTGATCGACTGAACTGAACTGAACTGATCCTTAATAAAACTGTCTAATCAATGAAACAAGACACATTTTGTAAAGGAAGAGACAGAATTATCATTATTTGCAGATGATAATTATGTCTACTTAGAAAATTTGAGAATTATCCAACGAAACTATTGAAATGAAAATAATTTCAGTCAAGACCTGATAAAAGATAAATATATAGAAAAAGAAATCTTTTATATTTATATAAATATTTTATATTTATATGTTAGCAATAACACATTAGGAAATCAAATGGAAAATTTTGGTTCACAAAATCAAGTAGGTTAGTATATGTAAAACACCTAGCACAGTTCCTAGTAGATAAGGTTATATGAATAATCTGTAACAATAAAATATTGATTTTATAGATTCCTAGAGGTGAAATTACCAAGACAAAATATACATTTTTAAGATTGTTGATTTTAAAAAAGATTCTTGATATATGTATCTAACTTTTTATTAAAGTATAATATGCATATAGAACTCTGGTAGTCAGTGTCTAGATCAAGAAGTAGAACATCTCCAGCACTCCAAAAGTCCTCTGCATGTCCCCTCTTGGTCCCTAGTCATTCTCCTCCCAAGGGTATCTCTTTTTTTTATTATTCTTTTAATAGAAGATTGATTTTTCTTTTTTAAAATATTTATTTATTTATTTGGCTGCACTGGGTCTTAATTGTGGCATGTGGGATCTTTAATCTTCCTTGCAACATGCAGGATCTTTAGTTGCAGCAGGATTTTTTTTTTTTTATAGTTTTGGCATTTGAACTCTTAGTTGTGGCATGCAGAATCTAGTTCCCTGACCAGGGATCGAATTCGGGGCCCCCTGCATGGCATCTTAGTCACTGGAGAACCAGGGATGTTCTGCCACAGTATTTCTGACTTCTGACCACACTGATTAGTTTTGCTAGTTTTACACTTTATTTGAGTGGAATCATACCTATGTACCCTTTAAGCCTGGCTTCTTTTGCTCAGCATTACATTTATGAGATTTATTCATATTTCTCATGTGCTTGTAGATTACTCATATTGCTATATAGTATTTCCTTGCATGAGTTTACCACAAGTTTCCATTTTTCTACCCAGCTACTAGTACTTTCCAATTGGGGGCTATTATGAAAAGTACTAAAAAAAAAAAAACAGTACTGCTGGGAGCACATATGACACGTATGATACCTGTCTTTTGGTAGACATGAGGACAATTTCCTTTTGCATACCTGCCCTACCCATGGCTTCCCAGGTGGTGCAGTGGTAAAGAATCTGCCTGCCAATGCAGGAGATGCCTGAGATGCAGTTTCAGTCCTGGTCCAGAAGATCCTCTGGGGAAGGAAATGGCAATGCACACCAGTTTTCTTGCCTGGAAAATTCCATGGACAGAGGAGCCTAGCGGGCTACACTACAGTTCATTGGGTTGAAAAGAGTTGGACACAACTGAGTGACTGAGCACACTCACACACTAGATTGAAAAGGAAATGTGCTTATTCACCTCCAGAAGATACTGCCAAGCAGTTTTTCAATGTGACTATACCAATTTACACACCAAAAGACACATATGAGAGTTCAGTTGCTACCCATACTTGCTGATGCTTTTTCATTTGAGCCATTCTGATGGAAGCGTAGTGTTATTGCATTATGGTTTTAATTTGCATTTTCCTGATGACTAATGAAGTTGAGCTCCTTTTTATATGTTTATTGCCCATTTTGATATATTGCAAAGCATCAATTGCCATTTTCCTAGTAGGTTGCTTTCTTTCCTATTGACTTGTAAGAGGTTTTTTTTGTTTTTGTTTTTTTTGTCTGCATCAAGTCTTAGTTGTGGCACACAGGATCTTCCGTTGTGGTGCATGAACTCTCTAGTTGTGGCTTAGTTGCACCTCGGCATGTGGGATCTTAGTTCCCTGACTAGGGATTGAACTCTCATCCCCTGCATTGCAAGGTGGATTCTTAAACACTGGACCACCAGGGAAGTCCCTTGAAAAAGTTCTGAATATATATTCTTGCTACAAGCCCTTTGTTAGATATAAGAGTTGCAATATTTTACCCCACTCTGTGGATTGTCTTTTTACTCCCTCAGTGGTATCTTCTGGTGAATAGAAGTTCATAATTTCAGTATAATCTATCAAAATTTTTCTTTGTAGTTAACACTTTTTCATGTCTTGTTTTTTCCCAACCAAAATTGTTTTTTCAGTACCATAAACTTATTTTATATCTTTTTCTCTATGACCAAATACACAATGATAATGAAAGTAATGTGTTTTTCTGTTGTCAAGATGGGGGCATGCTAAGTCACTTCAGTTGTGTCTGACTATTTGCAACCCCATAGACTGTAGCCAGTTTCCTCTGTCCATGGGATTCTCCAGGCCAGAATACTGGAGTGGGTTCCCATTTCCTTCTCCAGGGGATCTTCCCAACCCAGGGATCAAACCCACATCTCTTATGTCTCCTGCACTGGCAGGCAGGTTCTTTACCACTAGCGCCACCTTTGATGCCAAGATGGATAGAATATGTTAAAATCCACCTATTTATTGAATTTCTTTAAATAGTCCTCCAAAGCATCCTGATAAAAGGCAGGAAGTTTTCACTTTTGCTTTTGTGGAAGGACCCAGAATGCCTTAAGTGCAAGTGTGCCTGGCTACTAATGACATAAATTATGTCTCTCACATTTTTATCATTGGTTCTTCTGTAGAAAGTTCTCTTGTGAAATACCACATGTTGTATTCATCAAACACACGAATATCCAAGGGAAGGAACATCATCCTTCTGCTACTATGATAGTACATTGCTCTTTCTTTGTGTGATGCAAGGGCTTCTCGTTGCAGTGGCTTCTCTTGTTCCCCAGTATGGGGCTCTAGAGCACACAGCCTAGTTGTGGGACGCGGGCTCAGTAGTAGCGGCTCCTGGGCTCTGGAGCACAATCTCAATAGCTGCGGCATATAGGCTTTATTGCTCCATGACATGTGGGATCTTCCTGGACCAGGGATCAAACCTGCATTGGCAGGGGGATTCTTCACCGCTGAGCTTTTGAGAAAGCCGATAGTACTTTGCTCTTAAGCATATGACAATACCTTGTGCTTTTCCAGTGTTATTTGCAGCGTGAACTGCACCGAGACTATATACCCAGTATTTCTAGTGTTAAATAAAGAAGAGAGCTCTGTGTGTTTTCATCCTAATTTTCCAGTTTCTACATATTATTATATACTTTGTCATCCAATTTTTTTCTTCTTCATCAGTGATTTTTAGGAGCCATTTTTTATCAGATTATGTCTTTTGACAGCAGTCTCCCATCCACTTTTCTCTCTCAGTGACCAGTGTGGGGGCCTGGTTTTCTAGCCTTACTGGGGCTATGTGAAGTCAGTCTGGGACCCAGAAACAGGGCCTGCTTTGCTGGTGCACATACCTTCCACAGCTCAATAGCCACAGGCTGATGGGGTGGATTATCACAGTATATATAGTCCACAGTTTTTGTTTTGTTTTGTTTTGCTTTTCAAAACTGCATTCGCATCAGTCCAATTGTTTCCTCAGAGACCGAGTCTTTAACCAGCCTGAACTAGTTCTGCATCGAACTGATTCAATGCAAGAGCAGAGCTCTGGGCTTCTGCAGGGAGCAACAGGGAACATAAGCAACCATCATGATATTGTTTCCACAGCAGCTCCAGGTAGTAGCAGCCTATGCTCAAGCTACTCGCCACTGGCCGTGGCCGTGCTCCCCTCGGGTCCCATGAGTCTGGAAGGTGGAGGTGGTAGCACACACTGGGGATCCCAAACTGCTGCTGCTCTTTTTTTTTTTTTGGCTGCACCTCATGGCATCTTGGTTCCTTGACACCCGGCCCTTGCATTGGAAGCATGGAGTCTTAACCACTGGATCACCAGGCAAGTCCCCCAAACTATTTCTTAAAGTAGGTGAATTGCAATATACACAGTCATTGTTGTTCAGTCACTAAGTCGTGTCTGACTCTTTGCGACTCCATGGGCTGTGGCATGCCAGGCTTCCCTGTCTTTCACTATCCCAGAGTTTGTTCAAACTCATGTCTGTTGAGTCAATGATGCCATCCAACCATCGCATCCTCTGTCTCCCCTTTCTCTTCCTGCCCTCAGTCTTTCCCAGCATCAGGGTCTTTTCCAATGAGTCGGCTCTTTGCATCAGGTGGCCAAAGTATTGGAGCTTCAGCATCAGTCATTAGATGTGAATAAATGCTTGTTTTGTCATATTCATCCCAGGCTTTAGCAAGTTCCCAGCTGGCCTGAACATCTTGCTTTTTGGTAGTACTGAGACTTGAATGGTGCCTGACTTACTCCATTACTAGCTAGAGAGTTGCATCATTTACCAAATCAGATACTGTTCACAAAATGCCCACCTTACATCAATAGCATCTCTTTGGTAATGTGCTTCTTCAGGGCTACTTCTGGAGGGGTGAGAGGTTGACACATTCTTCCCATTAACATGTGTATTTCATGTCTCAGAATGGCCTATGCCAAGACTGTGCTTGAGGAATCTTGGAAAGACAGTTTAAAAATAATAATAGATAGTATTTAGCAAGCACTTATTAATTGCTCACTACAGATAGTATATTTATCAGTAATATCAATATCCATCAATGATAACATTTATTGTGTAGTTATTAAGGCACTATGCTAAGAGCTTTGTGCGTGTTATCCCATTTCATCTTCACAGTAACTCTATGAGGCAGGAAGGCTTTTTATCCCAGTTTTAGAGATGAAGGAACTGACGTTCAGTGAGGTCAAGGAAATTTCCCCAAGGAACTTGACCTGTAAGTGCTGGAACTAAGTAAATGCCCAAACAGGATAGAAATGCAGGTATGCCTATTCACAGCTTATATTAGCTCTCTGGTCATACATGTGTATCTAACAGACGTGCTGTACAAGCCAGTTTGATGCAGCTGGAAAAGTCTTTCCTATAATTGTTGCAGTAAGGTTAGAATATTCCAGCAATTAAGACTTCACAATTCTACTCTCCCAGTTCATCCCACCCTCCCCTTCTCCTTCTGCATCCACAAGTCCATTTTCTACAGCTGTGTCTCTATTCCTGCCCTACAAATGGGTTAACCACTACTGTGGATAAAATAGAGAGTGGGAAGCTGCTCTTTAGGAGGGAGCTCAGCTCAGGGCTCTGTGATGACCTGGGGGGGTGGGTGGGAGGTGGGGAGGGAGACTCACGAGGGAGGGGGTATATGTTTACATATAGCTGATTCACTTTGTTGTATAGCAAAAACTAACACAATGTTGTAAAGCAATTATACTCTGACAAAAGATAAATAAATAAAAGACACAGAAAAAAACTTCACAATACAATTGCATAGCATGGCATAAAAGACTGTTTGTGATGTAGCCCTGCCCCGCCCCCCCGCCCCACCAATAGAACCATTCTGCTTATAGTGCCTTCAGAACTTCACGGTATTTGTGGCTTTCTGCCTTGAGACAGAAAGGGCATGTTCTGTTTCACGTGCCCTTCCACACAATTATTTGTCAAATTCCTTTAAAATTCAGCTTAGACAGCGTCTTTTCCATCTAAACCTCCATTTAAACATCTAAATCTTCCCTAATTTCCACCTGACAGCATTAACTCTTCTGTTCTCTGTATCATCCTCTTGCATGCATGCTAAGTTGCTTCAGTCACGTCTGACTCTTTGCAACCCTGTGGACTGTAGCCCACCAGGCTCCTCTGTCCATGGGATTCTCCAGGCAAGAATACTGGAATGAGTTGCTGTGCCCTCCTCCAGGGGATCTTTCCAACCCACAGATCAAACCCCCATCTCTAATGTCTCCTGCATTGCAGGGGCGGGTAGCTCAGTTGGTAAAGAATCTGCCTGTGTTGCAGGAGACCCCGGTTTGATTCCTGGGTTGGGAAGATCCCCTGGAGAAGGGATAGACTACCCACTCCAGTATTCTTGGGCTTCCCTGGTAGCTCAGCTAGTGAAGAATCCACCCACAATGCGGGAGACCTGGGTTTGATCCCTGGATTGGGAAGATCCCCTGGATAAGGGAAAGGCTTACCTACTTCAGTATTCTGGCCTTTAGAATTCCATGGATTGTATAGTCCATGGGGTTGCAAACATGACTGAGTGACTTTCACTTCACTGGAGGGGCTGATAGGCTTCCTAGGTAGGGCGCTACAGGTAAAGAAGTGAAGTGAAGTGAAAGTCACTCAGTCTTGTTCGACTCTTTGCAACCCCATGGACTATACAGTCACTGGAATTCTCCAGGCCAGAATACTGGAGAGGGTAGCCTTTCCCTTCGCCAGGGGATCTTCCCAAACCAGGGATCGAACCCAGGTCTCCTACATTGCAGGCAGATTCTTTACCAACTGAGCCACCAGGGAAGCCCCCCTACTTAATATGAAAATGTGTTGCTCACTCATTCATTCAACATGAAATACTGTTCTTTTCAGGCAGTAGGCTGTTTTAGGAGACAGAGAGTCAATGAACACTTTTGCAGAAGGAGGACTATATGCTAAAGCACGGACAAAAACTAGCTATTAATAGTGGCTCTGACTGGCTGAAATAAAGACTAGGTTTCCACAAGTTGGGATGGGTAGGGAGAGCATATGGTAGGAGGAAAGTGTGCCGGGATATTCTGATTCAGCCCAAACTTTGGAAAACAAGAGCTGGTAATCCAGCTGGGCATTTACTGGAATCAAAGTTCATGCTGTGCAATAGGATGACATCTGTTCAGCATCTTGGGTCGGTTTTGAGTCCTTGTGAGGAAAGGAGTTAGGACCAATGCCGAGAGTTGTCTGGAAAGGAGACTTTGAGATACCCTGGGCGTATGTTGTGCTGGCTGTGGAACCAGGGCAAGGCTATTCTCCCCAATTCCACGTGGAACTCAACACTGCTGTATTATCTTGATGGTAGCTTTCAGTACGTTGGCTGGTAGCCCCCTGCGGTAGGGACACCGGCATTTTCACAGAGCCCTGTCGCAGAGACAGTGGCAGAGGCTGCCTTGAATGGCTTCATGAGTAGAGGACACTGAAGAGGGCAAACTAGAGCAAAAAGGAAGAAAAAGGTGGATGCTGAATGAAGGACTGTGGCTGACAGACTGATTCCTGCATCTATTGAGACGCACCTGAGGTCTTCCACTTAAAACTGGGGCGAGAATATGAATTCTGAACTGCTGAGATATCTCTATACATAAACATATTTATATTCCGATCAGATATATAATCTTAAATTATAACCACAAACTATTGAGTGCTGGAGACAACAGAGTATATTTTTTAATTTGCTTTTAGGGAACTACATCTCATTTATCTGTATGTCCCAGGACCTATCACAAAACTTGACATGTAGCAACTGGTGACAAAATAATTGAGGATTTATTTAACAAAGGAGTTGGGTGGGGTCAGAGAAGGAGGGTGCAGAGCATCACACATACATGCTTAACACTTGAGGATTTCTTCTCAATCTGAGCAGACCCAGAATATGAAGCAGAAATGGAATGTGTGCCAAGGGGTTTCCAGCCCCCTTTGAATTCTGCCCAGTGTGTATGAGGACGTACCGAGACAAGTTCCATGGCAGTTAGAAAGTGAACTGGCTGCCAAGATGGAGAGGGAGGAGCAAACAGTCTTCACCTTCTACTATCCCGAGGTTCCCAAAGTCAAGGGGGACCGGAGATATAAAAGGGTGAGGAGATGCCTAGTTGTAGTTCAATGGGAAGAAGAGGACTTGTTTAGAGGTGGGTCTAGACAAGAGTGTCCTAAAGACAGGGAAAAGATGACCCTGACCTGCTTTTTATGGAAGGGGTAGGGAGAGATGTCCCAATCTCACATGTGGGGGTACTTGAGGTAGAGAAAAGCAGGAGACCCAGGGGGTTAAGGGTTATCTTCTTGGGTAGGCAATAACTCCCTCATCCCTCGCCCTTGTAGCCTACCCTCCCCACCCAACATCCGAGTGCCTTGATGCCACCCAAGAGGCGACAGCAGCATGTGGATCAGACACACGGCTACATCCGAATGTTCTGTGGCAGCCTCTGTGGCTTTAGCCTCCTAGTGCTGATCTGCATGTCCCCACTGAACTGGGTGCAGTTCCTGGTGGTCAATGATGGCCTTGAGCTCTACGCAGGACTCTGGATCTCATGCAACCATGAGCTGTGCTGGAGCCACACGCCCAAGCCGCCCTGTGAGTGTCACTGACTTGAATGCTGCAGGCCCCACAGTTCCAGAATTTTCTGCCGCATTGGCTCTTCGTCTTTTTTCCTCCAAGATCTTTTGACCTTCACCTCTCTGAGTCCAGAAGGGATCTCAGCCAGACTGTGAGCATGAACGTCCTTTTCTCTGGTATCTTCGGTGTACTCTTTCTCCTTCATACCTCAGGTCATTTCCTCTCCCACATTATGAGCTGATAGACTTTTACTCTCTGGGAAGAACTTGTGTTTGTCATTTATGAGCTGTTCTTGTGATGCAATGAGATTGTTAGTCTAATGTGGTTTGCAGAAATAGGAGTGCTGGATCATAGCTGGAAGATAGAGCAAAATGTCTCAGCCTCTGTCAATTTTGACTTTCAAGGTCAGTTTGTTCTGCTAACTGTAGAAGAGAAGTTGAATGCATATCAGATATGTAGTATATCAAATGCCAGATATTTAGAGAATAAATTGTCAAATTTTTGTGTATTTAAGTAAATCTGAAGATGCAACACATAATATGAAAAAATAAATTTCTAGAAGAACTTCCCTGGTGGTACAGTGGCTAAGAATCCCAATGCAGGGGGCCCAGGTTCAATCCCTGGTCAGGCCACAAGACCCCACATGCCACAACTAAGACCTGGCACAGCCAAAAAAATTAATGTATTAAAAATAAATTTCTAGGACTAGAAGATACCATATGCATGAAGGTTTTCAACCAGAACTAAGACTTAGAGGAAAGCTAAAACTGTACTATATAGTTTCCCCAACATCCACCAAGACATACATTTATACACAAGAACAGGTACTGTGAAAGAAAGCATACATAAGTAAAGTGTTTATTTCTCCAAAGATGAACAGGAGTCCAAGACTTGGGGAGGGGGGCATCTATCCAACCCTGAAGTGGAGTATCACCTATTTGGCATGGGCTTATATTTAGTATGGGTTTCCCAGGTAGCTCTAGGGGTGAAAAACCCACTTGCCAATACAAGAGACATAAGAGACGCGGGTTCCATCCCTGGAGGAGGGCACAGCAACCCACTCCGGTATTCCTGCCTGGAGAATCCCATGGACAGAGGAGTGTTGGTGGGCTACAGTCCACAGGGTCGCAAAGTGTCAGACATAACTGAAACAACTTAGCATCCATGCACACATATTTAGTATCTGGAACTAAGGGATAGGATCCTAAAGTGAGACCTTCAGAAGGAACTAAAATGAAAAGCAGGCAGAAAATTCAGCTGCATCTTCAACTAAAACTAAAAACTAGAGAAAATAATTGCAACAAATATGAAAGACAGAATAATGGCCTTAATATATATTAGATGATATACAAGTTTTTATTATAATAAATAAAATACCTCCATAAATAAAGTTTTTGTAAACAATTTACAAAGCAGACACCACAGATGTCTAACAAACATAGGAAAAATTACTTTAATCTTGATCTGTCATTAAAGAACAGCAAATCAAATGAACAATGAGATAGGATATTTAGCCATGATATTAACAGAGATGTGTAAATGGTAATATCCATGCACAATGCACTCTCACACCATGTGTGCACTCTCACACCATGAGGAACAACCAAAGCAGCATGATAAGTGCATCCAGAGATTTACGCTCACTAACTTCATTTCTAGAGAAATGGAGTAAGAGATACAGGCATAGCAACTTCCCTAGTGGTCCATTGGTTAAGACTGCTTCCACTGCAGGGCACATGGGTTCAGTCCTTGGTCAGGGGAACTAAAGATCCTACATGCCTCATAGTGCGGCCAAAAAAATAAAAATAAAATAGGTGTAGGCATAAACATTAAGCTGCAATTGTATTTATGTTACTGGGTACCCAGGCTAAACCTCAGGCTTTGAGATTATTGTTTAACATTTTTAAATAATTTGATTGGGTTATTTTTGGCTGTGCTGGGTCTTCGTTACCATGTGGACTTCTCTCTAGTTGCGGTGAGTGGGCTTCTCATTGCAGTGGCTTCTCTTATCGCAGAGCGTGGGCTCCAGGGCACGTGGGCTTCAGGAGGTGCTGCACATGGGCTCAGTAGTTGCAGCTCCCCCGCTGTAGAGCTCAGGTTCAGTACTTGTGATGCCTGGGCTTGGTTGCCCCACGGCATGGGGGATGTATCCAGACCAGGAATCGAACCTGTGTTCCCTACATTAGCAGGCAGATTCTTTACCACTGAGCCACCTGGGAAGTCCCTATTTAAATCTTTAGTGAATCAGAATCTTGAAATGTTGTCACTTAAAGCAGTAGTTTATTTCTTGGAGCCTTGAATTCACCTATGAGGCCAACTGTTGTTTAGAGAAGGTCAACCGAGTTCTTTAAGTACACAGTTGTAAGTCAAGTATCCACCCTATTTCCAATGTTGTGCTGTGCTGTGCTTAGTCGCTCAGTTGTGTCCGACTCTTTGCGACCCCATGGATTGTAGCCCACCAGGCTCCTTTGTCTGTGGGCATTCTCCAGGCAAGAATGCTGGAGTGGGTGGGGATCTTTCCAACCCAGGGGTCAAACCCAGTTCTTACACATTACAGGTGGATTCTTTACCAGCTGAGCTACCAGGGAAGCCCATTTCAATGTTAACTAGTCCTAATTCTAGGTCAGTAATTAATCTGCAATACAGATTTCATTAGGAATGTCCCAAATGTGATCAGTATGTCTAGGATTCATCAGCCTGTAATAATAACATGCAATTGTAAGGCAAGTGCAGAGAAAAAGGGAGCAAGCCAGGCAGTCAGGCAAGAAAAGGGAAACTTATTAGAGGGAAAAGAGAGGGTAAGTGGCCGGCCCTTAAGGAGAACCAGCATCCTCCCTTTCTGACGGGGTCCTTCTTATACCCCACCAACGAAAAATCCTCTGAAGGGATGGTCACGTAGCTGGAGGTCTGGAATCTGGTGGTCTCGCAGCTTTGAGAAGATAGGCACCAGTGAGATAGCAGGATGCCACTTGGGGAATTTGGCCAATCTCAAGGATCACTGTGATTTATTCTTTGATTGCGAGGTCGACATAATGAGCCATCTTATCAATGAGACCCCATGTGGACTCTATCATTGCAGCCTTTTTGATTTAGGATAAGGGCCGAAGGTCAATCTTCTGTAACTGCTTCCTGCAGGACAGGGGCATCGTGGAGGTGAGATAAGAAAAGGCTGGAATGTGGGTCAAGGGGATTTGTGTGAGGTCGAAGTTTTTGATAATCTGAGTGAGAAGTAATTTGTGGATAGTTCGGTTGGTGAAGGCTCGTAAATGATCCTGCCACTGTAAGAGTTACACTGGGCTCCATAGAGGTGATAAGAGTTGGGGTCTGGGGCCCTGGGCACCTTCAGTCTTCAGCGGTGAGTCCGAGGAGGCTGAGCAGAGCTGGGTTGGAGAACTCCTGCTGGGGACCAGGAGGGGATATCTGGATCCCTGGAGAGGGAGTTGGGCAGTGGACATTCCAATGTCCCTTTATGCCACAGCTGGGACATGGACTTGGAGGAAGCCTTGGCTTTAGGCATGAGCGGGCCCAGTGGCCTTTGATGCATTTGAAACAGGGCCCAGGTGGCTTCCTTTCTTTGCTGGTTGATGGAGGCTTGGAGCTGTGTAGGACAGTGGCTAAAAGATAGTATTTGGCCTGATCTTGTTGGGCCTTCTCTAGTTTTGCCTGTTCTTCCCAGTTATTGAAAATCTTAAAGGCTAAATTTAAAAGGTCTCGTTGAGGGGTTTGAGGGCCTTCTTCTGCCTTTTTTGGTTTCTTTCGGATATCTGTGGACAACTAGGAGATAAAATGGGTCTAATATTGTATATTTTTGTAGCGCTTCCGTTAAGCTGGTTAGAAATTGTGCCGGGTTTTTGCCTAGTCTTTGAGTTATCTCCCAGAGCTTAATCAAAGTTGACGGCTTTATGTCCTTCCTTTTGAAGGCCCACAATGAGGCAAGCAATCATATGATTACAGGCTGCTCCTCCGGGTCTCTCTGCCTGATAATCCCAGCTGGGATCATCTCGGGGGCGGGGAAGCCGTGGCCCCTACGGGCTGAGTGTCCTATGTCCTGTGTATCTCATCAGCATGCGCCTGAGAGGCTTGGGCAAAGAATGGGGGAAAGGATGGTGTAAATATCATGCCAGGTTAAGTCATAAGACAGGATAAGATACTTGAATTCTTTTAGATAATTATCAGGATCTGAGGAGAAGAAGCCAAGACGCTTTTCAACCTGAGATAGATCGGTGAGGGAGAATGGGACATGAACCCCAGCAAAGCCTTCCGCTCCAGCTGCTTCCCATAAAGGGAGGAGTGGGGCAGGGGAAGGAGTGGGGTCCTGCGGTGAAGCTTCCAGTTTTAAAGTTGTTCGGGAAGGGTACAGGGAGGGGATCTAGGGAGGTCGGGGTAAAGCCTCGGGACCCGCAGGGTAGAGGGTGGGGCTGAGGTCTGGGGAGGGGGCCTGGGAGCTGGAGGCCTGCGCTTGAGAAGGAGGAAGGTAGGAGGGTTCATAAGGTAGAGGTTGTGGAACTGGATCTGGAGCGGCTGCAAGGGGATCGGGAGTGCTCGGGGGTGGGCTGTGGTCAGGAGGGTCGAAGGAAGAGGAAAAGTCTGAACAGGGATCAGGAAACATTGTATCAGGAGGATGTGGCCCAGAGTGGGCTAAGAGTATTTGAGAAGTAGAACAGGATTCACAGAGGGGGTCGAGAGCGAAGAGCAAAGAAAGCCAGGACTTAAGGGATTTCTAACCACTTACCACTGTGGCGGCAGAAGTCATCGAAGTCCCGCAGAGGACTATAACCGAGAGTTCCGTTTTCTGGCCACTGGGACATGTTATCAAGTCTGCATTGTGGCTAGGCAGTGTTAGAATAGTAAATAAGTCTTTTTAGTCTGATCGCCCCTTGGAAGCCCAAAGCTTTTAGGTTTCGGTAAAAGGCATCCTAGAGGAATAGGTTTTGAGGGCAGGGATTGAGAATTTCCCATTGCGGCTGAATAGGGAGGTTAGACAAGGGCGAGAGAAAGCGAGGAGAAAGATCCGAGAGAAGAGGCGTCCCCATTCTCAGGATGTTCTCTGAGAGTAATGACAGTCTGCTTTGAAATGGGCGTCCCCTATTTCAGAGTCAGACGGGGCACAAGGTCCAGGGCCCAAGGGCAGTGGGGATCCTCCCGCCTAGTACTAGGACTTGGAAATGAAGTGAGAGAGAGAGGATCCGTGGGAATGGGATTTCACTCACCCTGGTAACCCATGGATGAAACGGGCTGGTGTGTGGATGTCAGTCCAGCAAGGCAAGTGGAAAGTCCCATCCCGGAGTTTGCCTCAGTTTCTCGTCCAGGTTCAAGGGAGGGGTGGGCTTGTGACAGGAGCCCACCCAGTTGTTGTGGTGGATCTTCCCTCCCCGGTTTCGGCACCAGAATGTAAGGCGAGTGCAGAGAAAAAGAGAACCAGCCGGGCAGTCAGGCAAGAAAAGGGAATTTATTAGAGGGAAAAGAGAGAGTAACTGGCCCTTAAGGAGAACCAGCGTCGTCCCTTTCTGAGGGAGTCCTTCTTATACCCCGCCAATGAAAAATTCTCTAAAGGGATGGTCACATAGCTGGAGATCTGGAATCTGGTGGTCTTGCAGCTTTGAGAAGATAGGCGCCAGTGAGATAACAGGATGCCACTCGGGGAATTTGGTCAGTCTCAAGGTTACTGTGATTTGTTCTTTGTGAGGTTGACATAATGAGCCATCAGTGAGACCCCATGTGGACCCTATCATCTATTATTGCCCAGGTTCAAGAACTACAAACTTTTACCTACTGAATTGCAAAAATTTAGCCACCTCTCCCATGGTGTCCCCAGTCAGTTCTGAGACTTTCACTGGGGCTATCTCGGATG
Organism: Odocoileus virginianus; assembly: GCF_023699985.2. Taxonomy (NCBI): domain Eukaryota; kingdom Metazoa; phylum Chordata; class Mammalia; order Artiodactyla; family Cervidae; genus Odocoileus; species Odocoileus virginianus. The sequence goes on from NC_069679.1 coordinate 12,419,882, forward strand.
GGCTCAAAAACGTGTGTGTTCATGTTCCTCCGTCCTAGACTTACTTCAGGCCATTGTTCCTCTACCTCTTTCTTCCCCTGGTTCTAGATAACTGATAACCTCTGTGCTGTATTGGTGATGGGATGAAGAAAGAATGGGGGTAAAGGATGCAATCCTTCATTTCTACTACTAGGTCTCAGCATGCAACAGACCTTTCTGCTAGTTTCCTACATAACATAAGTGAGATCAGACTGTAATGTAAAGGAATGTGTGTTGCCAATGAGAGGAACTTGAACTGTTTTGCAGAGGGTAGAGAAGAAAGCCTGGGTCTTTGGTCCAGATCCAGGACTCTGGGAACCGTCACACAGTAAACACCCACAGGCTGTGTAGGGATGTTTGATTCTGGTCTATCAACCAAGTACGAGTGAATCTAAATACAAAGAATGTTTCACAACTTCCTTTCCAGAGTGCTAGGTATCCATCCAATATCTCCTGTATTCCAAAACCACCTCCTTTGGGCACTTCCCCTGAGCCTGGGGGAGTTTTGATCTTCTGCTCCTGGAATGAAGGCACCATGCAGCAGCTTGGAGGTTTAAATTTGGCTAAATAAGTGGACTGATTCCTCTACTTGTCTCTGGCAGCACCTTCCTCATCCTCAAAGTCAATGTCTACTTCCCATCTCCATCCACTCAATCTGGCTCCTTCAGAGTTGAAAGGGGCTAGATCCCTTTGGAGCACTGTACCCTGTCCTGGCTTTGATTTTTGCTGAAGGATCTAGAGTAAAGGGGAGCCTTCTTGGAACATCTCATTACCAGATGACTTCACTACTCTGCTCTTTCTTCTTCTTTTCTTGTTGTTATTGTTGGAAAAGGAAGGTTTGCCTTATTGAGGAACCTAGCAACCCGGGGAGAAGGTGGACATGTGTCCAGACACCAGCTCTGAAGATTCTGCTCCACCATGAAAGCTTCTCAGATGGTAAAGAATCCACCTGCAAGGCAGGAGACATGGGTTCAATCCCTGGATCGGGAAGATCCCCTGGAGAAGGGGATGGCTACCCACTCCAGTATTCTTGCCTGGAGAATCCCATCGACAGAGGAGCCTGATGGGCTATAGTTTATGGGGTCGCAAAGAGTCAGACAGGACTGTGCATATAATTTATATATTTTATATCTATGAAAGTTTCTAAAGGGAGAATCATTTGGGAAGGAGGTCAGAGTCTTCATTATCTTCCACTGTGTGCAGACTTTTTTTCTGATTGGTTGGTGGTGAGGTAACAGGGTGGTGTTTTAGGAACCTTGTGCTCAGGCTGAGATCACCATCCTCTATGCGGGTGGGGGCCTTGGTTCCTAGGTTCAGGACTTAATGAAGCTCAGGTTCTTTGTTTGTTTTTTGGCTGCACCGGGTGTTTGTTGCTGTGCATGGACTTTCTATAGTTGCGAAGACCAGGGGCTATTCTTCGTAGGGCTTCTCATTGTGGTGGCTTTCTTTGTTGTGGAGCACAGGGCCTAGGGCACTCAGGCCTTCAGCAGTTGCTGTATGTAGGCTCCAGAGTGAAGGCTCAGTAGTTGTGGCCGAGGGGCCTAGTTGCCCCTCGACTTGTGGGATCTTCCCAGACCAGGAATCGAACTGGTTTCCCCTGCATTGCAAGGCAGTTCTTAATCACTAGACCACCAGGGAAGCCTGAAGCTCGGGTTCTTGACATCTCATCACAGGAAGAATTCAGGGAAAGACAAAGTAAGTGATAGGTAAGAAGTGGATTTATTTAGAGAGAAACACACTCCACAGACAGAGTGTGGGCCCTCTCAGAAGGCAAGACCAGCATGCTCTTTCATCTCGTGTTGTCTTTACTTCCCCACTGCTTCCATTTGGGGTGTCAACAGCCTTAAAAGAAATGAGCATCTCACTTGAACCAAGCCTATTTGTTCACAAGAGTGGGGTGGCTTACAGCCCTACACCTCTCACTTTCCAGAAACTCTTGGGCAAAGTTTTACTTTCCTAATAATGGAAGGGGATCTTGCCCATCAATTACAAGCTGCCAAACGGTTTATCAATTCACTGAGAAACCGTACTTCTTTCTTGTTGGCTAGTGCCCCCTCCTGTCCTGGCAGCTTTTACATGCTGCCTGGTGGTGCTCTGAAGTACAGAGTCACTGATTGGCATGATACTAAGAACACCAGCAAGGGTCTTACCAAGTTTTTCAAATGATTTGGACTTCTTCTCTGCCAAATTGAAAGTGATGTCTCTTCTAGGATGTTAGCTGCATTGTCTTCCTTAACTGGGAGGCTTGTTTTGCTATTCCTGCAACCTAAGTCCACATCAGTGCATGTCCTTAAAGAAAAGTTAGAAATGTTTGGGTACAGGTGACCCACATGGGTGCTCCTTCTATCTAGGGCACTCCTTTCTGGACCAAGATTTCTTACTGACATGTACAAGTAGGGACTTTTGTAACAGGTTCTAAAATTTTTGAAACATTAATAGATAAGCTGCCATATAAACTGTTGGTTAGGGCTTCCTTGGTGGCTTATTGGTGAAGAATAACCAGCCAATGCAGGAGACACGGGTTCGATCTCTGGTCCTGGAAGATCCCACATGCCATGGAACAGCTAGGCCTGTGTGCCACAACTACTGAGACTGTGTTCTGGAGCCTGCAAGCCATGCCTACTGAAGCCCACACACCCTAGAGCCGAAGCTTTGCAATAAGGGCAGCCACCACGTTGAGAAGCCTACAGGCCACAGTGAAGAGTAGCCCCTGTTTGCCACAATGAAGACCTAGTGCAGCCAAAAATAAATAATTTAATTTTTAAAAATTGTTGTTTAAAAGCTAAAATATGATTTCTTCTTACAGGATGTAGAGGCTTGAATTCAGCTTTCAGAGCTTGGTTTTGTTACATGACTTTTTAAAAAAACTATGAAGTTAGCCAAATGCAGCTGTTTTAGACTCTGAAGCTAAGTGCTTAGTTTGGTTAGATAATTTGTTGCATGTCATTATGACTGGTAGACATGATTCCTGTAAGGGTTCAGACTATACTCTGCTGCAAATCTTTAGTTGTTCTCATGGAATTGTGAGTGATCTTGTTTATGGAGTTTTCAGGAGATGAGAAATTGAGACTGAAAAGATGGTTAAGAAGAACGTGAACGTAGTCTTCCCCTCGTGGTAGAAGTAAGACTAGACTGTAACATCTTAGACAGGAGTTGGACTGGGTATCGTAGTCCTCTTTTGTGTTTTAAATATCAGAACTCATGTGAACCAGCATAAGCTGAAGAGTGAACTTCTTTATAGAGATTCGGAAGAATCTCATAACTCCCAAAGGCAGGAAGTTTTCTGGACCTCAGGGGATTCCAGAGGAGACTGTGATCTCAGGCAAAGAAAATCAAGCCAACTAGTCATTCAGTCTCTCCTGAATGCCTTTGTCACTTCACTTTGTTTATGATTTATTTTATCTCTACAGCTCAGTTTTTCCTGTTTATTAGTATATAAGTGCCTGGAAAGGGGGATATCCCAGGCTAGCTTTATATCTTCTTGGTTCAAGCAAGCAAAAGAGGAAAGTAGCATCAGTCAGTCCCAAATCCAGATATCCAAGCACAGGAATTAAACTGGTACCTTTCCCTGGTCCTACTAATGATAGTCAAAAGAGTTGTAGGCAAGGGTCCAGGGCTTGAGACAAGGGCTGTGAGGGCCCATGGAGACTACAGGCTCAATGCTGCAAAAGATGCTTATCACACTGGGCTTCACGCAGCTCAATCTAGCTGATGGCTCTAGCTGGCTAGTTCTGTGTATAATTTTATTTATTTTTGGCTGTGTGAATCTTTGCTGCTGCATGGGCCTTTCTCTAGTTGTGGTGAGTGGAGGCTACACTCTAGTTGAGGTGCATGGACTTCTCTTTGCGGTGGCTTCTTACTGCACGGCTCGGGCTCTAGGGCTCTTGGGTTTCACTAGTTGTCACAGGGGCTCAGGAGTTACAGCTCTAGGGCTCTGGAGCACTGGCTCAATAGCTGTGGAGCAGTGGCTTAGCTGCCTCCAGGCATGTGGGATCACGTCGGATCAGGGATTGGACCCACGTCCCTTGCACTGGTAGGTGGATTCTTTACCACTGAGCCACCAGGGAAACCCCTAACTGGCTAATTCTGAATGACCTAGTTTTCAGAAAATATGCTGCCCTTGGGTTATCATGTTTTAATGTGGCTAACTTGTTGGGGCCATATAGCACCTGACCTCTGTGGGTAGGAGGGTGAAAACGAAAGTGAAAGTGAAAGTTGCTCAGTCTTGTCTGACTCTTTGCGACCCTTTTGGAATTCTCCAGGCCAGAATAATGGAGTGGTAGCATTTCCCTTCTCCAGGGGATCTTCCCAACCAAGGGATCGAACCCAGGTCTCCCACATTGTAGGTGGATTCTTTACCAGCTGAGCTGCAAGGGAAGCTCAAGAATATTGGAGTGGGTAAGAGGGTGGTTTCTCTTAATGGAAATTAATATTATTGATTTTGTTAGCCAGTGGTATGTTCTAGACAAAATAAAACTTAAGAGGCAGTTTGTGGACTAGGATAAGCTTGGTAGTCTTCTCTTTAAAGTTACTTCGAAGCTGGACTTGGCTTTTTAGGCATAAAAGTGCTTAGAGAACTTTTCCTGGTAGGGATGAGCTGGTCCTTGTTACACTGAGACAGAAAATAAGCTAGATGAGGAAGCACCTTATAAAGAAATTGAAGATATTGGCAGATCTGTGGCACCTCAGTAAGGATATATCTACTTGTAAGTTACTCCATTTCTTAATTCTTCTGTAAAACTGGGGAAGATAAAATACAGAAGAATTCTTCTGTATTGCTGGGGAAGTCAAGCAAAGGATCTATTTCATGTTAGGGATATAGTAGCAAAAAGTAAGGGTTGGCGGGGCTTCCTTGGTGGTCCAGTGGACCTTGCAATGCAAGGGACACAGGTTCAATCCATCCCTGGTTCAGGACAATACTGTATTGAGGAGCAACAAAGCCCGTAAGCTGCAACTACTGAACCCATGTGCTGCAACTACTAAAGCCCACTCACCTAGAGCCTGTGCTCTGCAACAAGAGAAGCTGCCACAGTGAGAAGCCTGCACACATGAGACAAGTGCTCGGGCCTGGTGCACTGGGAAGACCCAGAGGGATCGGGTGGAGAGGGAGGTGGGAGGGGGGACCGGGATGGGGAATACATGTAAATCCATGGCTTCATTTCAATGTATGACAAAAACCACTGCAATGATGTAAAGTAATTAGCCTCCAACTAATAAAAATAAATGAAAAAAAAAAAAATGGGATGGGGAATACATGTAAATCCATGGCTAATTCATATCAATGTATAACAAAAACTACTGTAATGATGTAAAGTAATTAGCCTCCAACTAATAAAAATTAAAAAAAATAAAAATAAAAAAATAAATGAAAAAAAAAAAGAGAAGCCTGCACACCCCAACAAAGAGCCCCCACTCGACTCTCCACAAGTAGCGAAAGCCTGAGGGCCACCATGAACACCCACCACAGCCAAAAAATAAAATAAATAAGTAAATAAATCTTTAAAAAAAGCAGCAAGGGTTGGCATGTTCCCTCTTCTTTCTTACCAAACCCAGTCTGAAGGGGCAGAGCCAGGGAGATCAGAGCCCCGGAGCAGAGAGGTGAGTAAGAGGAGTGTTACGGCACCAGGGGCGGGGCACTGGGGCAGAAGGACCTTAGCAGGCCTGTCCTCAAACACACGCGAGATGAGGCCTTGAGAGACTCAGGGAAAAAGGAGGATTTGCGGGGTGTTACATTCCTGCAATCCAGTAAATTGGGGGCTTGAAATCACTATGATATGGGAGTTAAGGTAAATGTGACTTCATTTTATAGTCACAGGCTGATTGTTCATGCCAGATACATTTAAAAGAGAAAAATAAACAGAAACCAACTCCAACAATGGTAAAATCATTAAGCAAAGTATGTTGATATGATAGACTATCTTGTAGCCATTGAATGTGGTGTTTACAGCAGATGATCTGAGAAAAATCTTACTGCATAATCTCTTTTAAAAAAATCACTATTCAGTATAATGTCGACTATGTACAGGGGATAGAAAAATACCAGAAAGAAACCAAGTAAGATGCTAACAATGGTTGTCTGTGAGTAGCTGTAATATGGCTGATATTATTCCTGCTTCTTGGCACTTTTGTAGTCCCACCAATGCTATATTGAGTATGTATCACTTTTAGAATTAGAATTAGGAGCAAGAAAAAGTTTAAATATGTGTTGTAATATTGGTCACACCTCTTATAAGCTGGTCTACATCTAAGTTACTGTGTTAACATACCCAGAGCTATTTGTATATTATCTTTAGTTTTACAGTGAAGGTTTTGCCTTCATAGTAAAAAATTCCAAATATCAATGAAGAGCTGGGAAAGATTCTTACTTGTGCCCTGGATGCCACATAGCAAGTTCAGTTTCATCCTCTTTAGTCTTCATTACCTTCTCTAAGACTGTCTGGTTTTCTTCAGGAGAGGTTCCCAGCTGGATTAACCAAGCCTCTCCTTCTCTTTGGCAGATTACCTCCAATATTCCAGGGCCTTCTTCCTCATCTCTGTCTTCACCATACTTGTTGTCCTTGGCTGGCTCTTCAGTTCTTGCCTCCCTAGAAGAGGAAGGATGACTGCTAACTTGGATCTGAAGGTATCCATGCTCAGCTTCATCTCAGGTACAAACCTAGATGGCAGGGTAGTACTGTGGCAAAATTGTTTCCAAAAATATTTCCTCTGTGTGGGTTTTTATCCTCTTTTTCTTGTTCTTTTCTCTTTTTCATTCCATCAAGTTGCCAGCTACCTGCCCTGTCTTACTGTATGAAACACATTAGTTAACCCAAGGAAGAGGCCTCACCTTGGTCAGTCATCTTGGTTAGATTTTATCTCTTTGATCCTTTGTATGTAATATGGTGTAGGGGCTTCTCCGGTGGCTTAGTGATAAAGAATCTGCCTGCAAGGCAGAAGACATGGGTTTGACCCCTGGGTGGTGAAGATCCCCTGGAGGAGGAAATGGCAGCCCACTCTAGTTATTCTTGCCTGGGAAATCCCATGGACAGAGGAACCTGGCAGACTACAGTACATGGGGTTGCAAAAGTGTTGGACACGACTTAGCGACTAAACAACAATGACAAATAATATGGTGTCTGGAAGCAGAAGAATTGGGGGTAGCAGTCAAGGCAAATTAAAGACACTGAGGGATGTGACATGTTTTCTTCTGGTCCTAGCCTCCTGCTTGCTGCTCTGCCTCATCCTTTTTCTGGAACAGGTCGACTTGTATAGTTCGGAAACGATGGAGTCAGCTCTCCTATGGCCCTATCAGGTTAATTGGGGGAGTGACTTCATATACTTGTTTGCGGGTGAGTCAGTCCCCTTCCTGCCTTAAGCTAGGAGGATAGAAGGGGAAATCAGTTCTCAAAAGGGAGGAGGAATTTAGGAGAAATAGAAACACTAACCGTCCCTATTAAGAACATTCATACCTCAAGAGGCAGTGTGGTATGGTAAAGAAAACATGCATTTTGGAGTCTGAAAAAAATCTAGAATTAGTAACCTGTTCTACTAACTGGCTTCCCTGGTGGCTCAGACGGTAAAGCGTATGCCTACAATGCGGGAGACCAGGGTTCAATCCCTGGGTTGGGAAGATCTCCTGGAGGAGGAAATGGCAACCCATTTCCATTTTGCCTGGAAAATTCCGTGGTCGGAGGAGCCTGGTAGGCTACAGTCCATGGGGTCACAAAGAGTCGGACACGACTGAGCGACTTCACTTTCAATTTTCTACTAACTGAGGCACAGATGGGTTGAGACACTTGCCAGCATCATACAGAAAGTAGGAACTATGATTTGCATCCAGGAGGTTCAAGCTTCGTCCTAACCATGGAAGAAGTACAGAAATGAAATGAGAGTGCTGGCGGGGGTGGGGGGGGGGGGCAGGGGTGGGCAGGGGATTGACTTCACTGAAAAGAGCCCTTGTGAGCTGAGTATTGAAAGAATGAGTTAGAATTTTCAAAGCCAAAAGACCATCTGTCTCTTGAAACTCACCAAGAATTCTTCTCTTCCCCTAGGGATTGTCTCCTTCCTCAATTACATAACTTCCAGATCTCCTCCTCTGGATCAAGACATCACTGCAGTTCCTACAGAAAAGTCAAGGCTGGGATTTGGTCCAGTGACTCTGCCAGTTGAAGATGACCAGTCAGAGCTTCAGACAGAATCTTCGAGTGAGATCAACATCCATCAGATATAGAACTGTGACTGATAAGACAACCGAACTATTGCTTGACTTAAAAACAGGGGAGAAGCTAACTGAGTAGGGAATGATTGTGCAGATTTGAGGAAACTCTCCTAATATCATGTCCATATTACTGAAGGGGACAGCATTAAAGCTGATGAAATGTCCTTGGTGTATGTTGCATCCAAAATGTGTATGATAGTCATAAAGCAAATAATGAAAACTCACAGAAGAAAAAGTTGCTAAAAGAAAACATCAGTGTTTAGGTACATAGATGAAAGAAACTAGCAATAGATGGCAGTGCATTGAATCAGAGCTCTCTTGGGAATCAGGGATTTCACAGACCAGAATGGTGCATGCAGGAAAATGTCACCAAATTTTGTTTGAACTTTTCTTTGCCATGTGTGGCCTTGGGAATACTCAGGATGAAAGGCATTTGCACACTACTGTTGAATCTGAATTGGGCATCATTACCAGAAATGGAGTGAATATCAGTGGAGATATTACCTACCACCCAAAGGAGTTGAGAAGTGCTGGATAGATTTAGGGGAATTTATGACACCCCCCTTTCTATGAGGAATGGTAATTTGAAACCCTTATAGTCTGCTTGGTAAACTGACAGCTTCTTTCTAAGCTATGGGTTATGTGAACCAGACATCTGTAAACTCTGAAGTTCTTCTTTTTTTTTAACTCTGAAATTCTATACAAAACTCATGTGTGCTCTTTTCTGTGAAGAGGGCCATACTGTCCTTTTTAAATTTATTTTTAATTGGAGGATAATTTCTTTACAATGTTGTGTTAGTTTCTGCCATACAGCAACATGAACTCCATCAGATTCTTGATAGGGCTCTGACCCTTCTGATTCTTTAGGTATCTATTATGTCTTTACAATTTAAATGAGGCTAAAGGACTTTCTTTAGTCTAAGCATATATGTGGACCAAGTTAAAATTTTTCTCCATGTTTTATATACTGTGTAAGACAAGTAAGGGTGGGGGCATTCAGGTAATCACATAAATATTTTGATGGCTAGAGATCCCTTTTAAACTCAGACCAGACTCCATGAAGAAGGTCCCGGGACATTCATCCTGTCTTTTATTTCTTTAGTAGCTGCCGCTACGCTTCCGTTAGTTGAGGGCCATCCTTCTCCTCAAGCCTGGCAATAAGATGGAACAGTGGCCAGTTTCACCCCTTGCTGCTCTTAAAGATAAGCCTTGGGATCCTTTTGTTTTAAAGATTCATTGATAATCATTGTAGAAAACAAACATAACAGCTCTAATAATCCTGGCCCCCCCATTAGTAATTCCCAATCATTTCCAGATGGTAACTGGAAGACTGTTAGGTTAATACTTCTGCTTTTATTCTTAAAGGTCGGAGTTAAGCAGCACATGCATGTGTATACCCACCCATAGAGACACACATGTATATAGACATGCATGTATATAGACACTCCTCATTTTGACTCTGCCTTAGAAGACCCTTCTCTCCATGTTGGCAGTCTTAGTTATGGCAGAGTCTAGTGTCTCCCTACTTCCAGGGGCCTCATTTCAGAGGCTCTTCAGGCTGTTCCTGGGCTTTTGTCTTGTTATTAGATATGGAGTTCAAGTCCAACTCCCCCTCCTCTTGTCGCCACTCACACTAAGTATACCCCACATGTTGACTAATTCAGAACTTGGTGGGTTCACAAGTTTTATTTATTTGTATGATTTGAAGACTGTAATTATATGACTAAATGGACAGGGAGTTGAGTACTGGTGACTCTTCAGGGAATGGAAGTTTGAAGTGCGGTGAGAAAGAGGAAGCAGGTGTGAATGAGAAGGAAAGATGCTAGCTATTCAGAAAGTAACCATCAAGGCCCTGGTTATTACCAGAGGATAGTAACTAAGTTTTCTACCTTGCTAGTAGAGAACGATCTTTAAGCATAGAGATCCCTTCATTGCTCCTTTAGAAACTGAATGCTTGGGATTTTTCTGATGATTCAGTGGTTGTGGGATTTTTCTGATGACTCAGTGCCTTCCAATGTAGGCAACAAGGGTACCGTCCCTGGTCAGGGGACCAAGGTCCCACATGCCATGGGGCAATTTAGCCTATGTGCTAGAGAAAATGGTGCACCACATTGATAGATCTTGTGGGCCATAACTAAGACCTGACTTAGCCAAATAAATAAGAAGAAACTGAATGCTCTATTTTCTTCTTACTCTCTTTCTTTGCTTGCAGAGAATCCCTTTAAAAAGCTTAAATAGACTTCCAATAAGATAGCTCACAGGGGGCTTTCCTCATGGTCCAGTGGCTAAGACTCTGAGCTCCGAATGCAGGGGGCCTGGGTTCAGTCCCTGGTCAGGGACATAGATCCCACATGCCACAACTAAAGAAGTCACATGACACAAAGAAGTTCAAAGATCCCACTTGGCACAACTAAGAGGTGATGCAACCAAATAAATACTAAAAAAAGAAAAAAAAAAGGTGGGGGATGGCTCATTAAATGACCCTTTGCTACATCCCCTCTGCTCCAGATACATTACATGACAGATGAAGGGAGAAGGAGAGAGGGAAGGGGGAAATACATGTATAGCTAGGTCAAAACAAGACAAGCATTTTCAAAAAACAGAAAAATAACAAAACCACAAGTCTGTGACTGAGTTAAGCCAAAGACTTATTGGGCTCAAAGTCCAAAAGTTTGGCAGAGGTGAACAGGAAGACATTTCCTGTGGAGTGAAAAGAACTAAAAGTGCTTCTCAAGATATGGACTAGAGCCAAATTCCCAGCTCTAGTTCAAACTAGGGACTTAAAAGAAGCTGAGGACTTCCCTAGTGGCGCAGTGGATAAGAATCTGCCTGCCAATGCAGGGGTCATGGGTTCTGTCCCCGGTCAGTGAAGATCCCACATGCCGCAGAGCAACTAAGCCCCTACACCACAGTTACTGAACCGGTGGTGCTCTACAAGCCCACGCTCTCGAGCCTGCCAGCCTCAACTGCCAAGCCTGTGTACCCCCGAGCCTGTGCTCCACAACAGGAGAAACCACTACAATGAGAAGCCCATGCATCACAACTAGAGAGTACCTAGAGCAACTAGAGAAAGCCCAGCCCATGCAAAACAACAAGGGCCTAATGCAGCCAAAAATGAATAAATAAGTTAATTTTAAAGATATTTTAAGAGAAGAAAATCGGAGCTGCAGTTTATTTGGAACTACAGGACCAAAGAGGTAAAAGGACACAATTACAACATTGCTTTATGAAGCTGTGCATTGATTCATTAACTGGATCATAACAGAACAGGAAATCTGAAACATCTTATGAGACCTGACCCTGTACTGGCATCTTTGGCCAAAATAAGGAAATCCCAAAACTGTCAGATGGAATGAGCATGCAAGAAGAAAAAGAAACAAAAAGAGCTAGGAAAATTTTTTTGGTGCCTGAAAATAGGAATTCTAACCATATAAAGAAATGTTCATTTCATTGATTATCTGCTCTAAATTTTATTAATTTTTTTCTTTGATTTAATTTGCATTTATTTTTTATTTTTTTTCTTTACATTTAATTCACTGTTATTCCATTTTCCTAAGGAGCATAGATTATTGATTTTATATCATTTTTCTTTTTTTTTCATGTTTCTTTACTAATATATGCACTCAATGTTATAAATTTCCCTCTAAACCCTGCTTTCGCTGCACCCCACAAATTTTGGCAAGATCTATTTTTCATTTTCATTTAGTTCAAAATATTTTAAAAGTTTAAGTTCTCTTGAAGTTTTTTCTTTGATCTGTGTGTTACTTAGAAGTCCGCTATTTAATCTCCAAGTGTTTAGGGAATTTTCTAGTCATCTTTCTAAAGTTGAATTTTAGTTTAATTCCATTGTGATTTGAGAGCATACACAGTATAATTTTAATACTTTTAAATTTGTTAAGGTGTGTTTTATGGCCCAGAATGTAGTCCATTTTAGTGGATATTCCACGTGAACTTAAGAAAAATTCTCCTGTTGTTGCCCTGAAGCAGTCTATCATTGTCAGTTATATCCATTTGGTTGACGGTGTCCTCATTACTGTTCTACCTGCTAGAACAGTAGAACCTGTCCATTTTTTATGAAGAATGTTGAAGTTCCATGGGAAACAGATGGGGAAACAGTGGAAATAGCAACAGATTTTTTTGGGGGGGCTCCAAAATCACTGTGGATGGTGACTGTAGCCATGAAATTAATTAAAAGACGCTTGCTCCTTGGAAGAAAAGTCATGACCAATCTAGACAGCATATTAAAAAGCAGAGACATTACTTTGCCAACAAAGGTCCGTCTAGTCAAAGCTATGGTTTTTCCAATAGTCGTGTATGGATGTGACAGTTGGCCTATAAAGAAAGCTGAGTGCCAGAGAATTGATGCTTTTGAACTGAGGTGTTGGAGAAGACTCTTGAGAGTCCCTTGGACTGCAAGGAGATCCAACCAGTTCATTGTAAAGGAAATCAGTCCTGAATGTTCACTGGAAGGACTGATACTGCAGCTGAAACTCCAATACTTTGGCCACCTGATGTGAAGAACTGACTCATTTGAAAAGATCCTGATGCTAGGAAAGATTGAAGGCAGGAGAAGGGGACGACAGAGGATGAGATGGTTGGATGGCATCACTGACTCAATGGACATGAGTCTGAGTAAACTCCAGGAGCTGGTGATGGAAAGGGAAGCCTGGCGACCTGCAGTCCATGAGGTCGCAAAGAGTCGGACACGGCTGAGCGACTGAACTGAACTGAACTGTTGAAGTTTCCAACTATGATAATGGATTAATTTATTTCTTCTTGTAATTTTATCAGTACGTGGCTCATGTCCTGTTGTTAGGCACATACACTTTAAGGATTGCTATGTATTAAGGGACTGACCCTTTTATCATTATGTAACATTCCTCTTTATCCCTTACAACTTCCCTTTTTCTAAAGTCTGCTCTGTCTAGTTTTATTAAGAAACTACTACTACTAGTAGTAGGAACTATTACTTCCTACTTTCATTTGATTAGGATTAGTATGGCATATCTATCTTTATCCTTTTACCTTTTATCTATATGTGTCTTTATTTTAATTAGGCTTCTCTTAGACAACATAGAGCTGGGTCTTCTTTTTTGACTCACTCCAAAAATCTCTGTTTTCTAATTGGTATATATAGACCATTGATGTTTAAATTGATTCTTGATATAATCAGATTGATATCTACCATATTTGTCACTATTTTCTACTTGTTGCCCTTGTTCATTGTTCTTATCTTTTTCTTCCTCTCTATTTTTGTCTTTTTTGGTTCTAATTGAGCATTTTATGGACTTTCCAAGTGGCACTAGTTGTAAAGAACCCACCTGTCAATGCAGGAGACCTAAGAGATGTGGGTTTGATCCCTGGATCGGGAAGATCCCCTGGAGGAGGGCATGGCAACCCACTCCAGTATTCTTGCCTGGAGAATCCCATGGACAGAGGAACCTGGTGGGCTACAACCCACAGGGCTGCAAAGAGTTGGACATGACTGAAGTGACAGCACGTGCATGCAAGAGCATTTTATGTGATTCTGTTTCTGTCTTTACTTAGCATATTAGCTATACATCTTGTATTTATTGCTTTTTTTAGTAGTTATCTTTGAGTTTGCAAAATCCATTTACAACTAATTCAACTTCCATTTTCAAATAACACTATGCCACTCACAGGTAGTGCAAGTACCTAATAATAACAAAAAAATCCTAACTCCTCCCTCCTGTTATTTATATCATTGCTGTTATTAATTTCACTCATACATGAGCATATATAAGTGATACATTGTTGATATTATTTTAAACTATTATCTGTTAGACCAATTAAGAATAAGAAAAATGAATGTGTTTATTTTACCTTCACTTATTCCTTCTCTTATGCTTTTCCTTTCTTTATATAAAGTTTCTGACCTGTATCACTTTTCTCCTCTCTGAAGAGTTTCATTTAAAATTTCCTGCAAGACAGGTTTATTGACAACAAATTCTTTCAATGTTAGTCTGTCTGGCGGGTAAGTCCTTATTTCTGCTTCACTTTTGGAGGTAATTTCACAGGTTACAGAATTCTAGGTTGGGTTTTTTTTTCTCTCAACACTTTAAATATTTCACTCCACTCTCTTCTTGCTTGTATGGTGTCTGAAGAGAAGTCAGATGTAATTCTTTTCTTTGCTCTTTTATTGGTAAGGTGCTTCTCCCTACCCCACCCCTGGCTTCTTTCAAGATTTTTTTGCTACCTTTGATTTTATGCAGTTGAAATATGATATGCCTAGGTGTAGTTTTTCTTTTCTTTTGGCATTTATCCTGCTTTTGATATTCTCTGAAACTCCTGAATCTGTGGTTTGGTGTCTGACATCAATTTGGGGAAAATTCTCAGTCTTATTGCTTCAAATATTCCTTCATTCCTCTTTCTTCTTTTTCCGGCATCCTGACTTCATGAATTGTACCTCTTTAGTAGGTGTCCCACAGTTCATAGATATTCTGTTCCATTATTTTCAGTCTTTTTTCTCTTTGTATTTCTTTTTGGAGGTGTCTATGATATATTCTCATGTTGAGATTATTTCCTCAGCCATGTCCTGTTTACTACTCAGCCCATCAAAGACATTCTCTGTTTCTATGACTGTGTTTTTCATCTCTAGCATTTCTTTTCAATTTTTTTCTTATGACTGTGATCTCTCTGCTTACATTGCCCCTCTATTCTTGTGTGTTGTCTGCTTTGTTCACTAGCACCTTAGTGTATTAATCATCTTTGCTTTAATATGTGTGATAATTCTAACACCCCTGTCATATCTCAGTCTAGTTTTGGTGCTTGTTTTGTCTCTCCAAACTATGTTTTTTGCCTTTTAATATAGCTTGTGATATTTTCTTGATAGCTGGTCAGGATGTACTGGGTAAAAGGAACTGTGGTAAATAAGCCTTTAGAAATGTGGTGACAAGGTGTGGAGGAAGGGGAAGCACCCTATAGTCCTGCAATTACATCTCAGTCTTTTGGGTTTTTGTTTGGTTGTTTGTTTTGGCCGTGCCACACAGCTTGTGGGATCTCAGTCGTCAGCCAGAGATTGAACCCACGCTGTTGGCAGTGAGAGCAGAGCACTAACTGCTCAGCCGCCAGGGAATTCCCAGCCTTTTGGTGAACCGATGCTTCTAGACTGTGAGCTTCACAAGTGGTTCTCAGTTCCCCCTGAGGTGCAATCGGCTGATCTGAACGGGCTGAAGTTGGGAATTTCACTTCCCTCACAGGTCAGAACAGGCTGGAGTTTGACATTTCCTTTCCCCCAGATTGGTTAAACTCTGATAAAACCCCAGCAGTTTAGGCTCTGATCAGATAGTTTCTCCTCAGGGAAGTCCTTGTTAAGAAGAACAGAATATTTTGGTACATTTTTGTAAAATGTATTTATTTTTTAAATTGAAGAATAATTGCTTTGCAGAATTTTTTGGTTTCTGCCAAATATCAACACAATCAGCCATAGGTAGATACATGTCCCTGCCATCTCCCTCCCCATCCCACCCCTCTAGGTTGTTACAGATCCTCTGTTTGAGTTCCCTGAGGCATACAGCAACTTCTCATTGGCTGTCTATTTTACATATGCTAATGTAAGTTTCCTTGGTACTCTCTCCTTACCTCTCACCCTCTTCTTCCTCCCCACAACCCTGCATGTCCCTAAGTCTGTTCTCTATGTCCGTTTCTTCATTGCTGCCCTGCAAATAAATTCATCAGTACCATCTTTCTAGATTCCATATATGTGCATTAGTGTATGATATTTATCTTTCTCTTTCTGACTTACTTCACACTGTGTAACAGGGTCTAGGTTCATCCACCTCATTAGAACTGACTCAAATGAGTTACTTTTTATGGCTGAGTAATCTTCCATTGTAGATATGTACTTCAGCTTCCTTATCCATTCGTCTGTTGATGCACATCTAGGTTGCTTCCATGTTCTAGCTATTGTTAAATAGTGCTTCAGTGAACATTGGGGTACATGTGTCTTTTTCAATTTTGGTTTCCTCAGAGTATATGCCTAGTAGTGGGATTGCTGGGTCATATGGTGGTTTTATTCCTAGTTTTTTAAGGAATTTCCATACCGTCTTCCATAGTGGCTGTATCAATTTAAATGGTTCCTTTTCCCCTCTCGTGGGCCAAAAGCATGGGATCCTCTAACATTCACTGCAAGAACCTGGTTAAGTTGCTGGAGGTAAAAGCCACTGAAGTGTGAGGATGTCTCTGACTGGGTCCCATTGTCTATTTTTTCTTTCTTGACTCATGGTTAATGGCTTATTACAAAGGACAATAAAGGACAGGAATGGATAGTCAGATGAAAAGTTACTCTAAGACCAGGTAATAGGGGTGTCTGTCCCTATGGCCTTTGGAGTGCACCACCCTCTCAGTATATGGATATGTTTTTTTTTTAATTGATGTATAGTTGACTTACAATATTATATAGATTTCAGATGTACAACATGGTGATTCACAATTTTTAAACTTCATAGTTATTTTAAAATGTTGGCTATATTCCCTGGCTATATTGCTGTGCAATATATCCCTGTACCTTATTTACTTTATACATTATAGTTTGTAAGGGAGCCATAGTTTTTCATCTCTCAGAGTTGTTCACACTGAACCTTCCGGTGCAGATTTTCCTATTCTGGTACTAATTTCTGTAGCCGTATCTGCTCTAGTAAGTTTTAATTTCCTATATTTGCCTTTTTGCCTCTCCAGTTCTGCAGGGTCACAGTTTGTGATCTAAGAAGAGTTGTTGATTTTTCTCAGCTTGTTTAGCTTTTTACTTGTTGTTATAATGGAGGGACAGCTTCCAAGCTCCTTGCATGCCAGCCTGGAAACCAGAAGTCCAGTCTTTCTCTTTTACTTTTCTAATTTTCAATCAGGACACATCACCTATGGACTTCCCTGGAAGTCCAGTGGTTAAGACTCTGCGCTTCCCCTGCAGGGGACAAGGGTTCCATCCCTGATCCGGAAACAAAGATAAGAACCTGCATGCCACGTGGTGTGGCCAAAAAAGAGTAATTTTTTTAAAAAAGAGAAAAGAAACAGCACCTAATCCTTATGATGTTCCAAGCAGCGATGTTGAGCATACACAGCTGAACAGGCTGTGTCCCTGCTGCTGAAGGAGGCTGTAGGCCAGAAGGAGACACAGACAGACAAATTGCGAAACTATGCGATGAAGGTTATGAAAGGCCAAGTACAAAGTGCTGTAGGAGCATAAATTCTGGGATCGAGGGCTGGTTTCAGAGAAGGCTCCTCTCAAAAGTTAAGAGTAGAATGACTTTTTAAATTTATTCTAAAAGTTTTCATTGAAGCACAGTTGCTTTAAAATGTTGTGTTACTTTCTACTGTACAGTAAAGTGAATTAGCCAAACGTGTACACATAGCCCCTCTTTTTATGGATTGGGAAGTGTGATAGGTACCATGTGCAAGGTAGATAACATTTGCGCCAAGTGCAAATGAAGGACCATGTTGGGTTAGGACACTGCAAGAAGAATAAAATGATTTGGAGTACAAGGTAAGAAGGAGGGAGAGAATGAGCCTAGACGTCACTAGGCTTTTTGTTCCATGGCATTAAGGACTATGTCCAGTAGGAAACAGATGGCTTTGCTCAAACTGAGTCTAAAAGACTTAAGGGACTATTTACAAGGACCCCTAGGACTGAAAAAGATTTTTGGAAAACCATCACTGAGAAGAGCCATTACCACCCCTAAGGCTGATGATGTAAATGAAAGGAACACGTGACCAGAATAGAAAAGGGTGAGTCTGTGCAGAGGACTATCCTATCAGGAACTCTCCTTAGGGAAAGGGACATGGACAACCCTTGTAGTTCTCTGTTAAGGAGAGAACCGGTGAAAAAACACATCGATCTCTACACCTCTGATCTTCTGCCCATGCCTGCCACTGGTCAAACTAAATCAGAGGCTGGATGACAAGAAAAGTCCAAATTGGTCAGCTCCTTGAACAATGATGGGAGCGGATCTGGAGGGGCATGTGGAAGATCTCCAACAAATCACTGCATCTTCCAGTACCTGACACAATACTTCACACAAATGAGTGACTGGATGACTGAATGAGGTTGAATAGTGAGCAGAAACTCCATCTTGTTGGATTTCACTGATTCATGCTAACATAATTTTACTACATAGCAGTGGGGAACAATCAGAGAATTTAAGCAAAAGAGAGACACAATCAGCTTTGTATTAACAACATCAATCTTGGTAAATCTGTGGAGAAAAAACTGAAGGAGAGCAAACCTGGTAGCAGAGACACCAGGTACAAGGCCGTTGCAGCAAATCCAGGACTGAGATGACATATCCTAAAGAAGTGGAAACAAAAATACATGGTGGGCTTGAGAACATTAAAGAGGTAGAATTGGCAGAACACATTGTGATTGACTGGTGGGAGATAATAAAAGGCTATGGGGGACTTCCCTAGTGTGGTGCAGTGGCTAAGAGCTGAGTTCCCAACGCAGGGGACCTGGGTTCAAACCCTGGTCAAGGAACTAGATTCTGCATGCTGCAACTAAAGATCCCACATGCCCCCAGTGAAGACTGAAGATCCTGCAGGCTGCAACTAAGATCCTGGGCAGCCAAATAAAAAGAATAATAATAAATAAATAAATAAATATTTTAAAGAAGAAAAAGGCACAGGATGGGGGTTCAGGATGGAAAGAGGATGACTCCATTTCTTACAGACCTCTCAGGTGTTGATGTGTCTGTGAGAAATCTGGGGTCAGCGTGCAGATTGCTGTAGGAGTCTGGAGTTCAACAGAGTGGGAGTCTTGGATTGGATCAGCTCTGGCAGATGAGACAGAGACACAGGACCCATGCTTTGTGTTCGGACTCCTGCTGTTTCTGTCCCCTAGGTGGGGGAGGGGCAGGAAAGGGTGTTGGGAGGGGGCTAAGTTCTATGGCAGTTGATTAGAGCAGCGAGCCAGAAGCCAGGATAGAGAGAAGAGAAGGAAATGAAACGGCCTTCCAGAGCATTTACATCAGCAGAATGAGCTACCCAACCTACAGGGTGTGTGTGTGTGTCTGCATGTGTGCTCAGTTGTGTCTGACTGATTGTGACCCTGTGGAGTGTAGCCCACCAGGCTCTTCTGTCTACGGGATTTTCTAGGCAATAATACTGGGATGGGTTGCCTTACAGGGTGGGGAAAGCCTTTTGTGAGCCAGGTAGGAGTTGAAGTCCTTTGAGAGGCAGCTTTGTGTGTGTCATGGGGCAAGTGTCGGGGTAGGAGAGGCAAAACTCACTCCATTTTTTAAAAACTGGGGAGAGGTGGAATGGAACATTTTTTTAAATTAACACAGTATTGAATGGGGGATTTTTGCTGAAACAAATGCCTGTGGCAGGCGATTTGTTAGGGAAGTGAATGTTGAAATATCTCCAGTCAATAAAGTTCAGGTCAGGAAAGATGTATTAATTCATCTCGGGTCAATAAGTTGTTAATATTGAAAAACAGTTGTGGGAGGCTGGGGCCAGAGGAGAAAAATACCCTTAAGTGTGGAGGGAGGAGGATTTATCCCCAGCACAAGTCAGGGCTTGACTTCTCTGTAGATGGAGATGGAGACGCCTGGGTTGAGATTCCTTCCGTGATGTCTTCCTCCCTTCCACACCGCAGCCAGTTCTCCGCCGCTCGCATGCTTCTCTTCCATACCGCCCTACCAGCACCGGCTCCCGCAGAAAAGCCGCAGCTACATTCGCCGTCTTTGTGTTTGCTCAGCGGGCCTCAACTGCGTCCTGCTGCTCTGCTTGTCCCCTTGACACTGGGTGCAGTTCGGGGTGCTGAAGGACAGGTGGAAACTCTTGGCGGGGCTCTGGACCTTATGCCACCATGATCTCTGCTGGGGCAACACTCTGAAGGCCCCCCGTGAGTACTTTCCGGATTCCAGCCGCCTCCTTTGGTACACCCACCTCTCAGATGCCCCACCGCTCACCACTCCCCTTCCTCCTGGCAACCCTGACCCACACACACCCCCTCACTGATTCACAAGCATGTATGGACAGCGCCTCCAAGCTGGGCACACTTGCTTGAGTTTGTCTCATCCAAGCTTCCTCAATGACTTAAAAGCCAAAGCTCCTTTATTATTGGAAGCTAATGCCTACTGACCTTTGCACTCACAACTTCCCTCAAAAAAAGAGATATTAGGCATTTTATGCCTTTATGTGAGAGTAACTTCATAACATGCCACTTAAGGTTATGGTTCTAATTTCAGCTTTTCCCTCCTTGTGGAGTAAATTATTTCTTTCCTTGTTAAAGGATTTCCATATGTCAATGAGGAGGGCGAAAGAGGGTCCTTTTGGGTGCCTGTGAAGCACCACCCCCCGCCCCGACTTGGGGGCTCCTTACTCTGACTCCACTGCGTGTAAGACAAGCCCTGACTCCATCGGCCTCTGTCCCTCACCCTTTCCCAAGACCCTGTCCAGCCTTCTGTAAGGGCGGGTGTCCTTCATGCCAGCCAAGCCTCTCCTTTTCCCCTTCCCCTGGCAGACTACCTCCAGTTCTCCAGGGCCTTCTTCCTCATCTCTGCCTTCACCATCCTCATTATTATATGGCTCAGCATCTCTCTCACAAAGGGCCAGGAGACAAAACCTACATAGATCTGGGCATGCCCATCTTCTGTTTCATTTCAGGTAGAACATGATGACATTGGAAAAGTTTGTCCCTAGAGTCCTTGGATTTCTTCCCCTCCCAGTGCCGTCATTCCAAGCCTTACATGATACTGCTATCATAAGACCCTCATCTCTTCCCAAAGGGAAGGAAGTTTTCAATAAACTTTTACTCCGGACAGGGCTATTACCTCTGAAAGAAGGGACCCAGAAAAGATGATGCTTAATCCAATGGAAACCTTTCTAAGGGTTATCTGTGAGACTACAGGGGAGATATAGGCTGGAGGCCCTTCTGGCACCCAGAAAAATTACCATGTTGCAACTTGCAACTTGTTCTGTCTCCATTTTCTACAGGCTCCACCTTGACAACTTTACTCCAGTCAAAGCAGGAGGCCTTTGCCAAATGGGTCTTCCCATGACCGCTACCATGTAATAGGTCTCCATGGCATAATTGAGGCAGATGAGGGTGGCAGCAGGTGCAAAGAGAGGGAAGAGGGTGGAGGCAGAAGGAGGGCTATCATAGGTAGTAATCACTTTCATTCTGATCCCAGGCACCTGCCTACTTTTCTGCCTCGTCTTTTTCCTGATGCAAGTGAAATTGTACAGTAAGAATGCCTTGGAACCCCATTTCCTGATAGTCTACCGCATCAATTGGTTGGGCAGTGTCTTCTACATGATGATTGGTGAGTTAAAGCTCTTGTTAGGTAGGGAAGGCACAGAAAATGCAATTTATATGATTGCTCTTCTATCTCCTTTTCCCTTTCTTTGGGTTGTT
The DNA here is from genome assembly GCF_023699985.2 of Odocoileus virginianus. Taxonomy (NCBI): domain Eukaryota; kingdom Metazoa; phylum Chordata; class Mammalia; order Artiodactyla; family Cervidae; genus Odocoileus; species Odocoileus virginianus. The sequence continues at coordinate 12,441,466 of NC_069679.1, forward strand.
TATTTGGTATATTAGAATCTTATAATTTGGAAGGATTCTACAAATGTCATTTTCATGTCAATGAACAATCCTAAAGCAAGATCTTCCAATTTATCTAAAGCATTTTTTCAATAATGATACCTGACCCTGAACAGATGTATTCAGGAAGTAGAGAAGGTAAAGATATAACTGAGCTATTCATAGTTCTTCTGCTCTTTCAGAAGATAGTCCCTTAGTTCCCCTCTCCCTTTGTCATAGCAAATAAACTCTCCGCCTTTATGGATCTCCAGAATAAAGCAGAGCAAAAACACTGGAGTTTGCTGATGCGACACTTCTCCTATAATCTTTCTAAGCCACCTACTTATCTTTATTAACTGCAACAGTAGTCTCCAAACTATTGCCTCACACAGTCTCTTCATAAGACCTTTTTTAGCAAACTTTCCAAAAAGATATATGTTTATAAAATATGCACATGTACTTCATTACTAATATAGGCATTACATTGTAAAATACACTCAAAATAGAATTTAAACATTATTTGTTAAAAATATAAAAATAAATTATTATTTTCTTCCTGTGCCCCAGTAAGTTGGTTTGCATACTGCTGGAAAACATTGTATTACAGAAAAACTGGGACTAATGTTTTGAATTCCAAGCCCCTAAGGATAATGAACAGGATATTCAGAAATGTGTTATCAATTAAACCCCATTATAATTAAGTCAGTGTTACTCTTCAGGGGTGTTTGATGACTTGAGATTTTATCTATTACTCATCCACAGTGCTGACCTTGACCTTTTCTTTTTCTCTAGGGTTCCTCTCTGTACTCAATCACTTAAGTTCTCAAGTTCCTCCTCCAGATCAAAACCTCCTCATGATCCCTATAACAAGGATAAGGGTAGGAAATACAGCCAGAGTGAAACTGAGTCTATCTGTGGGACACTCAGGTGTTTCTTCATGGGTGAGTAAGGCAACAGAAAGACAGTTAAGTTCAGTGGTAGAATCAAGGGCCCAAGCAGAAGCCGAGACAGAGACAGAACCAGAGACACAGACAGGGCCAGAGATAGGAAGTGAGTCAGTAATATGGGATGGGTTAATAGTTCAGGCAAGGTCAGCTACTGAGGTAGAACCAGCTGACACCGCAGAGCAGAGGATTGAGGCAGAGAACACAGTAGTGACTGTGAATATGTCAGGCAACAGACCTGACATTAATGAAAAGAAAATGAAGACCAGGGTGATGAAGACAGACTCAGATGAGAAAAATGATGATAACAAGACAAAAAAAGTTGATCTTCGATCCAGGGTAGTAGAGGGCGGAGAAAAAAATCAAAACAAAACCCTGCAGAGAGATTTCCCTTCAGAGCTGAAGATATTTGGTTGATTCTGTTTGAAGACAAGTAGGAATATCAGAGGTAATTCTGAGAGGACAGTAGGATGACTGTTGAGCCCCCCTCCCCCAACTAGATCATGCTTCACTCACTGAATAGGTTGATATTATGGATGAAAGACAGTCATTGTATGGTTTAGGTCAAAGATGCCAACAACCTACAAATCACAAATAAAGCTTACTAAAAGTTTCCATGTAGTATTGTATTCTGTGACTAAGAAGGGCTGCAAAAGATGGAGCACCCAATCCTCTAAGCCTTTCCAGATTTCCATGACCACAAAATGGAACATCTCAGCAGAATGGAAAGAGAATTGGGTTCAGAAATCCAAACTCTCATTTGGGGACCTCCCTTCCCTAATGAGCTAGGCTGACTTTTGGCAAATATTTAACTTTCTTTAGCCTTGACCTGCAAGGCTCTGAAATTTCTAGTGCTGTTTTGGCCATAAATGGTGGACAATAGAGAAATGATTCCTGTTGGCACATACAACCCCAGGTTATTTTAGTAAGTAACTTTCTAGTCAGAGTAATTAAATTTAGTTCTCTACCTCGGAGGCTACTTTTGGCAAGTCACTTCTTATTTTTATTCAGCTGGCCATTTAAAAAAAAATGTAGGCGATTCCCATGTTTTTTGACTATTTTTAGGAACTGGAAAGGAAAAAAAAAGATAAAAGCAAAAGGAAAACAGACTCTGAAAGAGAGTATACCTTCTAGACTCGAAATTTCATCGAGAGTTTAAATGGTTTTGCAGAGGAGTTGTGGCCTTTAAAATCAGAAGCTAGTTTTTTTGGTTGGCAATATGAGTAGTTCACCATGAAAACTCACTCTTAACTCCTTAACCAGTCAATATTTTACTACTTCTGCCTGCCTGTAACTTTGTGCCTGCTCAGTCACATCTGAGTCTTTGTGACCCTACAGACTGTAGCTCACCAACCTCCTCTGTCCATGGGATTTCCCAGGCAAGAATATTGGAGTGAGTTGCCATTTCCTTCTCCAGGGGATCTTCCCAACCCAGGGATCAAAGCTGTGTCTCCTGCATCTCCTGCATTGCAGGAGGATTCTTTACCATTTGAGTCATTGGGGAAGCCTGTACCTCTTACTAGCTAAATTCTATGGCCTTTAATTTTACCATTTAAATATGGCCTCATTGTAAAGCAGTTATCCTCCAATTTTAAAAAATGACCCCTATTTTAGTACTTTTATTTAAAAAGCAATATATTTCTGGAAAACAAAGCAATTGATGAAATAAATTTAACTGTAGCAAAAAAGGGGCCTTAACAAATAGTATCCCCATTCCACATATTTCACTTTCTAGAACATTAGATAAGGGACCAGGATTGAGAATAAAGAGTGTAAAAGGGTAGGGAGTATTAAAAGTATTCCAGTATTCTTTCTGAAAATAGGAATTAGCAGATGTCCATATGAAAGAACAGACTCTCTGTGAGGACAGTTAAAATTTTAGATTACTTAATTTAGATTACTTAAATCAATTAGATAATTACATAACCAAATACTACTAAGCAGATGTTTTGATGGTTGAGAAAAACCATAGAGAACATTTAGAGATACCAAGGGAACATTTCACGCAACGATGGGCACAATAAAGGACAGAAATGGTACGAACCTAAAAGAAGCAGAATAGATTAAGAAGAGTGGCAAGAATACATAGAAGAATTATACAGAAAAGATCTTAAGGACCCAGATAACTGCGATGGTGTGATCACTCACCTAGAGCCAGACATCCTGGAGTGCGAAGCCAAGTGGGCTTAGGAAGCATCATTACCAAAAAAGCTAGGGGAGGTGAAGGAATTCCAGCTGACCTATTTCAAATCCTAAAAGATGATGCTGTGAAAGTGCTGCACTCAATACGCCAGCAAATTTGGAAAACTCAGCAGTGGCCACAGGACTGGAAAAAGTAAGTTTTCATTCTAATTCCAAAGAAGAGCAATGCCAAAGAATGTTCAGAGTACTGCACAAATGCACTCATTTCACACACTAGCAAAGTAATGCTCAAAATTCTACAAGTGAGACTTCAACAGACATGAACCAAGAACTTCCAGATGTTCAAGTTGGATTTAGAAAAGGCAGAGGAACCAGAGATCAAATTGCCAACATCTGTTGGATCATAGAAAAAGCAAGAGAATTCCAGAAAAACATCTACTTCTGCTTTATTGACTATGCCAAAGCCTTTGACAGTGTGGATCACACAAACTGGAAAATTCTTACAGAGATGGGAATACCAGACCACCTTACCTGCTTCCTGAGAAATCTGTATGCTGGTCAAGAAGCAACAGTTAAAACTGGACACTGAACAATGGACTGGTTCCAAATAGGGAAAGGAATACATCAAGGCTGTATGTTGTCACCCTGCTTATTTCATTTATATGCAGAGAACATTATGCTAAATGCTGGGCTGGATGAAGCAGAAGCCGGAATCAAGATTGCTGGGAGAAATGTCAATAACTTCAGATATGCAATGACACCACCCTTATGCAGAAAGCAAAGAACTAAAGAGTCTCTTGATGAAAGTGAAAGAGGAGGGTGAAAAAGCTGGCTTAAAACTCAACATTCAGAAAACTAAGATCATGGCCTCCGGTCCCATCACTTCAAGGCAAATACATGGGGTAACAGTGGAAACAGTGACAGACTTTATTTTCTTGGGCTCCAAAATTACTGCAGCTGCAGGTGGTGACTGCAGCCATGAAATTAAAACACACTTGTTCCTTGGAAGAAAAGCTATGAACAACCTAGACAGCATATTAAAAAGCAGAGACATTACTTTGCCAACAAAGGTCCATCTCATCAAAGCTATGGTTTTTCCAGTAGTCATGTATGGATGTGAGAGTTGGACTAGGAAGAAAGCTGAGTGCTGAAGAATTGATGCTTTTGAACTGTGGTGTTGGAGAAGACTCTTGAGAGTCCCTTGGACTGCAAGGAGATTCAACTAGTCAATCCTAAAGGAAATCAATCCTGAATATTCATTGGAAGGACTGATGCTGAAGCTGGAAACTCCAATACTTTGGCCACCTGACGCAAAGAGCTGACTCTTGGAAAAGACCTTGATGGGTCTTTTGGGGAGAGATTGAAGGCAGGAGGAGAAGGGCACGACAGAGGATAAGATGGTTGGATGGTTTCACCAACTTGATGGACATGAGTTTGAGCAAGTTTCGGGAGATGGTGAAGGACAGGGAAGCCTGGTATGCTGCAGTCCACGGTGTCACAAAGAGTTGGACATGACTTAGCGACTGATGGTTGATTTATAATATTGTGTCAGTTTAAGGTATACAGCAAAGTGAGCTTTATATATATATATAAAACTGACTGTGTGTGTGTATATATATATATATATATTTTTTTTTTTTAAGGATTCTTTTCCCATGTAGTCCGTAACAGAGTATTGAGTATAGTTCCCTGTGCTATACAGTAGGTCCTTATTAGTTGTCTATTTCACATATATTTGGTAATGTGTATATGTCAATCCCAAACTTCCAATTTATCCCTCCCGCTGCCCCCACTACTTATAATTTTTTATAGCCAGTCTAACACAATTTCCTGGTCTAGTATTCAGGGATCCCTGCATCAGATTTTTTTAAAAGACAGTTTAAATTTACAAGTGGACGACAGAGTGGACAGAGCATTGAACTAGAAATTAGGCAATCACAGTTCTAGTGCCAGTTCTGCTGTTGGTCACTTTGGTACTGGGCAAGTCAGTTTACTCTGTTGAGCCTCTGTTTTTCCTTCTGTAAAATCAGGACTTCTAAAATCCCTTCCAGCTCTACATCCAGTCAGTTCTACTTGTCTGGACATTCTGAGGAGCCAAAAGCATATTATAAAGATTCTGATTCCCAATGCTCTCTGCTGTTTATGAGAGATTACGCATATGAAGATTATGTATAACCCCACTGTAGAAGAAAAGGTCTATCTAGACGAGGTCCATAGAACTCTTAGGAGCGCTGTTATTGTTATGGTAACTTTGAACAAATCTCTGGAAAAAATGGTGACGAAACGCCATAAACTCTTGGAGAAAAGCCTCTTTGTTTACCAGTTATAAACAAGTATGCCTGCAGCTACCTACCATTCTGATGTTGTTTTGGCTGTGACTGCACAGCATACTATTTGGCCTCCAACTGTTCGCTAAGACTTTAAGGCTCACAATTCCAACATAGCCCAGATCTTGAAAGAGATTTGGGTCCATCATTTACTTAAAATTCTCCTATGACCCCATTTCCTTCTGGTTATCTTGCTCCAACTAACTCATACTAGTTTGTTTCCCTTTCCAGCCCATGCCCGCTTCTCTTTTTCCAGCCTCGACACACAAATTCAACTTCTTTGACCCCTTATTCTACAATTTTTCAGTCACACCCTTGATGATCATGCGATCATTTAAAATCTTTATTTACACTGAATAATATATAGACAAATTAGAACCGGAAATGGAACGATGGACTGGTTCAAAATTGGGACAGGAGTACGTCAAGGCTATATATTGTCACCCTGCTTATTTATTTAACTTGTATGCAGAGTACATAATGTGAAATGCCAAGCTAAGTGACACACAAGTTGGAATCAAGATTTCTGGGAGAAATATCAACAACTTTAGATAGGCAGATGATACCAATTTAATGGCAGAAAGTGAAGAGGAACTAGAGAGCCACTTGATGGAGGTAAAAGAAGACAGTGAAAAAGCTGGCTTAAAACTCAACATTTAAAAAACTAAGATCATGGCATTTGGTCCCATCACTTCATGGCAAGTAGATGGGGGAAAAATGGAAACAGTGACAGATTTTATTTTCCTGGGCTCCAAATCACTGTGGATGGTGACTGCAGCCATGAAATTAAAAGATGCTTGCTCCTTGGAAGAAAAGTTATGACAAACCTGAACAGTGTATTAAAAAGCAGAGGCATCAGTTGGATGGTTGGATGGTATCACTGACGTAAAGGACATGAGCAAACTTTGGGAGATAGTGAAGAACAGGGAAGCTTGGGTGCTGCAGTCCATGGGGTTGCAAGGAGACAGACATGATTTAGCAACTGAACAACAACAAAACTAGTTATTAATATCACTATGGGCCAATCATAACTTTTTTGATTTTCTTATTCATAAAGAGATTGATGTAGAGATAATTAGTATTTCATTTTACAACATTCTGTGATCCTATTGTGTGAAAAATGTATTTTTAGTTTTTTTCTGACATGGATAGGCTTCGGAATTTCATCCTCCTGTCCCATATTTTCATATTTATCCTAACACTGGCTTACATACTAACAATGAAATAAAGGTTTATGTTCTAGTTCTGTAAAACAAAATGAAGAAAACTTCAGAAAATTTCACATCTCATTCCTATTTTTAGATGTGATTTCTCAGTGATGGCATAAGATATTTAATCATGGAAAATGATTGCAGTTTTGCCCGGGGAATCAAATGTTTATTTGGTATATACCATATATTTTCCATAGCTATAATAATTGTTAATTACATATTGATCTTTAGAAGACCAATCTATTCCATTATCGTGTTTTGCTGATTCCATGTTCCTGTTTATTTCTTGAATTTGTCTTTCCTTATACTTATCACCCTGATTACATTTACTTTTAAGAATTAAAGTTGAATTAGGAATTTGGATAGCTCCAAAAATAAAAGTTCTTATTCCATTAAGCTGAAACATGTTAAGAGAGTCAGCAAGGGTGGGGGTGGGAAGAGAGAGAGAGAGAAAGCAAGAGACACAGAGGGGAGAGCAGGTGGGGATAAAAGTATGACTTTGTGCCCTTTTGCACATAGGCATACTTACACACGGTGGCTCACTTTCACTTTTCTACTTACACAGGCTGAGAGCAGGTCCTTTGATCTCTATGAGTCTTTAATCCTTCTTTAAGAATTAAAGTGTATTTGCTTGCTACCTTTTTTGTTCTTTGGAAAATTTTTTTAACTACCATTACAGTTATTTTGGCATTTTGTATCTTTTTTTTTTTTTGAAACATCAGTAGTAAAGGGGAAATTAACTTTAAAAAATTACCAGTTATACATACCTATTGTAGAAGTATAAGAAAATATGGGTAAATTAGAAAAGAAAAAATATCTTTGCCTGAAATGGGATGATTGTACAACTCTGTAAATGTATTTAAAATCCTTTAATTGTACACTTAAAATGTGTGGATCTTATGATTAGTAAATGAACACTTAGTAAAAGTTTTAGAAATTCCCCCGAGTCACTCATATAAATCTGCATACAGAACACAGGACCATCCTTTAACCATGCTCTGCAGCTGCCCCTTCTTCCCTGTTCAGCTGCATAGCATGACCATCTTTCCAGATCAATTCATAGTTTCCTATCATGTAATTTTAAGTGGTAGCATGGCTTTTTAAAAAAGGTTCTCCCAGTGGCTCAGTGGTAAAGAATTTACCTGCAGGAGATGCAGGTCTGATCCCTGGGTGGAGAAGATCCCCTGGAGGAGGGCATGGCAGCCGAGTGTGGTATCCTTGACTGGAAAATCCCTTGGGCAGACGGGCCTGGAGGGCTACAGCCCACAGGGTCATAAAGAGTTGGACACAAGCCACTGAGCACACACATAACACATGCTTTATAATTTGTTTAACCAATTCATTCCTTGAACATTTGGCAGCTAGATTTTGGCATAAATTTCCTTAGGTTAGTTTGCTAGAATTATTTATACTGCTGGATAAAGGGTATGCTCATTTTAAGGTTTTTCATGCTTATAAATTGCCCTCTAGAAAAGCTATACTCCTACAAAGTATCATTCTATCCCTGTTTCTCTCCCATCAAAATCAGTATTGTCTCTTCCATTCTGACATGAAAATGAAATATGAATTTCCATTTCAATTACTAATAAAGTTAACCTTTTGAAGTCATTTATTGGACATTTTTATTTCAGTTTATGTCAGTCCATTCCTCAAACACACTAGTATGTGTACATGTTTCTTAATAATTTATGTGAGATTTGTATACATTAAACATAAATAATGCTTTGTCAGGTATATCAAATATTTTCCCAGTTTGTACTTTTTATTCATGATGTTGCTTTTACAGAAAGAAACTCCAAATTATGTAGTCAAAACTATTAATCTTTTGCTTTATAGATATTGTTGGTCCTACTTTTATAAGGTTTTTCTCACTCTCAGATAATTAAATAGTCACAAATATTTCTCTTCTACTAATAATTTTCTTTCATTATACTTAGATATTTAATTTGTCTGGATTTTATTTTGATATATGACGTAGAGTAAGGCTCTAACTTGGCAGAGAGAATGAATAGGAAACAAATTAAGTTATATCTTTATCTTATTTATTGTATGCCTTCTAAGTGTTGAAAACTGTGTTAAGTATATGCTTTGGTTTAGTCACTCAGTCATGTCTGACTCTTTGCAACCCCATGCCTTCTCCAGGTGTTAAATATGTAGTTTGCAGTAATAAATACGACAAGATTAGTCTCTGCCCAACCGTCTAATTTGGGCCTTCCCTGGTAGCTCAGTTGGTAAAGAATCTGCCTGCAGTGGAGGAGACTCAGGTTTGATCCCTGGGTTGGAAGACGACTACCCACTCCAGTATTCTTGCCTAGAGAATTCAATGGGTAGAGTCTGGTGGGCTACAGTCCATGGGGTCCCAAAGAACTGGACATGACCGAGTGACTAATATTAACTATGTAATTTACCAACTCAGAGAGAAGACAAATATACAAATTTGATGGCTGCTATAAAAAAGTGCTAAGTTCTGAGGTTGTGTATAGTATGTATGTGTCAGCCACTCATTTGTGTCCAACCCTTTGTGACTCCATGGACGGTAGACCTCCAGGTTCCTCTGTTCATGGGATTTTTTCAGGCATGGATACTGGAGTGGGTTGCCATTTCCTTCTCCAGGGGATCTTCCTGACTCAGGGATCAAACCCAGGTCTCCTGCATTACAGGCAGATTCTTTACCCTCTGAGGGACTTCTAGGTACTACTAGTGTAGTAGGTAGACTAACAAATTTTTTGATACCTAATAAACTGTTGATTATGAAAAAGGAGATATTTTGATTAGGGTAAAGGGCTTCCCTGGTGGCTCACATGGTAAAGAATCTGCCTACAATGTGGGAGACCTGGGTTTGATCCCTGGGTTGGGAAGATCCCCTGGCATCAAAAAGGGCAACCCACTCCAGTATTCTTGCCTGGAGAATCCCCATGGACAGGGAAGTGTGGTGGGCTATGGTCCATGGAGTCGCAAAGAGTTGGAAACCAGAGTGACTAAGCACAAAGGAAAGTTCAATTTAAAACAATGACAAACCCATGATCTTAGAGTATCTGTGGGTCAAAATCTGGGTGTGGCTTAGCTGGGTCCTAGGTCTCAGGATCTCTCACAAGGATTAAACAAGGTGTTGACTTTGCGTCCCTGGTGGCTCAGATGTTAAAGCCTCTGCCTGCAATGCAGGAGACCTGGGTTCAATCCCTGGGTCAGGAAGATCCCCTGGAGAAGGAAATGGCAACCCATTCTAGTCTTCTTGCCTAGAGAATCCCATGGACAGAGGAGCCTGGTGGGCTACAGTCCACGGGGTTGTAAAGAGTCGGACACGACTGAGTGACTTCACTTCACTTGACCTTGAACCCAATTGGGATTTCATTCCAATCCCAAAGAATGCTCAAACTACCGCACAATTGCACTCATCTCACACGTTAGTAAAGTAATGCTCAAAATTCTCCAAGCCAGGCTTCAACAGTACGTGAACTGTGAACTTCCAGATGCTCAAGCTGGATTTAGAAAAGGCAGAGGAACCAGAGATCAAATTGCCAACATCAGTTGGATCATTGAAAAAGCAAGAGAATTCCAGAAAAACATCTGCTTTATTGACTATGCCAAAGCCTTTGACTGTGTGGATCACAACAAACTGGAAAATTCTTCAAGAGATGGGAATATCAGACCACCTGACCTGCCTCCTGGTTCCATATCGGGAAAGGAATACGTCAAGGCTGTGTATTGCCACACTGCTCATTTAACTTATATGCAGAGTACATCATGCAAAATGTCTGGCTGGATGAAGCAGAAGTTGGAATCAAGATTGCCGGGAGAAATGTCAATAACCTCAGATATGGAAATGATACCACCCTTATGCAGAAAGCAAAGAAAAACTAGACTCTCTTGATGAAAGTGAAAGAGGAGAGTGAAAAAGCTGGCTTAAAACTCAACACTCAGAAAACTAAGATCATGGCATCCGGTCCCATCTCTTCATGGCAAGTAGATGGGGAAACAGTGACAGACTTTATTGTTTGAGCTCCAAAATCACTGCAGGTGGTAACTGCAGTCATGAAATTAAAAGACGTTTGTTTCTTGGAAGAAAAGTTATGACCAACCTAGATAGCACATTAGAAAGCAGAGACATTACTTTGCCAACCAAGGTCCGTCTAGTCAAAGCTATGGTGTTTCCAACAGTCATGTATGGATGTGAGAATTGGACTATAAAGAAAGCTGAGTGCCGAAGAATTGATGCTTTTGAACTGTGGTGTTGGAAAAGACTCTTGAGAGTCCCTTGGACTGCAAGGAGATCAAAGCAGTCAGTCCTAAAGGAAATCAGTCCTGAATATTCATTGGAAGGACTGAAGCTGAAGCTGAATCTCCAATACTTTGGCCACCTGATGCGAAGACTGACTCACTTGAAAAGACCCTGATCCTGGGAGGGATTGGGGGCAGGAGGAGAAGGGGACGACAGAGAATGAGATTGTTGGATGGCATCACTGACTCAATGGACATGGGTTTGGGTAGACTCCGGGAGTTGGTGATGGACAGGGAGGCCTGGCTGCTGCAGTTCATGGGGTCGCAAAGAGTCGGACACGACTGAGCAACTGAACTGAACTGAATTTTCTGGTTGGTATATACTTCCTGCCTATATATAAATTAATATTATTGTGATTTAATTATTCACTGAGAATTAATTAAATTTTGCACAGAAAAAGTTGAAGATGATTAGGGTGGGCTGAAGTTGAAATAATTTATAAACTTGAGTTTCTCTTTCAAACACATCATGGTTATAGCTTCAAATTGTTTTCCATTTTCTCTTTCCCTTCCCATCACACAGACTATATGGTGAATATACTCTTTGGGCAGTCAGATAATGTGGCAGCTCTGAACTTAGCCATGCAAGTACTCACACAAGAATATACACAATCATCTTATTTTTTTAATCTAATGTTGTGGGCTTTACTTTTAACTCAGGAAATTCAATTTTTAAATTATATTTAATCTTTGGCAGATACCAAAAATCTGAAACTGGAATTTGACTGTCAATATTAGACTTTGAAAGTGATTGCCTTAGTTAAGTGCATATTTTCATCATGGGCAATATTGCCTCCGAGGGGGCAGAAATTGGTTCTTTGGTGTATGAGTGTGTGTGAAAAAAGTACTCTTTCTAAGTATGAAGTATAGGTCTAATACATTACATAAATAGATATATAGTATTTCTGTGGTATTAAAATTTCATGAGGGAAGATATTTAGGATTAAAAGATCTGAAAAGTTTCCTTAAGGGATGATAATGAAGAAAGATAGTTGAGAAACATTATCTTAGTGCTAAGCTTAACAGATAAACTGCCTTGTATGAAGTTTTCCAATAAGTATCATTTCCCATATTAGACTGTACGCTTCTTAGGAATAAGAAATGTAACCTGATTTGTATTTTCAATAATGTCTAGCACAATGGTTTATATCCAGTGGCATTCAGTAAATGTGTATTTAATTGAACTAGTATGGAACACATCTTCTCCTCCTTGAACCCAGCCTATTGCCCAATAGAATCCAAATGTGATGATCAAAATGAGTTTAGTAAAGCAAGCAACGTGACATAGTCTCACAAAAATGCTAGGAAAATAGTGACAAGCCTTGTTAAAAGAGTGAAAAATCTTCAAAGTAGCGTAGCAGGAGGAGCTCAGTCTCTGGAAATGGAGGAATTGAGGCTTTGATTTCTAGCTCTGCCATTTGCACACTATGGACTTTAGATATGTTACCTGTGGAGGAAGGGGAGAGAGGATGAAAAAGAATGAGGAAAGGGAAACCGATATAAGAAGGGTACAGAGAAGGGACAAGAACATTGTCCAAACAGGCCATGATTCAAATATGCCATATTGTTTCTTATTTATATGTACATACAACACTCCTTCTTTTCCATCATTTATTTTTTCTCCAATTCTTAGCTCAGGCCACACCTCCCCTAGGAAGCACTCCTTGACGCTGTGTCTGCTTCCCACACTAATATGCCTTATCTTCTCGCTACCCTAACATTCAGATCATACATCATTACAGGACTTATCATGTTATAAAGTAATTAATGATTTCCCTCACTAGTCCAGCTTTATCTTCTTATTCTCGATATCTAGCACATTGCCTGAGATACTGTTAGTGAACAATTGTCTTGTTGAAGCAACTAATAAAAATACAGGCATACAAGAGGAGTATAGCAACATTTTTCAATAATTTGACAAATGAATAATGATCTATACTTTTCAAAGGACAACTGCTTTAAAATTGACTGAATAATTTTCCTTGTATATTCTCAGGTCTAAAGCAAAACATGGTACATCTCCTATGTCCAATGATGATATTGTAAGGAGTCCTTCACAGTTAAGTCAGGTAATCCTTATAATGCAAGGAGGAAAATCCTATTCTTTTTTTTTTAATGGGAAAACAGGCTCGTAAGTGGTTAAGTAACTTGCCTGAGGTCATATACTTAATAAATGGGGCTTCCACATCTGGAGCTTATGGGGCTGTCACACAATAGTGCATCTTAAAGTTAGCTGAGTAAAATTTACTCTTCTAAAACATCTGTTTGACCCTCTTTACCTGCAACCTCCCACATACAATCATCTAGAAGAAAACAGACTCATAGCTCATATATGCAGTTGTTAATCGTTCACAGAAAATTGTCTGTATATACACAGTTTTGCGTTATGAAAAAATGTACTAATCATTAACATGGGGTAACTCTTTGGGACTATACTATTTTAATAACATTTAGAGACAATGTTATAATTTTAATTATTTTTACTGACCTTTCAAACTCTTTAAAATGAGAACTTGTTCAGTGCTTCAGCATTTGAATGTGTCAAAACACGCAACCAACATACTAAACTGTCTTCTCATGAAAGCAAAATGTGAAGCAGCTCATAAAGAATTCTGGACATAAAGTCGTGTATCACAAGCCCTCCATTATTACTTTGCTGATGATGTCTGTGAGGGTACAGTCAGGAAGACAGAATTGAAAAACTGGTTCTTGGCACATTGCAACATAACTCTAAGGAGTGGCATCTGGTTCCTGGAGCTGGAAGAGATGACTATGTCCTTTAAATCATGGTATTGTTTCAAACAAAACAAATGAAAAACAAACAACAACAACAAGCAAAACCCAAGAGAGAAACAAAAAAATAAAGGAGAGACAAAAGAAAAGTGTTAATTCCTGAATGCTTTGGAGCCAGGTGGGCCTGTCAGATGCTACTGTTTCAGGGTTCCCTCAGTTACTCCAATCTTCAACCCCTTAAGCCTTCTCCATTTGTTGCTTGCTACAGTCCTTCACTCACTCATGAATAGGCAGCATTGTATCAGTTGTGTCCAGTGGGCTGAATTCCAACATCAGTCCTGTCTTGCCATGAACTATTATTAAAAGCCGAGGTACCCCTGGGGATGTGAGAAGTGGGTTGGGCGTTTGCACTAGAGAAACTCTAGATGAAGGGAGCCATGGAGAACATGCACATCCGGTCTCCTCTTCCTCTTGCACACAATCTTCAAGTTTTCATGGAGACCTAGAAGAATTAATAGGTAAGAACACTAATCTTGATATAATGTCAGCAAGATTCAAGCAACACATTTTGAGGTAAGAAGACAATGTCTATTGGTTTAAAAACCAATAGCTTTGTTGTTTAGTAGCTGAGTGGTGTCCAACTCTTTTGCGACCTCATGGACTGTAGCCCGCCAGGCTCGTCTGTCCATGGGAATTCTCAGGCGAGAATGTTGGAGTGGGTTGCCATATCCTTCTCCAGGGGATCTTCCCAACTTAGGTTTAAATTAATTCATTCCAGCGTGATCAAAAGCTTGGAAGTGTGTCAGTAACCGGTGATACATAGTAGTCTCGAAACATGGGTTAGTTGGGGGTAGAGTGATTGGAAAGGATGTTGTGCAGAGGAAATAAGTATATGTGCATGCTAAGTTGCTTTAGTTGTGTCTGACTCTGTGACCCTATGGAATGTAGCCTGCCAGTCTCCTCCATAGGATTCTCCGGGTAAGATTACCGGAGTTGTCATGCCCTCCTCCCGGGTCGGGGCGGGGGGGCGGTGTATCTTCCTGACCCACAGATCGAACACATGACTCTTGTGTCTTCTGTACTGCAGGCAAATTCTTTACCATTGTACCACCTAGAAAGCCATTGCTGTCTTAGAACAACTCAGTTTAGTGGCTTCTGCCTTTGTAAACTCCTCAGAACTCAACATGTGTGCCATTCTTCTTGTTTTGTCATAGTTACCATTTTTATCATTAAACTTTCCTTTAAATTTGTCTCCTTCCCTTAAACAATGATTTCTTAGGTGTTCTCAGGGTTCTTCCTTTTCAAGCTCTGTAGAATGCTTAGGTGCTTTGCACTGAATAGTCACTAATAACCATTGTTTGACCAAAAAAAGTGTCATGTATTTTAAAACATATTTTATTAAAAACAGTAAGACTGTATCTGCAAGATTAAAGTCAGACTATTTAAACTGAGGATAACACATCTGTTTATTCACTATTCTATTTTTATTAACTGTTTCCAGGGGGAAAAAACATTGCATACTGTCAATGTTTATGCTGCCAGTCTGGACAAGTAGGCTTGATAGCAATTACTCAACAAATACAAAGACGTAGTTTAGAAAAAGGAATAAGATCTTATTACAATTACTGAGAATTGTGTGGAAAAAACAGAGGGCTTGGACTCTGTAAATTTGGATATGAAAGCGCTGGTGAAACTTGGCAAATTACTTTTTGTCTTTTTCCTTACTTACAAAATTAAGAATCTCAACTTCTAGATACAGACTATTTCATTTAGAATGGATAAATACCATAGTCTATTGTATAACACAGGGAACTATATTCAATCTCCTGGGATGACCCATATGGAAAATATTGTTAAAAAAGAATGTACATGTGTGTAAAACTGAATCACTTTGCTGTACAGCTGAGATTGGCATAACGTTGTAAATCAACTATGCTTCAGTTAAAAAAAAGAATCCCAAATTCATGAGATCATAAGGAGTAAATTTAAAATATACATGCCCTCACTCTAGCATACAGTAGACAACAATATATTTGCTTACTTTTTGCCCATTCATTCAAATGCATCCACAAGGCAACACAATAGATACAGTAAATCAGAGAAGCTATTCTTTTGCAAATTGTTATAAAAACAGTTTTTTCATCAAATGATTAAATCATTAGGACAAACATATGTTCACTTCTGGGGTGGTGGTGATCATTTGCTATTTTTTTTTTTGCTGTAATAAGTACACAATTAGGCCAAATACATGTGTCTTGCAATCATGGGAAACATAGATATTTGTACATTGTAAATTTTGTCTCATTGTAGCAGGGCATGCATGTATTCTGCTTCTAGATCCAGCATTATCTTACCACACATTGTAGATAATTACTTGCATAAAATCTCTGGTTCAATAATAAAATCTCTAATTCTGTGTGCTAGAAGAAAAAGATAAGGTAGACAGTATATCTTAGGGTGCTGCAGTCAGAAATATCAGGTTCCATTTTTGGTTATCACTATTTCTCCGAGACTTCTAATGAGGCATACAAGCTCAATTTCTCTAAGCCTTATTATATTATTTACCACATAGAACTGGTATGATAAGATCTACCTGTCAACAATGGTGTAACATTTAATTGTTGCTTGTAATAAAATACAAAGTACACAGATGGTGTTAAAGAAATGCGAAGTATTCAATTAGCTTATTAGAATATCTTTGCACTTTTGCTAAAATTGAATTTTAAATTAAATTTATATTAAAATTTCATTTTCTTACCTCCTGCCTGGTAAAACACAGAAACAAAACATAAAAAAAAAAAAGCAAAAAGTGGTGCATGACAAAGTGTTATTTCCATTTAGTTTTGGAAACAGTGTTTTGATTAAATCATGTAAGAACTTTGGGGGAGGTGACCACGTCCCAATTTGTGTGAGATTTCCCAGTTTTAGCACTGAAAATTCCACATCCCAGGAAACTCCCATTTTGTGCCAATAGGGACACTTGGTCACTCTAGTGCCCTGCCATTGCTAGAGGTTTTTCCATAGCTTACAGCTCTATTATCTGCCCTTTGAAAAAGTCCAGTGCTATTTTAATTTCTATTTATCTGAAAAGCACTTGCATATTTTTCCTGCCCGAATTTAGTTCATAACTATTTGGTATGCATATAAATATTTATGGAGTTTTACACCATGAGTAGGTATTTAATAAATATATACTAAAAAAAAAAAAGACATGGGGACAATGTGAATACCTAATTATAAAACAATTATTCTTTTGGCACCAAGGAAATATTAACGTGCCTATTTTTTTCAAGCAACTTGTTTTAACCTCTTGTTTACAGACTTTTGTACTTCTACCCAGTAATCACCATACCTGAGGAAGCAATGACACAGGCAATACCTTTAAGATCAAGTCACTTAAAAAATCATTGTATGTGGGTCATCCCTTGGCCAATTTGGGGCCAGAGAGAAGTTGTTATACTGGTTTCCTTTAATAGCACCATACAATAATCTGACTCTAAGATACTTTTAAAAATATCAATGGAGTATTGCTGAAAATCTCATTATACCCGTGAATAGGAGACCCCAAAGTTCAGAAGCACTATGATTTTGACCAAAAAGGAGTAATCAAACTGTGGAAACAGTTTCTGAGAAAAAGGCATGCCAATTTTCTTCCCTGGAAAATAAGGATGACATAGGCCATATACATACATGTAAAATCAAAATAAATTCAACTACAAGGTTATAAATCCAATTTATAGTTTTTTCCCCCCAAAGATGCAAGGTGACTTCTGACACTTTTTAAAGTTCTAATTTTGTGAACATATAATTATGTGCCAGGCACTGTGTCAAGTGTTTTAAATATATTATTCCATTTGATACTCATAAATAATTCTATGAGAATAGGGAATTATCCTCCAAAGTGAAGCTTGGGTTTCCCTGGAGGTTCAGATGGTAAAGACTGCCTACAATGTGGAAGACCTGGGTTCAATCCCTGGGTCGGGAATATACCCTGGAAAAGGAAACGGCAACCCACTCCAGTATTCTCGCCTGGAAAATTCCACGGACAGAGGAGCTTGGCAGGCTACAGACCATGGGATCAGACAGTAGGACAGGACTGAGCGACTAACTTCACTTGAAAGTGAAGCTCAGAGAGTTTCAGTAATTTGTTCAAAGTTACAGACAGCAACTGGAGGGGCAGAGGTAAATTCTGCTCTATTCCTTCCTGTGCTGCTTCTCAACATTGTTGACATAAACACTGGTGAAATTCTATCTAGCTCTACCTTCTCTTGACCTTCAGTCTTGTATATTAGCATGTGGAACTGCCTTCTCAGTATCTCTACCTCAATATCTAACAAGCAACTCATTTTTAACTCGTTTCAGGAAACATCATTCATCCAGTTGCTCAAACCCCAAATTTAGGAGGCATCTTCATCCTTTATAAACCTCACAATCAGGCCATCAGCAAATCTGTTGGCTCCACTTTCAAATTACACATGACTCTGACCACTTATCAGCCCCACTGTCACAACTCTAGCCTAAGCTGTTACCATTATTCACCTTGACTTCTGAGATAACTGCCTAATTGGTCTCTGATTTCATAGTCTATTCTCCAAAAAGCACCATTATTTTTTAAAAAAGAGCATATTAAAAAAAGAGCATATTATTTCATTCTTCTGTTTAAAATCCTCTAATGATTTCCATTGTAATAACTAAACGTCTTAAGATGGCCTACAAGGTCCTACTGGCCCTCCACCTCGATTTGTCTTCTCTGACTTCATCCTTTAACACTCGATTTTTGCTCAGTATGCTTCAGTCACAGAGGTCCTTATGATTTCAAATTTCTGTGATGTAAAGTCATGTACTTTGAGCAGATTTGGAAGGGCAGGGTTGGGGATTTGAAAAAAACTGGTGAAGATTTCAGAGTTGCCTAGAGTGGCAGAACAATTTAGAAAAATTTAACAGGGCTGCTGGGTAGTGTTGAGGCATCAGGTGTGGTAGGTGATTGGAATTTAATAACAGAATGCATGTGATCATGCAAATTTCTCCAGTAGTGGTCAGCTGCTCCATATCAAAGGGGAGGATATGGATGGTAGGGTTCAGTCAAGATAGGAGTGGATAAAAAGATGACGTAAAGGAGTTTAGGGTACTGTCAAGCCTTGCTGAATTTTCTCTGTAGGTGTGTAAGAACAGGGATGGGGTGGAGAGAAGGGTTGCTAGTATACTTAGGTTGCTCCAGGTGTGGCAACTACCTACAGCTGCTAAAATAAAAACAAGAAAGGACCAAGACACAAAACATTAAGTTTTAATTTGCAAATCCTTGGCTTATTTTAGGAAATCTTATTAAAAACTTTACAAAATGGACAAATTAATAAGGCTTATTTCCATTATAAAGGTATTTTTCACTTTTCAAAATCAGATTCCAAAGGGAAACTGTATGTTGAAAGGTAAGATTTATCAGTAAATTAGGGATTCAAACTTTAAAAACTTTCCAATCTGGCCAATCCAAGTTATCCCAAGAGGAAGTTTTCTTGTGCCTCTTCTTCCTTCAGAGTATTTCTCTGGCTTTTCTGTTCTATTTACAAAGATTTATGTCTACTAGAATGGTATAAAATACTCTTCCTCTCCTGTTCACAACTTGCTTGATATTTTGTCATTTACCCTCCTTGCATTTTAAGCTCCCTGAACTAAACTATTTTACCCCTACTGTGCTTTCGCTTTTGTTATTTTCTCAGGCTAGATCATCTTCCCTATCTTCTCTGTTAAACTCCTGGCCATCTATTAACACTCAGCTCACACATTTCCAAATAGGAGACAGGCATTATCTCTCTGCTTTATTTGGTCCCTGTATATATTTCTATTATTGTCTGCATTGTATTATCTTACAGCCCATTTGATATATAATGCAGCATATAATACATATTATGCATTTTAAATTATTTTTATGATTGCTATTTAAGGTCACCTAGGTGCTAAAACATAGGACAAGTGTTCCGTGGCCTTCCTCAAGTCTCTTTCACTTTCAGTCTCAGGTATAAAGTGGGTACTGTGGCTCCATGAAGATAAGAAATATGTATGTAAAGATCTTACACAGTACTCAATTAAAGGAAGACATGACTTTAACAGTTTAGTGCCTTGAATAAAGTGCTTGAGTTCAGGAAACGCTTCTTTTAAATGACGTCACTGTAGGCGACTTAAAAATCACAGCACGTCCGGAGTACACAACCTAATTACTTAAAACGGGGTTCACCAGCAACACAGGTTAGAGGTTCTGCATAAAACAGAATCCACTGAGTAGCCCAGGCTAGAGAAACAGTAGCTCAACAGCCGAGGTATTCCTGGAATCACTCTCGGGCCGGCGGGAAGGGTCTCTCTGGCCCTGGGGGAAGGCCGCCTTCCCCAAAGGATTGCGCGGGGGGCTGGATCTTCATGGCCTGAGCAAAAATCCACCACCTGGGCGGACCAGGCCCCCTCTCGCTCTCGGCGTCCAATGGCCACAAGCTCCTCCAGTACTTTGTTCGCTGCTGAGGCTCCAAACAGCGACCGCAGCCGGAACACAGCCTGCGACTCCCGTGGCACCGCGCTCCCAGGGCACACCGAGGCCGTGGGGTCTCCCCGCACTACACGCAGGGGCGGCGGGGCGGGGCGCGATGACGTCAAGAGCAGTGACGCGCCGACGCAGCGCGACGCGGTGACGCACGCCCCTTTGTTGGCTCAGTAGCGGTAGCAGCGGCCGTGGAGGTGGCGCTGGGGACTGTTTTCTCTCGGAGGCCTGAGCGGAGCCGCGTCTGACTTAGGCGGGCGGCAAGCGGCCCCCTCGCTCCCTCCCTCCCTCCCTCCTCCGCGCCCTCCCCGCCGCCGCTAGCCGCCAACCGCCAACCGCCGCGCCCGGGGAGGAGCCGCGGCCCGCGGGGCCGGAGCCAGGCCTGCGTCCGGACATCAGCCGGAGCCGGAGCGAGAGCCGGGGCCTCGGCGTCCCCGCCCTCTCCCCGCCTCAGGGCCAGCGTCCGCCGGGCCTCTGCGCGTCGCGCCATGGACTCGGACGAGGGCTACAACTACGAGTTCGACGAGGACGAAGAGTGCAGCGAGGAGGACAGCGGCGCCGAGGAGGAGGAGGACGAGGACGACGATGAGCCGGACGATGATAACCTGGATCTGGGCGAGGTGGAGCTGGTGGAGCCGGGGCTGGGCGTCGGCGGGGAGCGGGACGGACTGCTGTGTGGGGAGACGGGCGGCGGCGGCGGCAGCGCTCTGGGGCCCGGAGGTGGCGGCGGCGGTGGTGGCGGCGGCGGCGGGCCGGGGCATGAGCAGGAGGAGGATTACCGCTACGAGGTGCTCACGGCCGAGCAGATTCTGCAACACATGGTGGAATGTATCCGGGAGGTCAACGAGGTCATCCAGGTGAGTGTGGCCCCCGCGCCAGCTTGACTGAGCCGGACCCGGGAGCGGATTCGGGCGGTCCGCGCGGCTCAGAGGGGCAGGCCAGGGCCTGGTGCGCAGCCTAGCCTGGTGCCTCCCGGCCCTGTCTTCTCTTCTGCCGGGGATAGAGCAGACATTCGCCGGGTGTGGGGAGGTGCGCTAGGGGCGGTGCTTTCCAGGTCCTGCTATGGCGGAGGCCTCCGGCCGCCTCAGACTTCTCTTGCGGGCAGTTGCTGCGGGTCCCTGGGCCCGGTGTCCTTCCTCTGGCCTCAGGAGAGCTTACAGGGGCGGGGCGGGATGGGAGGTGAAAATCTGGGCTCCTGAGACGGCTTCCCCGGCTTTCAGTCTCACTTGAGCACTTTTGGAAGGGGTTAGAGTAGGCCTAAGGGCTTGCTTGGTGTACAGTTGCCCCAAGTGGGCACCGGTTAATAAAGAAATGGATCTGCTTGGCAGTCTTAAGTGCCTACTTAAAGTGGGGGAAGGGAACTATTTCTTGGAAGAGGTGCTGATGGATCTTCTTTTCTAATGGTGAGGCTTCTGCTTGTATCTTTCTAAATGTTTGCTGTTCGTTTGGGTTCTAACTGCTACTCTTCTCAGTTGTAGCATACTTGAAGCTGTTGGCATAGTTGCTGCAACTTGCATACCCAGCCTTTGCAGCTCAAACAGCAGCAAAGCGCAGTGTTATTGTGTAATATTGAACAAGAGTCTTATTGTGAGTTAGCAAGTTAGAGACTTTCTGCTTCTGGACTCCTTTCTCTGATAATTTGTATTTCATTGTCGGTAGGTAGGACTCGGTTTAAATTGATAACCGCATCTCATCTAATCTTCTTGTGAGTCATATTTTGCGTTTTGAGCTTTAGAAAATGAAAAGTTTCAGTTTATATAGAGAGAACAAATGAGGGGGTCAGGGATACGACTGCGGAATAAAAATGGAGTCTTGATTCAGTATAGCTCTTAGAAAACAGTAGTTTCATGGAAGAAAACAGTATAGGTGAGCAGCAGGTTACTCTTGCCTTCTTGTATGTGATTTTTTTTTTTTCCCTCTTAAAATTGGTTGACTAATGTTCACTGGTAAATAAGCAGTATGTCACTGCGTGCTTGTTGAGCTTGCATGATTAATAGATTCTTTTTATTAATAATTTTTTTACAGTATTTAGTAAAAAAGACACTTTCTTTTGAAAATGAAGCCATCTATTTAGGCCTGTTTGAAGACAGTGTTTTAAATAATGGTAAAAAAAAAGAAAAACTGTGACACTTAGTGCTATTACTAAACAGTGGAACTCTCAAACTTTCGTATAGATAATGTAGTCTGAAGAGGAAATTGAAGGGTTGTAGAAGGAAGATAAGTTTTATAGCTCTTTCTGATCTGCAGATACAACACTTAGGTGCTTAGGTCACTAAATGGAGAATTTTTTTTTTTTTTGAGGAAAGTTGAGTTTACAGTGAAACCTTGAATTCCCTTTTCATTTATTTACTACATAAAGTATATAGTAAATCTATATTGAATCTGATGTTTTCAGACCTATCACCTGGCTTATTCGCATTTTTAGTTACCTTTTAAAATTCATGGATGTTCATTATTTAACTTCTTGTAGTATGTTTTCACGTAGTTAAATCTCATTCAGCCTTTTCAGCTTAGGTGTGTCCTCAATCACTGAGGCCAAACCCTACAAATTCTTTATGTCACTTCTGGAACAGAGATGTAGCTAATGCATGTTACATTTTTTCTTTGTTAGTTTAGAGGAAGAGGAATAAACATGGATAAACTGAACTAAGAACTACAAAATACTAGAGAATTTTTTTTAGGTGTCCTGCTTTAACCATGTTTTCATGCTGAATTTTTGAAACAACCCCTTTTTTCCTAGTTTACTACTTGTTAAGGGTGCTCTTAAGTAGGACTGCTGAAATGAGTATCTTTCCTTTGTTAAAAGTTCATATTTAAAAGTATCAGTAGATCAAAGGATAGGATTTACCCCAGATCTTCTTTCTCGAAATGGTATACACTGGGCAAATGATGCAGTAAACTAGGGTTTGGTTATGTTATAAATTATTTATGTTAATAGATTTAAACTTTAAGTTTTACAGGTAGCACATTACACTGTAAGAAAAAAACTGATGAGGTGAGGAAAAAAAGAGATAAAATAATTATTTTGCTTGCTGCTGAGAGAAATACACCAGAATCTGAACTGTAATAATTGTTCCAGATCTATATATCTGAAATGAGCTATATATGTTATACATGGATGTATACATGTATACATGTATTACATGTGTATACATGTTACACATGGATGAGCTATACATGTTAAAAAAATAATAATTACAGAATAAAACTACGTTCTTTTTATGTTTTCAGTAGAAAAAAAGCAGGTTGCAAAAACAGAGGGAAGGTCAACAGCTTTCTCCTATCAATAAGTAACTATTTTTCAAGTGCTTACATAATTACAGATCTAAACTAATTTAGTCAGTCTATTATTGGTCTTCCTTTTTATTGTCTAGTTTTCATCTTTTATAAACCTCACTAAGAATATTCTTACAGATAAATGTCTGGATGTTTTATTTTGATAGGATAAATTGCTGAGCCAAACAAACATTTGCTTATTTTCAGCCATTTAATAAATATTAGCACATTGCTTTCAGCAAGGTTATACTAGTTTTCCCTCCATGATCCTTGATTGGTCATCATTTAAAAAAAAATTTTTTTTTAAACTAATGAGGTTGAATTTTTAAAGTTTTTGGGCATTGGTATTTCTTTTGTAAATTGCTCTTTGCTTTCGCTCATTTTACCCCCTTTTGGGATGTTTATCTTTTTATTGATTAATGAGACCAATGTATATTCATAGAGCATTTAAACATCAGTCATACAGGTTTTTCAATTAAATCTAATGTTGGTTTAATATATAGTAAGTTCTAAGTAAGTTAAAAATCGTTTTATTAACTTAGTTCACATTGGGGAGCTTGCTGTTAATTCTAGAAAATTTAAATCCCCTTCTTCCTGGTAACTGCTTTTCAATATGAATCACGTATGTTAGTGAATTTGAAAATAAATGTGCAAGAGAAAAAGATTGAATGTAAAAAAGTTTGCCAAGTTAATTGATTCTTCCCTGGGGGAATTTGATTACTTTTTCTGGGCAACAACAGATTAATACTGTTATTTGTAGATATCTGCTGATTAGTTCTAGTCTTCAATCAAGTTAACACTTTTTCTTTTACAAAGCTCTTGGTTTTCTGGCTCTCTAACTTTTCTTTGTTTAATTTGATCTTCTTGTATTTAAACTCTGTGGCTACTTACCTTTTGAACTTGAAGATCAGGGGTTTTCTGTAACGTATCTCAAGGGTAGAGAAGTGCTTAAAGTCCTTTATTTACCCAGCTATATTTAACTAGCATTGTTAATATTAAAATGGTTAATAGTATTACAATGGTTATCTAATGTAGTTGTCTAAATATCTAAGTAATTTATTAAACTAACACTACGTAACTCTGGAATTCAAGGATGTTTAAATTTGCTATTTTTTGTTTCCACAGCATTCTTTGGCAAATGTTGATTGTGCCTTGTGTGTGTGCTGGTCAGTGTAGAGGACATGGTTCTCGCCTAAGAAGCATATAGAGGTGGGGAACATAGAGATTCTTGGGCTCAGTTCCCAGAGATTGTTATCCGTTAGTCAAGTCTGAATTGGAGCCTAAGCATCTTATATTTTTAGCCAGTCCAGTGATAGTTCTGAACGACTGGAATGTTCATAGTTCACTCAGTGTCATGATTTTGACTCACTCAGGGAGAATGAGTAAGACGGGCAAGTAACCCTTAGGAATAGCACATTTAAAGGATATGCTGAGGAAGAGGCACATGGAACAACTGTTGGATGTTGATCAGAGAGGAAACAAAAGAGAAGTGGGTGGGCTTCTTGCTATTAGAAGAATTATTATTCTTAATAACCTTTAAAGACAACAAATTTTCTGTTGGCTGTTGATATGAAATCTTTAATATTTTGCCCATTTTTTATTTAAAATATTTGAGGTACTTCTAAGCTGAAGTTTCATGCATAAATTAGAGGCAGTATAGTCCAGTGTATTGTGTATTGGTTCAAGAATCAATTCTACCCACTGCTTTCCTAACTGGCAAGTTAATTTTCACATCATAGAACCTTCAGTTTTTGTCTGCTCCCCCCTCCCCCCCTTTTTTTTATATCTGGAACGTTAAACAGGAGTGTTGAATCACTAGATTGGTCTTTTTTACATTAATGCTTAATTTTTCTAATATCCTTTTAAAAAAACCTCAGTGAATTGGAGGTCCTCCTTGTTTCAATGAAATTGAAGTCAAGTGGGCATATCAAGATAAGTTTAGATTGGTTAACTGGGTTAGGGGGGGATTTTGTGTTGTGTGTGTGTGTGTGTGTGTGTTGAAGCCATTGCAGTGTTTGGTGTCGTTTATTCCTCTTGAACTACCCCCCCCCCCCCCAAGCTGATCTCCTTTGAGTTACAAGCTTTATGTTCTTTTTGAATCACTTATGGCATTAGTCATGAATCAGGAACTGTGGGGGTGGGATGCAGCAGTCTGTTTTAACAAGCATTCCAAGTGATGCTGATGCAAGCTAAAGTTTGAGAACTACTGGTCTAGTTGAAATTTAACAGCAGTGTTTCTCCATGTATAGTGACTAGTGATGAATTACTATAGAGTGGGTTAATGATGGAAGGCAAATTGTTTAAGAAACTAATAAAAGGAAAATTTCGAGAGCCTGAACAAGTACTAGGAGAGAGAACTAGCTAGAGAGAGCCTACAAGTAACAATTACTAGGCTAATCATGGAAGGGATTTGTTATCATTACTGTTATTCTTCAGATTAGAGTGGTCTATACTCAGTTATTTCAAACATGCAAGTCAAACCAGCGACAATCTCATATTCTAGGTTGGAACATTTGGGTTTTCTTCCACCCTTTCCCACCCCCCAGGTTTTTTATTTTTGTTTTTTAAAAATAAAAATAGTTGAGAGAGTTTCTTTATTTGATACACTGGAAGGGATATTAGGAATTGAATACTGTAAATGCAGTTGCTCAGTACTGTACAAAATATTGAAGAAAATGTGAGACTTACTGTTAAGCAGTTTATGGTCCCTGACTTGTGAGATCAGTGCTAAATGGATTGTAATAGGTATTCATGGAAGAGATCTGTGAGTTTTATCTGGAAGATGTCTAGGATTTAGATGGATAGAAGAGACGGATAGGAAGCCATTCTAAGAAATTGAAATAAGAATGAGGAAGCTGTGTCCCAGTGATGGTGAGGTCACCTCAGGTAAAACAGTTTGTTAATTATAAGTGATAATGTAAAACCTGGGAGGTTTGATACTCTGAACAAAGATAGGCAGAAGTCATCAGATCAGATTACTTTCTTGTGGGTTTGTCCTGTGGGACCTATATGTATTATTTTTAGCCCTGTATTTTCCTCAAAACTTAGTGGCTTAAAAACAGCAAACATTTATCTCACACTTTCTGTGGGTCACAATTCTGACTTCAGCTTAGTTGGTGCCTCTGTTTCAGGGTGTCTTATAAGGCTACAACTCAACATACTGGCTAGATTGCAGTTACCAAGGTTTGGCTAGAGGAAGATCCCCTTGCGAGCTCACTCATGTGACTGTTGGCAAGCCTCAGGATTTTTCACTGGCTGTTTTTTGGCCAGTTCCCTGCCATGGGAGCTTCACTGGAAAGTGGCTTACAACACAGTAATTTTTTTCCTTTGGGGCAGGGGGTTTCTGATAGAGACACCCGCCAGATGGAAGCCACACTCTTTTGTAACACCATCTCGGAAATGACATCCTATCACTTTGCCATACTCTACCTGTTTTAAGTGAGGAACTAAAGAGGAAGGGATTACACAAAAGGAAGATGAGGTGGTAGATCCTGGGGGCCATTTTAGAGGTTACTTACTGTGATACATATAATCTGGCTCAGTTAAGAGGTGAATGAGAACTATAGTATAATGCTTATCTATCCTGTCAATTTGTATACTAATGCGAGTGTATAGTAATTTGGATTTTTTATTTTAGAATAACCGTAAATTATTTGTGTTTGGCTTTGCAAAGTATTATATCTTTAAATGATAAGTATTCCTAATTACCTTCAGTGGCTGAGATTGAAAGAATAGTTTGCAGCTTCTTGGAATTATTAATAACTGGCAGGAATCTGAGATTCTCCAGTCTGTTGGTTTTTTTTTAAACTCTAGCTACATAGTGGAATCACCTGGGAATTTTTTCATCACATTTTAAATTTTGAGATAATTGTAGAGTCAAATGCTGTTGCAAGAAATAATGCGGAGAGATCCCCTATACCCTTTACTGATTTTTCAACGATGGTAACATCTTGCAGAACTAGTATATAGTATAATCAGTATATTGATACTGATGCAGTTTACTCATTCAGACTTCTTTACTTGAGAATTTAAAAAAAATATTGGGACTGATAACCCAAGACGGAGCAAATGAATTTCTAGGAGTTTGGACCAGGCATTACCATTAAACAGAAGTTTTCCCTGGTTTATTGTAATACACAGCCAGGGTTGAAAGCAAAGTCATTGTTCTTGTCCAGTGTCTTTAATAATCCTCTCTTTGTAACATTCCAGTCTGCTTAACTGTGAGTAAATGACAATAAGCTAGTTTGTGATATAGCTCATTCTAACTCTTGATTTTTGGGGGAAAAAATGGAATTAAACTGTTTTCACTTTAACTTTGGTCCTTTGTTCCTAGGGTGGTCCTCTGATATTTTTAGTTGTTTTCTTTTTTAAAAAAAAATTTATTTATTTTTGGCTGCACTGGGTCTTCATTGCTGCTGTCAGAATAGTTGCAATGCAGAAGCTTCTCATTGCTGTGGCATCTCTCGTTGCAGAGCTCAGGCTCTAGGGTACAAGTACTTAGTTGCCATGTGGCATATGGAATCTGCCCTGCATTGGCAAGCAGATTCTTAAACCACTGGACCACCGGGGAAGTCCTGTTGTTGTTTTTTTTTTTCTGTTGTTTTCTTAACAGTTATTGTTTGAAAGCATGAAGGAAAAACTTTTTCTTGAAGTTAATCAATCCTCTTTTCTTTGTCTCTTCTATGACAGTGAACCTGTATCTTTGATTATGCATGTTGCCTACTTCTCTAATTTTCAATTATACATTGCCTTTCTTAGGTATAATATCACAGGCCCATAACTTTGTTAAGATCTTGGCTATTGATACAGATCATCTTTTAATATTGATGCTATATCAGTATCAGGTTGATAACTGATATCAGTAACCTTTGGTTACTATGTAACCTTACAAATAGATTAATTATTCCCTTTAACTGATGGGATAAATAGAAGAATGAGTGGTTAGACTGATGTTTGATGATCACTTACTAGGTGAGAGAATAATCTGCAATCCGATGGCTGATTGATGTCAGATGTATGGCAAAAACCACTACAATATTGTAAAGTATTTAGCCTCCAACTAATAAAAATAAATGAAAAAAAAAATCTGTAATCTGAGGCTGCTTCTAACCTGGGATCGCTGAATCCTTTAGGACCCATGAGATGGTAGTGGCAGTCCTTGCCTTATTTTATTTTCAGTGTTTAAAAAAGCCTATTGTGTTTAGAACAAAGTAAATCAAAACTACCTGAGCTAATTAAAATGTGGGCCAGTGTTGGCTCTTCAGTTCCAAAAG
This sequence comes from Odocoileus virginianus, assembly GCF_023699985.2. NCBI lineage: Eukaryota > Metazoa > Chordata > Mammalia > Artiodactyla > Cervidae > Odocoileus > Odocoileus virginianus. The sequence continues at coordinate 12,470,170 of NC_069679.1, forward strand.
AATGGGCATGTTTTATAGCATCAGTAGATTTCTACGAGCTTGTATTTTAAGTTTTTGAAATGGAGCGGGACCCTACTGTGGTCCTTCCCCACCCACATTGTTTTGTCTGGAAAAACTTGAGCCAAAGAATAGGTTTAATCAGATAAGTGAGAAGATACAAAAACAAAGGAAAACAGTCCAACGAAACTGTTGTTCAATTGTTCAGATTCTTTGGAAGCCTATGGACTGCAGCACGGCAGGCTTCCCTGTCCTTCACCATCTCCTGGAGCTTGCTCAAACTCATGTCCATTGAATCAGAGATGCCATCCAACCATCGTGAATAGTATGTCATTTCTTAATCTTGCTGTGTGGTAGATGTCAGTTGGTGTTTGAATTAAATTAATGGGTAGTTTGGTATCTTAGAAGGCAGTTTTAAAGGGTCTTATTGAGCTAGCATCTGCTCTGGCAGATTAACTTTTCTGAGGCCATACTTTTTCTCATTTTTAAAAATGAGAATACTAGTATTAAGGTCAAATACTGTATTGGGAACTTTTTCATGTAATTTTTTTTCCTTAATGTAAACTTGCTGGATAGCATTTTCCCCTTTTTCTTATGTTCCATTTAAAAGAAGTGTCACAAGTGACCTAATACACTTAATACATTTTGGCAAAAAGTACAGCAGATAATGAAGTATTAGGTTACATTTCCTTATTACTAAGACATTTGTTTAGACAATGCTAAGAATAGCTATAATCCCAGACACTTCTCCCCAGACTTGCTTTGCTATCTGCTTTGAAACTGTCATACTTCTAATTCAAATATTAACTGATTCCAATTACATATTATACCCTTTCTCAGTCACAATTGTACAGTTTTTTAGGGAGTAAGCATATGCAAGACTGAGAAGTATTTTCTGATTTTCTTAGCAAGTATTTATAAGTAAAAACCTCTTATGTGGACTCATTGAAATTTGTGACATTTTGGACAAGTCTCTGAAACCCATTTAAAAACAAATTTATTGCCTTTTCTCCTTAAGGCTGTTCTTCCTTTGATTGATTTACTAATCAGCCATTCTTGGAATTTGAAAGTCAGTGATTCTTTTTTGCCCCAGCATTTCCTGTATCCAATTAGCCCTGATCAAGTTACTCTGAAATTTGTTATTCCTCTTCTTTTAACTAAATAGAAAATACACATTTTCTATTATATGTCTAGCCTAGATGCTTTAATATGGTGTTTGTGCCTTCCTCACCTTGATTTCTGGTAACTTTTTCATTCTTATTTGCTGTTGCTTCTAATTTCCCCCCCATTCCCAACTGCACTACTTATGATTTCTTACTATATAAATGCACACTGATATCTTCCTGTTTTTGTTCATGCTGATCCCTCTTTTTGTGGTTGCTCTTTCTCTTTTTTTAAAAAAATTACGTTTTATTTTTGGTTGCGCTGGGTCTGGTTGCTCTGGGTCTTCGTTGCTTTCAGCAGTTGCGATGAGTAGGGGCTAGTCTTCGTTGCAGGCATGAGCTTCTCACCGCAGTGGCCTCTCGTCGCACAGGCTCCAGGCGCAGGGCTCTCAGTAGTTGCAGCTGCAGGCCCGGTGGTTGCGATCGAGGGCTGCAGAGCGATGACTCAGTAGTTACGGCGCGGGGGCTTGGTGGCTCCAAGGCGTGAGAAATCCTCCTGTCCTGGGATAGGACCACGTCCCCTGCATTGGCTGCTCTTGCTGTTCAGTCGCTCAGTCGTGTCCGGCTCTTTGTGACCCTGTGGACGGCAGCCCACCAGGCTCCTCTGTCCACGGGATTCTTCAGGCAGGAGCACTGGGGTGGGTTGCCATGCCCTCCTTCAGGGGATTTTCCCGACCCAGGGATCGAACCTGGGTGGGTCTCCTGTATTGCACTGGCAGGCAGATTCTTATCCGCTATACCACTAGGGAAGTCTTCTTTCTCTTTTTAGCTGCCTGATATCCTTCTGCTCATACCCTGCTCAGATATTACATATCTCTTACCGGGTCCCTCTTCCCTACCATCACTGCTCTTTTACCTGTGTTTGCATAGCCCTTTATATGGATAATACAGGAGGCTGTAATACGGCCATCCCAATACCTAAGTCACTAGCTGGCTATGAGGGTTTTGAAGGTAAGAGCAGAGTCTTCTTCCATAGTGTCTGTCACACTAATAGTCTTTGATGTAGTAGAAACTCAGTGAATACATGTTCGTTGAAGTTTGCCCCTTGTTTCCTTGGTTTCCTTATCTGTAAACCAAAGAGAGCCTCACACGATTTTTTTCTGGCACTGATTATTTTATGATTTCCAGATAATACCACAGTAGTAGTGTAAAGTGACAAGGAAAAAGTGTTTCAATTCCAAGAATGCAAGCTTTTTAAAGCCTCTGAATATACAGTGACTTTTTTAGATTTAAATTTCTTATCTGCATGTAGTTCTCTAGCACTTTATATGAGCTGAGAATTACATTAAAAATAACTGAGTCACTCTAATGCAGTAGTTCTCAAAGTATGGTCTGTAAGAGGAAAACTTTTTAGGACATTATTTGTCTGTTAACATGCTGGGATTTGTACTGATAGTGCAGAAGCAGTAAAACCATGGGAACCTTAGCACAGATCAAGTCAGAGGCACTGATTATACTAGTACTAGTCATTTTATTTTTCATTGCCACACAGTCATTAAAAAATGTTGATTTCACTTATTGTCCTGGGTGAAGCAGTAAAAATTATTAGTATTATATCTTATCCCTTAAGTACACAATTTCTTAATGTCTTATGTGGCACTTCTGCATACTGAAGGACAGAGGTTGTCTTGAAGAAAAACATTTGTGCGTTTGATTGGCTTCTGAGTTGAACAAACTGCTTGATGGAACACCAGTTTTACTTGGAAAAAATGACAAACTGATTATTCAGACAAATGGCAAATAAACATGTGGTAACTATTTCTCCAAATACAGCTGTTATTTAAAAAAAAAAAACTGCTTATAGTATTTGTTGCCAGTAATAAATATTTAAAGTTTTTAAGTGCAGATTAGAATTTTGGAAAACGTATCTGCCAGTGTGAGACTGAAACTGACAATATCCCGGTGATGAGATCCTATATAATATATTAACATTTGGAAGATCTGCTTTTAACATAATGAGCCAGTATTTTTCAAATAACTAATTTTTCAGTGACCAGTTGTGATATTTCACAATCTCATATTGGTAAGTGATCCATTCAAAGTACAAGATAGACCATTGGATTTTAATATGACGAGTAAGAAAAGTTCTTTGATGTGATTTCAGATTCTATTTTACAGGTAGCCTTTGAGAAACTACCACCTTTTGAGTTTTGGTGTAATATAAAAAAATATCCACAGTTATCTGAAAAGGCTATAGAAGTTGTTCTGCTTTTTCCAACTCTACATATCTCTGTGAGACTATCTTTTCTTTTTTCTTTAAACCAAACAACATGTTTGAGGATTGAATGCAGAAGCAGATAGGAGAATCCAACTATTCTCTATTTACCCAGATATTAAAGAGACTTGAGACCTAAGCAGTGCACTTTTTCTCTCTGTTGTTTTAGAACATACAGTTTATTTTAATAAATATAGGCTTTATATTAACAAATGGGGTTTATTACTGTTATTTTTAATGAATTAATAAGTATTTTAACAATTCTGTTTTGATATCTAACATAAATACTGATAGTTATAATTCATATGAACAAAACTCTTTGGCGCCTTCAGTAATGTTAAAGTTTAAAAAGTGTTCTGAGGCCAAACAGATTGAGAGTTGCTGCTTTGATATTCTGAAATATTTCTGAATCACTAAGGAAACATAGTATTGGCTTGCAAACAGGAGATACGACTAACCAATATATGACTAACCACGCTATGTGTTTACTTTAAATTAGTAGTGGGTTATATATGACAGGTTAGGAACTACTGCTGATTAATCAGAAACATTCATAAGCTATATTAGATTCTGTGCTAATATGTAACAGAAATGTTAGAAATGTGAATCATAAAATATGACTAGTTCTGGAAAGATGTTTGGAAATGGAATGGGATGCTTAATTTTTTCAGGGAGTAGCTAGTAGAGATATCACCTGACATATTCCATAATTTGTTTATATTCTGACTTCTTTCATTGAAACGAAAGCTCTATGAGAGCAGTGGCTTTGTTTTGTTCATTGCTGTAGTTCCAGTGCCCAGAACAGTACCTGACACTGTGAGTGCTAAGTCGCTTCAGTCGTGTCCGACTCTGTGCTACCAAATGGATTGTAGCTCGCCAGGCTCCTCTGTCCGTGGGATTTTCCAGGCAAGAATACTGGAGTGGATTGCCATGTCTTTCTCCAGGGGCTCCTCCCAACCCAGGGATCAAACCTGCTTTGCTTCTATCTCTTGCATTGGCAGTCGGGTTCTTTACCACTCTGCCACCTTGGAGGCCCACCTGATACATAGCAGTCACTTGGTAAACATTTTTTGTGTAAACGTTTTTATTTTACCCCCATTCTTTAATATTTTGCTATGTATATAATTCTAGGTTGGTAGTTTTCTTTCAGCACTTTACAGATTCTATTGTTTTCTGGCTTCTGTTGTTTGTGGTAGGAGGACGCTAGGAACCTTTTATCCTGGGTGTTCGTAATATTTTTGACCTTGTGTCTAGTTGTGGCTTTCTTTGTGTTTATTTTGCTTTGTGTTTTCAGATCCTTTTGAATCTTTGGGGGTGATATCTTGTGGGTTTTGGAAATTCTCAGTTTTGCCTTTATCCCATTTCCTCCAGTTGCACATATATTAGAGCTTTTTATTATGTTCCATATGTGTTCGACGCTCTTTTGTGTATCTTATATCCTTTTTTCTCTGTGCTTCAATTTGATTGATTTCTATTGATCTTTTGTCTGAGTCTCTACATCTGTCTTCTCCTTTGTCTGGTTTGCTATTAAACACCCCTCAATTATTTCAGGTACTATATTCTGGTGTTTCCATTTAATTCTTTTTTACTGATGCTGATTTTCTAGTGATATTTTTCTTTTTCATTTGTGTTACATCTTCTGCATTATTTTCTCCAGCATATTAAGAATTTATTACTAAAAGTTTTGTCAGCTAACTTCCAACATCTGAATTATCTAGTCTCTACATACTATTTTGTTTTCAGTCATGTGTTCTTGTCATTTGACATATTTTGATTACATGCCAGCACCTCTGTATACAGTATTTAGAGATTCTGAATGATGATGGATTCCTCCAGAGAAGATTTTTACTTTTCCTTCTGCTTGACAGTGAGACTGGTGAGTCGTTGTCTTAATCCAGTAAGGTTGAGTTCTAGTCTGTCTCTTAGCTGCCGTTGGCTTTTTTTTTTTTCCTTCAACTAAGAACTGATGTTTTTTCAGCAGTCCCTCTCCTAAGGGCCCCCAAACTTTATTCCCTTCCCAGACTGCTGGAAGCACCAATCTGTATTTCAGAGGCTCTAGATTTTTAGTCTTGGCCCTGTGTGATCCCAGGATTCAGTAAATATTCTGAGTGGAAGACCAGCCGTTCCTCTACCCATTGAGATACCCCTTCAAGTCTCAGTATTAGTTTCCTTTTGTTGTTGTAATAAGTCAACACAAAGTTAGTGACTCTGAACAACAGAAATTCATGAGTTTGCAGTTGAGAAAGTCAGAAGTTCAAAGCGAATCTCACTGGGCTAAAATCAAGGAGTTGGCAGGCTGTGTTCCTTCTGGAGGTCCTAGGGGAGAATCTATTCCCTTGATGTTTTTTTTCCACTACTAGAGGTTGCCTACATTCCTTGACTATGGCTTCCTAACTCTTACCTCAAAGTCAGAAAAACATAGCATCTTCAGATCTTTTCTCCACTTTTGCCTCCTCCTTTTAAAAAGACCCTTTGATTACATTGGGTTGACCTGGAAAATCTCTAAGGCAGCTAATTAGCAGCTTTAGTTAACATATGCAACAGTAACTCCTCTCTGCCATGTGTTATAAATTCACGGGTTCCAAATATTAGGATATGAACATCTCAGTGTGGGGGAACCACTTTTCTGCCTGTCAATAGCACCCCTCTGTGGTAGATTATCAGTCTTCTGCTTTGCTCCCAGAATTCTCAAGTGCCTCCAGGTAAAAACCACTAAACTTGTAAAATTACCAACTCCTGTAGTTTTTGTTGCCTTCACAGCTCTCTGCTGTTTTCAGACATGATTTGGGGATATTATCCAGCTTTTCTGATTATGGATGGGGATGGTTGTTTGTATCTTAACTATATTCTACCTGAAAATGGAATAATAAATATTTTAAAAAATCAGTCAGTATCCTTAATCAGATCTGTCTTGGAGATTTTTGAAGCATGCATTTCAAAGGGTGCATACAGCCACACTGTGGGCTTTTGAACTTTAATTCCAGCTAGCAAGTATGACAGTTTAAAGATTGGAGTAAGGGAATGTCTGAGATTCGGGAAAATAACAGGATAGAGGGGGGAAAAAGATCTAATTTACTCATTTTTACGTAAGGAAAGATTTATAAACATAGAAGTGGTAATAATTGCTGATATTTATGAACTATGCTAGGTGTTTTCATTCATGTTTGTTAGTTTATTACAAAGTCCCAAGAAAGTAGCACTATCTCTAAATTGAAGTTAGAGAAGCTGAGAAATGAGTTTCTCAGGGAATCTCAAGAGTTTCTCTGTTACAGACTGGTGGAGGACATTGAAACTGTGTCTTTTTGACTTAAAATAGAAATTCTTTCTGCTTTACCAAACTTTTTCAGATCTTAGTTGGACTTTATGACTGAGTCAAATTCTCATACTTAAGTTTTCTTTGTATGCTGAAAACTTTATAGTACTAAAAGAATCTTTCATTTTGGCTAATTGACTAATTTTAAATGTCTCTTGTATTAGTTATCTGTTGTTGCATAACACATTACCTAGAACTAGGGGTTTAAAATAGCAAACATTTATTATAGTCTTAGGTTGTTTAGCTGGGTGCTTCTGGGTCAGGGTCTCTGATTAGGTTGTAGTAGTCCTGGCAGCCTAGGATGCATTTATCTGAAAGCTTGGTTTGTGTTGAAGAACCGCTTTCAAGATGACTCATTCTCTCAGTTGTTGGTAGGAGACTAGCTCTTCATCACATGGGCCTCTTCACTGGCCTGCTTTAGTGTTCTCACTACAAGTTAGCTTACTTCCAACTAGACCAAGTAGTCTAAGGAACCAAGACAGATAGAGTAAATGTTTTCATGGTTTAGCCTTATTTTGTGATTCTGCCTTGTCCACAGGGCTTCCCTGGTGGCTCAGTAGTAAAGAATCTGCCTGCCAAGCAGGAGACCTGGGTTCAATCCCTGGGTCCAAAAGATTCCCCCGGAGAAAGAAATGGCAGCTCATCCCAGTGTGTCTGCCTTGGAAATCCCATGGACATAGGAGCCTGGTGGGCTACAGTCCATGGGGTCACAGAAGTGTCACGACATGACTTAGTGACTAAACAACAGCAGTTGGTTACAGTCAGACCTATTCACTGTGGGAGGGAACCGCACGTATCCCAGAGGGCAGAGATCACGGGGGGCCATCTTGAAGGCCATCTTGAAGGCTACCACACATACTATGTGAAAAGGAAGGGAAAGATACAGGACTGTGGTTATGACACTTTATTTTATTAGTTCCAGGATCATGAGATTAAAATTTCTTTTTTTACATTATGCTTAATAAATAACAAAAAATGAACTTGAAATCTCCCCAAACTGGGTGTATTTATAAAGCTCTTAAGTACATAATAATTACTTTGTCTATTTAATTCATATTTCTTATCTTATAAAACTCATACCTCATGTAAGACTAGAGTCTGACCCATCTGCATTGCTATGTGACCTAAGACTAACTTGGGTTATAGTCTGAACCTGCCCTTGCAGAAGGAAAGGTTTAGACATGATGATTTCTAAAGCTCCTTTCTAGGTATAAAATTCAGGTGACAAAAGATAATTAGTGTGAATGCTTTCAAGATAGGAAGCTGAAAGACGAAAGCCTCCTTTCCATCTGATCTAATGGCCCTGTCTATCTTGAAATTGGTCCTCTTGGATTTTTTAACACTATTCCTAAAAACATTATACATCTTCCTGTCACCATGTCTGCCAAATCTATACTGAACTTTTATGTTCATGTGCTTCCTGTTGGTGTGCTTTGGCAGTAGGTGTACAAAGATGACTGGAGAATACTTTCCTTTCCAGGGCTCCTAGTCTAGGAAGGGCAAACACATAAATAAGTCCTTGACAGTAAAAGCAGTAACTAGGACCCATAATGCCTGCTTTTATCCACTTGTAGCTTAATCTCATTTATATCCTATTTTTTGATTTGCTCTGGCCTGGTTTTCATAGTTGAGTATCTTGGTGTATTGCCATTACCCAGAAATCCCACACCTACCAGTTTGTCTTTCGAGATGTTATTTTTTCACCAGGTCAACCCTGATGTGTTTTCACTTTTGTTGTAGTTAGACCATTCTTTGCTGCTTGGTTAAGGGAAGCCTTGCCTTCCGAAGACACTAGCTGGTTTTTAGGAAAGAAGGAAAGTAGTCCTTTGAGTAAGTCTTGCTAGAAGATATTAGAAGTTATTAAAAGGTTCTCATTGGCAACATCAGAAAAATGAAAAGAATGGAAAGGGTGATATTGATGGAAAATGGGGCCTTATGAGTGTAGTGTGATTACCACAGATTTTTTAGGAAATGCTGAATGTCTCCTTTTTTTTCTGAGTGGTCATCCTGTTCAGTTTTATGACAGTGTCCGAAATGTTCGTACTTGGTCTGTTTATGGCCTGAGAAAGTACACAGTATTTTTACCAATCTTGATAAGCAGTAGAAATGGGACAGGAAATGGTGCTTATGAGGAACCTACTAAGCCTAGGGCTTCTTGGGCCTAGAGGGTTCCATTAACTAGGTTACCAGAGAATGCAGATTAGGATAAAAGATTCTTAGCCTGATAGATCAGACTTCTCATAATTTGACCTCTATCTACTGTACCCATCATTTCTTCACACTTATCTTGACACAACAAAATAGTGATAGTCCCTGTGAAATTTTTCTTTCTGACTTTGTCTTTTTTCCTTTCAAATACTTTTCCTCTAGTAAACTCATTGATACTACAAGACTCACCTTTAACATCATTTCATCTTTGAATCTTTCCCTTTGAGTGGGTCTCAGAATTTTGTATATATAATACAAAAATAATCTGTTATTCTATTGCTAATAGATTTTGAAAATCCTTGATCAATATGTTAACTTTGGTATTCTCATTGACTCACACATTTCCTGGAACATGGCTAATAAACATGGATTTGAAGAGTCAAAATTAAATGTGGATGAGTTATTATTGACAAAAGTCTTGGTACTACCCCTATGTTTTTCCTTTTTGAATGGTTCACATTCCTCTTCTGTTGACTTCATTGAATTAAATCTTCTCTCATTCTCTAATATATTTTCCATTTTTTTGTTTTGAACCAGTTAAGGGAATATTAGTCATCACAACAGTTCTCTGAAGTAGATGGTGTTTTTACTATTTTATGGATAAGGAAACTGAGACTTAGAAGAATTAAGTAGCTTGCCCATGCTTTCATGGTTGGGGTTGGAACTCAGTATTTTACATCATTAAATATAAATAAGACATATATGACTGCTCTTGTCTTATGTGCTGGGTGTTTTCTGTTTGTCTTTCCAGATCTGCTCTACCTTTCTGTCTCCAACTCTGTATGTCCCAGGAGACTAACTTGTTCAGTCAGTCAGTGGGCTGTTTTATGACTTTAGTGCTGTTGCTTATGAATCCAAATAAATAATAAACCAGTGTGGGGATAGAGGCAGAAGTCTACTATGTACCCCATTTAAACTTTGCATCCTACATATGTACCATCTTCAAGAAAATTTCAAGCCAAAATTGATATTTATAATATTTACTACTTTCCATTCTGATTTAAGCATTAAAAACAAAGTTTTAACATTAAATAATTCTACTGCTTGATGTATCTTATAGAATGCACACATGTGTAATGTAAAATTTATTCGTGATTTATATATGAAATTACAAACTGAGACCAGTTGTCTGCAAAGTCTGCATTCTCCTGACAGAAACATTAAGAGGTTCTAGGTGAATAGCATTGTGAAATTATTATGGATGCACTAGATAACAAATGCTTCATATATTTAAAGGGATATTAGCTGATTTGACTTATTTTGTTCAGTAATGAGAAAATGTTTCTTTCGTGACGTTCTTAGAGGACTTTATTACCGATAATGCACCATTTAAATGGTGCATACTTAGAAATCTAAGTATGTCTTTATCTTTCAACCTCTGTTCAGTTCAAAAACTTAGAGTGAGCCTCATTGTTATTTAATATGAAAGTAATACTCCTTTGAAAAGAAAGTATATATGTGTCTGTATATCTAATTTTACTTACCAGTCTGACTTTTTAAATATAATCATTACATTTCATTGGCCCTAAACATTTTCTTTGTTTTGTATTAATATAATCATCTCAACTCATGTTGCATTAATATAGTTACACTGGATCCTTGGAATATATGAATAGCTGTAGCTTGACTTACAATGTTGCATTCCACTCAACTATAAAGCTGAAAGGGTGAGGATAGGACTTTAAAATTTACAAAAGTCCTCTAGTCATCTTTAGGAATGAAAATGTGATATATAAACAGTAGTTAAAGAATGAAGGATGACAGTAAACTTGTCGAGTATTTGATATCAAAGTCAACACAGTTTTTGATTCATGTAGAGTAAGATTAATAAGAATGAAAAAGATCTTAAAGGTTATGCTGGACAGCAACTTACCAAGTGTACTGTCTCCCTATTAAGTGATCCCTGAGCCTATTCTTAAATGTCTACCATGACTTAAACCCCCACAGCTGGTCTAGAAGTAAGTGCATTTCATATTTGAACAGCTCTGATTTTGAGTTTTTCCATATGCTAATATCTGTTTCTTTGTAGCTTTTTTCTTGAACCCACCTGATTCTAACCCTTCCTCATGATAGCCCTTCTGTAATTTTTAAAGAGTTATTTAGCATATTGGAGATTACCAGTGCATTAAACTATATCTGGGCTAACATTTTTGTGTGTGCAGAATCTAGAATAAAGCTTCTGCTTTACTTTAAAAAAAATTTATTTATGTTTTAATTGAAGGATAAATGCTTTACAGAATTTTGTTGTTTTCTATCAAACCTCAACACGAATCAGCCATAGGCATACATATATCCCCTCCCTTTTGAACCCCCTCCCATCTCCCTCCCCACCCCGCCCCTCTAGGTTGACACAGAGCCCCTGTTTGAGTTTCCTGAGCCATACGGCAAATCCTATTGGCTATCTATTTTACATATGGTAATGTAAATTTCCATATTACTCTTTGCATACATCTCACCCTTTCCTCTCCTCTCCCCTTGTCTGTAAGTCTATGCTGTATGTCTGTTTTTCCTTTGCTGCCCTGTAAATAAATTCTTCAGTACCATTTTTTCTAGATTCCATATATATGCATTAGAATATGATTTTTATCTTTCTCTTGCTGACTTCACTCTGTATAATAGATTCGAGGTTCATCCATCTCAGAACTGATTCAGTTATGTTCCTTTTTATGACTAATATTCCGTTACGTATATGTACCACAACTTCTTTATCCATTCATCTGTCAGTGGACATCTAGGTTGCTTCCATGTTATAGCTATTGGTAAAGAGTACTACAGTGAACAATGGGATGCATGGGTCTTTTTCAGTTTTGGTTTCCTCAGGGTATATGCCTAGGAGTGGGATTGCTGGGTCATGTGGTGGTTTTATCCCTAGTTTTTTAAGGAAATCTCCATACCATCTTTCATAGTGGCTGTATCAATTTACATCCCACCAACAGTGCAAGAGCATTCCCTTTTCTCCACACCCTCTCCAGCATTTATTGTTTGTAGACTTTTTGGTGAGGCCTTTCTGACCGGTGTGAGGTGATAGCTCATTGTAGTTTTGATTTGCATTTCTCTGATAATGAGCGATGTTGAGCATCTTTTCATGTGTTTGTTAGCCATCTGTATGTCTTTGGAGAAATGTCTGCTTAGGTCTTTCTCCCACCTTTTGATTGGATTGTTTGTTTTTCTGGTATTGAGTTGTATGAGCTACTTATATATTTTGGAAATTAATCCTTTGTCAGTTGTTTCATTTGCTATTATTTTCTCCCATTCTGAGGGTTGTCTTTTCACCTTGCTTATAGTTTCCTTTGCTGTGCTTCACTTTTTATAGATTGTTGAAGATTATTATGAACTGGTATTTTGGACTCAGACCTGTCTGTCTGCTCAGAGTTACAGAAAGTACGATACTGCTACAGTACTTACGCACCCTGTACCGTTAAATAAATGCCAGGCAAAGCAGAAGCAGATATTTCTTCATACCCTCATTGCAGACATTGGCAAGTTTTGCATAACAAGTAAATAGCTAACTCATCCTGATGTTACTCTTTTATTAATAGTCACTGTTGATGTTATATATTCTTGCCTTTAAGGGAAAAGAAGCTGTAAGATTTGCTGACAGCCAAAGTCTCATTCAGAAAAATGAAGCAGCCATACTTAGGTTTAGAACAGAGACATCAATTTGCATTTTGACCTGTTCAGTGACTGTCTTCCAGCAAAGAATAGACAATTCTTCAAAAATATACACAATTTTGCTAATTAGAAATCTCTTGGAGAATCTCACTGCCATTCATTTTCAACTAGCATCAGGTATTTTGGGAAAGTGTGTCTGGATATTTCAACTCTTGTTTAAACAGAATGTGGCCTTCCCTGGTGGCTCAGTGGTAAAGAATCCTCCTGCCAATGCAGGAGACGTGGTGGGTTCAGTCCCTGAGTCAGGAAAATCTCCTGGAGAAGGAAATGGCAACCCACTTCAATATTCTTGCCTGGAAAATCCCGCGGACAGAGGAGTCTGGTGGGCTGGAGTCCATGAGGTCGCAAAAGAGTTAGACATGACTTAGCAACTAAACAACTATTACAATACTTCCTCTGACTCTGCATTTATATAAATAAAAGCAGTTGCTGGACAGTATTAACTGGTTGACTCTGATTAAAATGTTTTCTATTGCCTTTTTTTACGCTTCTGAATCAGTTAAAGTGAAGACTTATGAAATTTGATGGAAATTTCTTATCTTTGTTAATCAGGGTGTTCTTCATTCTGTGTAACCAAAGCAAAATGCAGAAATAAATTGCATACTGGGGCCAATATGACTGAACTGTAGGCTCTGATTTAAAAAAAAATTTTTTTTAAACAGCTTTAGTATTCTGAGACTGTTGATATGTTTTTTAAGGATTAGACCGTTATTTTTTTGTTTGACCATGCATATATTTTCTTGGTTCAAAATTCAAAAAGTTCAAAAGATAAAAAAGAAAATTTCCCACCTTAATATCTTAACTACCTGATTCCCTCCCTCAGAGCTAATCACTACTATTATTATCTTTATTCTTATTACTTTTCTCTTAAAAGTAGAACCCCCACAGTTCTCCTAACCTGATTTTTATCCTCCTTTTAAGATCCTAAATATGATTATTTTATGAATTTCTGAGATTAATGGATTCTGAAAATAATGCTTCAGTTTAATTGAGAACAGTATATAAGTTGAGCACTTCATTGATTTTTACCTAATATTTTTTTAGCTACACTGTTCTGGGGGACTACAGATAATGGACAGTTTTTTAAGGTGACTTGTATAAATAAGTTATAATACGGTGAGATGTCCAGCAGTAGAATTACAGGAATCAAAAAGGAATGTTTAGTGCTATTTTCTGGAAAGTACTGACAAATTTGGTGGAAGTGGGTCTGAAGCTGGGTTTTGAAAAATGAATAGTAACTTACTTAGGCAGATGGGATTGGAGATGGAATTCCAGACAGAGGAGGAAGAGCAATAGAATGTATAAAAGGTAGAAGCTATTAATGGTCTAGATTGTTGAATGAACAGTAAGGATTGGGAAGTAGTGTGGTGAGAGCTGGAACTAGACAGGTTATGCATTTTGTGAAAGGTTTTAGCATAGTGCTAAATGAGATGGGGCCAGTTGAAGCAACTGTAAAATCTTAATATAGGATTAGTGTTGAGAAGAACCACTTTGTTGGCAGTAAGGGAGTAAACAAGAACAGGATGACATTAGGAAACAGGCAGAGTAGTGAGAAATGTATTATAATCTGGGCAAGAAATACATGATGAAGTTATCAAAGCAGGAGTGGAGAGGTAGAGATATTCAGGTATTAGAAGGTAGCATCAGTGAGAATTGAATCATTTTATTGGGAGACAAAATAGTTTAGTGGTTAAGACGGACATTGTCTAGAACTTAGTTCTAGCTTTTTTTTTTTTTTTTACCTTTTATCAGCTCTGTGACTTTCTGTTAATTATATATTTTTAATCAATTCCCTTTCCTCACCTATTATAGTGTAGTTGAAGCTTTAAGCAGCTTGCATTTAACTTTCTGAATTAATAGTTCCTTTCCATTCCCCCAGTAAAGCAGACTTATTTGATGTTCATGGCAAGCTCTCAGCTTGTTGATCTTCCTAGATAAGTAACACTAAATGTTGAAATTAACCAGTTGCATAGGAGTCATCATACTATATTATGTGTCTAGAATAGGCAAGTCCTTAGAGACAAAAAACCAAGGCTGGATGGGGAAAGAGGAGAACAGGGAGTGACTGCTAGTGAGTATGAGGTTTGTTTGGGGGTGATGAAATGTCCTAAAATTTGATGGTTAACACATCTATGTGTCACAACTCTGAATGAATCAAAACCACTGAATCAAGTACTTTTAATTTTATGGTGTATGGATTTGAGGTAACAGGAAAACTCTACATCACTTTTAAAAATACTATTGATAGTCTTGTGTATAAGTGTTTTACTGTATCTTAGAAATTGGCCTAAATGGCACTAACACATTCTTTTAAGTCACCCAAGTAATCTAGATGTGGTGTGAGCAAACATTTTTACATAGTCACAAAAATACACAATAATAAAATGCTGAAATATGACTTTCATTCAATGATTCCCACTAATAAACTTGAATCACACAGGCCCTGGCACTGTAGTAGAAATTTTTGTGTGTAATAAGTGCCATTTTAATATTGCATAGAAAGTCTTTGGATGTGATAGCTTCTTGTGTGTTAAAGAGCAACCTCTATTTGAAGAAATTGTGTGGCGTGGTTATAGAAATACCTACTGTATCTGTAACTGCTGATGGTATTAAAAATACTGATTATTTTGCCTTTGGCAGTGGTACTATTTCTACTTGAAAGGGAATAATATGGAAGTCAAGAAGAGTGTATTTGGTATGTGTATGGGAGAGTTGCAGATATGAAATTTAGGTATTTTACTATAGAATGTAGGTATGTTTTCTGGTTCCTCCCTCTCCTGTATATACTTTGATTTTAATTTTTATCAAGTCTGTCTATCTGGCCTTTGCCGCTGTGGCCCATTGATCTGTCCATCTGTCTGTTACAGTGCATATTGGGTACTTCCAGACGTATGAATTCAGTGATGCAAAGGACAGGAGGGCTGCAGCAGCAAAGGTAGGACAGAATCATTCCAAAGACAAGTTATTAAAGGATCATTAACATTATGTATGTGTGAGCACATATTGATAGCAGCACCTAGTATTTAAGGGCATACCGTTTATCCTATAAATGGATACGGAAAGCCTGTTCTGACATGACAAATTTGACATATCTGTTTATAAAGGGCACAGTTTTACTGTTTTTTAAGCCAGAAGTTTACTTGGTATTCAGGCAACAAAGTAAATTGATATTTGCCACTATCTTTTTAAAAAATGATGAATAATAGAAATTATTAAATGGAAGATCTTTATGATGCTTGCTTGATTCATGGACCTGGTTGATTTTCAGAAGCTATGGCAACAGAATATCCCATTGTAAAACTGGGAGAAGAAGCAGGAAAGATAGATTGATCTGACCATGCATATATATTTATGTATTAATGTTATATATCTGATCCTATTTTGATGAAAATAATTAAATCCTGGTGTCTTTTAACTAAATGTAAGGAACTTTAAGGATTTTTACTTAAATAGTTGTACCATTTACAAATATTTGTATCCATTTACTTGCTAAATGATCACATTTGAATTGCTGTTCCTGGCTTTTTTGGGGAAAATGTTGGATTAAAATGAGAGAGCAACAGCACTTTCACACTGAATCCTAAGAGCTAAATCACAGCCAAGTTACAAGCACTTAGGCAGTACAGTGCAAACATTTGAAGAAAGAGAAGTGAAAGGCTTATATATTGTATAATATGGTAAAGTGTTGGATTGCTTATTTACTACTCTAGTATTGGTTGTGAGATTTTATAGAGATAACTGAATGATACAGATATTTGCATCATTTTCTTTGCTGTTGTGCTTCCAAAAGACAGGGATTGTTTTTCTAGCAGGTAATTATAGTGCTTCTCAAGGCTTCCTGAGTGAAAGGCAGATAAAAGTTGGCATTTGGATTTCAGTGAAGATTGTGAGATGTTCAGAATGACTCTAAAATGAAGATCTTAGATATCGGTAGCATAAATTCTGGCCCCCAAAGTTAATAGTTACTTTAATAAACTCTATATGCTATATTGAAGAGATCTAGTATACTGTCACTTGAACGTGAAAATGTATTCTGAAGTGATGTTTCATGGTATACTGTAATAGAGATATCTTCAGTCAGTAGCGTTGAGGTGTTTCGGTGTATTTTAAGATCTTCCCCCCACACACTGGGAGTTTTTGATCTTAGAAACCTTTTTGTTAACTTTTTAAAACTTTCATACCTACTTTCAAATGTTTTTTAGGTATTTCATGATGTAAAATAAATCACAAATTATTATTTATCTTTTTGTGTGGTATGAATATTAGTCATGAATCTATAGTTTCTTCAAAATTGTCAGATCTAGTAGTCCAACTCAGTATAGAAAAACAGTTGTGAATTTCAGAGACCTAAGTATGTTCTAATGTTGACTTGCCACTATTGCCACTTCAAGAGTAACTTCTGCTTTTTGGTTTTCGCTTTTTAAAAATGCATGTTGGTAGCACCTTTATAAAATCTAATCTCTGTCTTTATGAAAAGGAATTCTTAGTAAGGGGTGAAGATGAAAGTGTTTAACTGTATCTAAATCATTGCTAAGATTTGATTTTTTAAAGTTGTGCTTGTTTATGCTTTTGTCAATAAACTTTAACCTACAACTGACACTATTAAGAATCCTAAAATTTCCATTAGTCTGATAAAGAAAATATTATTTGGGTGTTTTAATTTAACTTTTTTTTGAATTGCCTTTTCATATCCTTTGTGCCTTTTCTTACTGAGTTCTTAATATGATAGTTTTTGTAGTTCTTTTTTCCCATCTGTAATTTGTGGTTTAAAGTAATACTCAACATATGATAACAGATAAGAAAGTAAAGAGCTATTATGTCTTCAAATGATTACATTTATACACCTGTTTCTTTTCATCACCTTTTGACATTATCTGTTTCCTCTTCCTTTTCTCACCTTTGTGGATCATAATTTATGCTAGCTATATTTTTATGTTATCAAAGTTCTTTTGTCTTGTGGTCATAACCAAGTCTTAGTTTGCTCATAGCTTGATTTTTAAAGTGACACCACTGAATTTTTGTTTTTATGGTTATATCACTGACAGTTCAAGTAGTCCAATTTATACCTGGGTCGTATTTACACTTCTCCAGGAGCTGTCCATTTTGCTCTTCCCAGGATGCCCTTCCCACTAGGTGTCTTGTAAGCCATCAGCCACAAACTTTTACATTACTATTCTGTCCCTGTTTCTTGGATCTGTCTTTTTTCCTCAATACAGTCTCACTTTACTGGACTACATCCTTAATTTAACTCCCTTATGCCTTTTCTGCACGGACTCTGATGATGTTTTTCAGTTTGTCTTTAAACTTGGTTGCTAGACTGGCTAGTCAGGAAACTTCTAGATTGAGATGTTTATGAAAGATACTGCCTTCTACACTCATGGTTGCTAATCTAATACCAGTTAGCTTTCTATTTCTTGATGACTTTTTTAAAAAGTTTCAGCATTTTCTCTTTATCCTTTTGTTATGAAGAGACGTATAAATGTGAATCTTCTGATTGTGTTGGGCCCTCATTGGACTCTTTAAACTGAAATGCTTGTGTCCTTTTAAAACTTTAAGAAATTAAGTTTTAATATCACTTTGGTAATTCTCTCCTCCTCTTGGAGTTCCAGTTAGTTGATTGTTAAAATATAGTGAGTAGTGACTTTTCTTAAAAACTAAGGTGAAATTATATAAGAATGATTTCAGAGAGGGTACCTGTAAGAGTGCTGAATCTTCAACTTTCACAAGGAATGTGGTAATATCTAAAATGGAAAGATAGTAACTATATGAGCATAAGAATATTGTTTAGGATAAATTTAAAAACAAGGAGAAACAGCTAAAAGAATTTTAAATGGTTGCCTCAAAGGACTGGAAATCAGTAGCACCTGGGATATGGCCAAGATGGTTGTTAAACTTTGAGGTTACCATTAGCTTCTAAAACTGTGTACATACTCTAAAACTTAAAAAAAATTAAGTGATTCAGTGCAGTCCTATCATTAAAGGTCCACATTTAGTGATACCTTCATTCTTTAAAATCCTCTCTGCAGATATATGTAAAAATGTTCTTAGTCCAAGCCTTCATGAAGGAAAATTCCAGTTGTATGTATCACATGGTACTTTTAAAATTCTTAACCATTGAGCTGTGTATTTTGAGGATAATTAGCAAGAGAATGTACTGGAGATGTACTTGACCTGTTACAGCTTACTTGTAAAACTTCCTTTAAATGATAACAAGAGTATAATATATTTTTGTCTATTTCAGGATCATTTGCATTTATGGTCTTTAAAGACATTTACAATCTCTTTATTTTCAAGTAAAGTTTTTCATAGAAAAGTATTTGTAAGATGCTTTAAAATTTTACTTAAAACTTTCATGACTCAAAGTATAAGCCCTATGATTTTCAAATAATCTCATGTCTATATTCTGCAAAATTTTGTGTACCACATACACATGTGTAGGGTTTGAATAAGAAGTAATCAGTCAGTTGTTAATCAAAATCCTACCACTCATCAATAGCTGTTTTGAGTTGCTGTGTTGGGAACAGAAGGATATTAGTTAAAAGAAATCGCTTAAAGCACTAGCTCAGGTACTGTTTTAAAAAAAAAAACGAAACAGTAGTAGCTGGGAATGTACATGTGTGACTTTTTCTAAGTGCCTCCACATGGAGAAATAACTCCATACAAGACTTCTTAATGAGAACCTACTGTGTAGCACAGAGAACTCTACGCATTGCTCTGTGGTGATCTAAATGAGAAGAAAATCCAAAAGAGAAGGGAAATGTGTATATGTATGGCTGATTCACTTTGCTGTATAGCAGAAATTGACCCAGCAGAGTAAAGCCAACTGTACGGCAATTTGAAAAACCAAAGACTTAACAATATTCAGTTTACATTTGCATTATAGAACTAATTTTTGCATGCCTTTGAAGGTGGCTGTTAGTGTGAGAAGTGACAGTACATTGAAGTCACTTAGATGTTTCTGTGTTTGGTGGAACACTTTCAGTATGTGCCACATAGCTACGTGGAATGCTGATACTTTAGGCTTGACCATTGGAATCCAGAGGTGAGAATATGAGTAGATAACTCAGGGTTGCTAAATAATAATTATTTCTCACAGTTTCAGAGTTATGAAAAAATAGTAAAACAGGATAAGGTGGTTTATATATAATCTTCATTTGTGTTTTAGATTAGCTTCGTTACGCCAAGATAGTTTGGAATTGGAGTTACCTGGTTCTTGGCCTTGCCTTTTAGATTTTTTCCCCCCATTGTAATGAGAATTTTTAAGATCTGTTCTCCTAGTAGCTTTCAAATATACAATATGAAATTAACTGCAGTCATCATGTTTTTTTTCTTTTTCTTTTTTTGCAGTCATGTTGTACATTATATCCCTGTGATTTGTTTTTTAAAAACTTTATTCTTTTATTTTTGGTGTCGATGGGTCTTTGAAACTGTGTGAGCTTCCTCCAGTTGGGGTGAGCGGGCTCAGAAGCCGTGGCCCTGGGCTTAGTGCTCTGCTGCATGTGGGCTCTCCTGGACCAGGGTTGGGCTTCTGTCCCCCGCACTGCCAGATGGATTCTTACCCGCTGTACCACCAGGGGAGTCCTAGTTTCTTCCCTGCTCCTACTGGCAGTTAGGAGACTGAGGTCCACCAAAATCTTGCCTGAATGGGGCCTCAGGCCTCAGTGGTGAAGATTCAAAAAGTTTGAAAAGATTTAAAAGATTGTTGTGTGACTTGGCTGTTGATCAGCTAGATGTGAAAGTGAAAGTGAAGTCGCTCAGTCCTGTCTGACTCTTTGTGACCCCATGGACTGTAGCCTACCAGGCTTCTCCGTCCATGGGATTTTCCAGGCAAGAATACTGGACTGGGTTGCCATTTCCTTATCCAGGAGATCCTCCCGTCCCAGGGATTGAACCCTGGTCTCCCGCATTGTAGGCAGACGCTCTTACCGTCTGAGGTCATGAATTTGTTTTCCTGTTGTAAAAAAGAAGTTTTACATATTGTTTCTACTGTTCATGTAAATAATATCCCTTCCATCACCCAACCCGTTTGGTTTGCATTTGAATTTTTATGGAAGAATTTAAGTGATTATACACAGTTTAGTATCCTTCCATTTATAGAAACATTTGTCTTATTCTGACTAAACTCTTGACGTTCTCTAGAGGTGAAATCTTTGACTCTTCAAATTTGAGATGACATTGAAGGAATTTCCATCATAAAATGCCTATACAAGGGCAAGTGAAGAAGAGCAAAGTCGAATTTGAAATGTTACTTACTGATGGGTGGTTGGCTGTGTGCATTCAATAACAACTTTTGGTACATCAAGATTAAGTTTATAGTTCAGATGCATACCTTAGAAAACTTTCCAAGTAAAGTATCATGGATATACAGAATTACAAATAGTCAACTTGTCAGTGTTAAATTTTTAAAAAATAATATCAAAGGGTAGTGAGTAGAGTATGAATTTCTTCTGAAATAATCTCTAGGAAGCACTTCAGTGGAAAAGTATCTCAAGAACATTACCCTCAACATCCCCCCTTCCCTTTTTTAACGTTCCTTCTGATAGTTGCTTAGAAGTAAATATTCAAAACTGGAAACTTTGAGGATTAGTGTTGTAATCTTTTTTTATATGCATATAACGTTTAAGCCATCTGAGAATTCTGTGATGGTCTTCCTCATCCTCTCCTAATCCTCTCTATAATTAGGAGGATGCATTAGAGAGCCAAAAACTTGATTTCTCAGACTGTTTTGGATTTAGGGTTTTTTAGATGTGAAATAGTTACTGCCAATTATTTAATAGACACGTGTGTGTGAGGTTTGAAGGAAGTTCATCTTTCTTCCCTTTTCTGCCCCCATCCCTCCCTGCTGCTTTTTTCTGGGTTGTGAAAATGTGAGATTTCTCTGCAGTAGCAGAAATGCAGCATTGCATTATCCATTCTTCACCTATCTATATTATCAAGAGGCATTTGTAGCAAAGGCAGCAGGTAGGCTCTTGTGTACATCACCTTGTTTCATGGTTATCTGGAGGCAGTTGTTGGCAGTGTCAGTGGTGACTCTTTGATCCCTTGGATCACAGTTAGCTGCCTTTCTTGAATTTAGTGGCTCTGTTGGTAGCTCAGTCAATAATCTGCCTGCAATGCTGGAAACCCACCTTCAGTGCCTGGGTTAGGAAGACCCCCTGGAGAAGGGCATGGCTAGCCACTCCAGTATTCTTCCTTGGAGAATCTCATGGACTGAGGAGCCTGGTGGGCTGTGGTCTGTAGGATCCCAGAGAGTCGGACAACGCTGAAGCAGCTGAGTACACACATGCCCACTGGTGGCTTAAGGGGAGAGAGTCCCTTGTGCTTCAGTTGTCTAGTGTCCTGGTGTCACAGTTCTTGTAGACAGTCATAGCCTTACAGTCCCGTTCTTCCAGTCCTTGCAACTATTAAGTGCCCAATTGCTCTTACTAACTCTCCCTTTCCTCAAAATACCTGGTGCTTTTTCTTCCTGGCACCTATCCTGATTGATCAAAGTTAAGAGTGTCTTTTGGTGACAGGATTCTACTCTATTCTATTCTATTCTATTTTGTATATGGTACACTGTGAGCTTTTGATACCTAGAGAATTTATTGTATTTATTGTATGTCATTAACTGTTAATTGTATTGCAGTCTTTAGTGACTCTTAGTATAAAGTTCTCAGCAGTCTTTTAAAGGCAAGACGTTTATACCTGAATTATACATGATAATTTTTTAGAAGGAAATCAGGTATTTAATTAAATTTGAGAGTTTGGAAGTGAAACTTTTTACAGTTAGTGTGACCAGCTCAGAATGTTGCTTCCTTATATAGTTTGTATCAGTGCTTCTCAAATTTTAACGTGCATACCAGTAGATGTGGATTGGGATTCTGCATTCCTAACTAACTCTTGGGTGATTATGATTTTGTGGGACGTGTTTTTGAAGTACTGGGTTGGCCAAAAAATTTGGATTGGTTTGTAACCAGAACAAACTTTTTGGCCAGCCCAGTAGTAAGGCCTGTACTACTGTAAATGAAGGAACATTTTACATTTCTATTCATATGATGATAAAGTAGAAACAAATCTTTTCGCCCTACTCCCAAACCAGCCCCTGGGGATATAATTCTTAGGGACAGTTTTCTAAACTTTTAAAATTGCGCATTCAATATGTCATGGAAATTTACTTAAAAAAACCCCACAAAAATGGAATATTGTGCATTGCTCAGGAACTTGCCTTTTTCAGTCAGTGGTATCTCAGTAATATCCTTCCATTTCAGTGTTCACAGGTCTATTTTGTTTTTTAAATTGCTGCATTATAAGTACGGATATAGCGTAATTTATAGGCAGTCTTTTGGGGGAATATCTTTGCTTTATTGCTGTTACAAATAACGTGCATGTGTACTTTCTTATTCTTACCCTTTTACACTTGCAGATTTCTTTTGGGTAGGTTCCTAAAGGTGAAATTTCTAGGTGCATTTTAAGTTTTGATCAGTTCTGCTAAACTGTTGTTACAAAGGTTTTAAGAGAGTTGTTATCTCACTAACATGTTGTGGGCCATTTTTCCACACCTTTGTTTCCAAATATTATAGTCTTTCAGGATCTTGGCCATTGTGCTAGATTAAAAACAGTCTGTACCTATATTAAGGAGATCGAATGTTTCCTTTTTGGCCAGTTATATTCTTGGAATTCATAAACTGCCCATTTTTGTTGGATTATTTGTCTTTTATGGACATACGTGTTTATTTACCTTTTATTGTAGGTGTTGCAAATATTTCTGTACAGAAGTTTTTGTACTTTATGGCTTTTGGATTTCTAATACTGCTTTAAAAGGCGCATTAATAGCCTGTAAAATTTAAATCGGCAGTAGCTGTCTTAAGGAGATCTGACTCTTTGAGACCCCATGGACTGTAGCCTACCAGGCTCCTTCATCCATGGTTTTCAGTCAGGAGTACTGGAGTGGGTTGCCGTTCCCTTGTCCAGGGGATCTTCCTGACCCAGGGATCGAACCCAGGTCTCCTGCACTGTGGGCAGACGCTTCACCGTCTGAGCCCCCAGGGAAGCCTCTCACGGAGGTCAGGTGAAGCCGAACAGAAACACAGAAAGCGTGAGCCCATTCTCGTGTGGGGAAATTGTCGAACTGAGCTTTGAAATGGAATCTCCAACCTGTTGTATTTCAGATCAAATTTTGAGATAAAGCTAGCCTTTGTGGGGTCTTTTCTATGTATGATAATTTTTTTTGTTTTTAATTTTTTTGCTGTTTCATCTTAGACTGCTGTTTCATATGATAAAACACATTCATCTAATATTTAGCTTTCCCCTAAAATAAGAATTTTCTGTTGAGACTTTTCAAAAATAATTGCTTCTCCATAGTACTGATCCTAGGAATGTCATTCAATAGCTTGGTTGATCTGCCAGGAGATTCTGTCATACTCTAGAGTGTGGGCATGTCTGCATACTGTATGCATGTACCTAGAACTGTGGTTCTCCACCTTGGCTGCATGTTGGAATGCCTGGAAGCTTTCAGTAAATGGTAATGCCAAGGTTTTTCCCTTTTGCACCCAGTCCCCTCCTCCACCACTCCTCCCTTACTTTGTTTCTGATGTATTTACTCTTGGATGTGGCTTGCACATCAGTTTTTTAAAGTGCTTCATATGATTCTAATGGGCTACCATAGTAAAGGACAATTTGATCAAAGGATAGAGGATGATAGTGCATAAAGTCAGCTGGGACAGTTGTCATAAAGTCAGCTGGGACAGTTGTCATATTGAGACCCACTTTTTAAAAATCCAAAAATGGAACTTTGAACATACTTTCAAAGCAAGCGTTACTGCTCTAACCCTAGAATGTAATTTTCTTCAAATTACTAAAACACTAAGCCACTGTGTTCATATGGGAGTTCTACACATACACTTTTTCAGAGCCCTCATAGTGGGAAACTGTTTAGGGCATTGGTTCCTAATTCTGGCTACATATTACTATTGTCTAGGGGAACTGTAAGTTATAGTTGGATGAAAAGTACACGTATCCATGTCCCATTCCAGACAGTTGAAACCACATTGCTGGTGCTGAAGTCATGTATTGATACTTTCACATTTCCAGAGGAGATCCTAATATGTAGCCAGAATGCGAAAACCATTGTTTTAGAGCTTATAACTAGAGATCATGTGAAATTTTAGATTGCCTTATTGTCCTAAAGGTTAAGTGTATTGCTGTAAGTATTAATTTTCTAATTATGGTGATTTTGCTCATTAACTGATTTTGTTTGGCTTGTTTGTATCTTTTTTTTTTTTTTTAAGAAGCACCAATAAGAACAGGATGAAGATCTCTTTATGTTATCCAAGAGCTTGAATTGATTAAAATAATGGTTTTTTGAATTTTGGCGGTGGTAGCCCCCATACATAGGTGGGTTTCTTTGACCAGGCCCCAGCCTAAAGCAATTAAATCAGAATCTTTGAGGGTGGTGCTATAAGCATAAATTTCTATAAACTTCTCCTAATATTCAGGTCCTATTAACTTACTTCATCTTGGGTCAGTTTTATCTCTCTCTGCCCTCATCTGTAAAATGTAAATAATGCTTGCCTTGCACAAAATATTAATGTTAGGATTAAATGAAATAATTATTTAATGTATAATTATATAATAATAATAAAATTAAGGTGCCTGGCACTAAGTAATTTCACATCTGTGTTCTTCTGTTTAAGATTGCCCTTTTGATGCTCACTGTACTTTTTTATAAAGCACCTTATCCTTTTATTTTTGGCTCTGTGTGCTGTAGCATGTGGGATCTTAGTTCCCCAACTAGGGATTGAACGCATGCCCCCTGCAGTTGAAGTGAGGGATTTTAACAACTGGACCCTCAAAGAAGTCCCATTCATCGTAAATGCAATTTTTTAAAGTCCCACTTTTTAAAAATACGGTTATTTTGAAAAAATTTTTTGTAAAGGTTACACTCCATTTACTGTTACTACAAAATACTGGCTATAGTCCCTGTGTTGTACAGTACATCCTTGCAGCCTGTCTTAGACCCAGTAGTTTGTACCTCCCACTGTCTCACCCCTATGTTGTCCCCCCACCCCCACCCAGCCACTAGTTTGTTCTCTGTGTCTGTGAGTCTGCTGCTTTTCTGTTCTGTTCACTCGATTGTTGTATATTTTAGATTCCACATACAAGTGAAATCACACAGTATTTGTCTTTGACTTACTTCTCTTAGGGGTAGTGACCTCCATTGAGTTAGACAAGGCTGTGGTCCATGTGATTAGATTGGTTAGTTTTCTGTGATTGTGGTTTCAGTCTGTTTGCCCCCTGATGCCCTCTCTCAGCACCTATAGTCTTACTGGCGTTTCTCTTACCTTAGATGTGGGGTATCTCTTCACGGCTGCTCCGGCAAAGTGCAACCATTGCTCCTTACCTTGGACATGGGGTATTTCCTCTCTGCTGCCACTCCTGACATTGGACGTATAGGGCAACCCAAGATGGACGGGTCATGGTGGAGAGTTCTGACAAAATGTGGTCCACTGGAGAAGGAAATGGCAAACCACTTTAGTATTCTTGCCTTGAGAACCCCATGAACCCTATGAAAAGGCAAAAAGATAGGACACTGAAAGATGAACTCCTCAGGTCAGTAGGCGCCCAATATGCTACTGGAGATCAGTGGAGAAATAACTCCAGAAAAAATGAAGAGATAGAGCCAAAGCAAAAATAACACCCAGTTGTGGGTGTGACTGGTGATAGAAGCAAGATCTGATGCTGTAAAGAGCAATATTGCATAGGAACCTGGAATGTTAGGTTCATGAATCAAGGCAAACTGGAAGTGGTCAAACAGGAGATGACAAGAGTGAACGTCGACATTCTAGGAATCACCAAGCTAAAATGGACTGGAATGGGTGAGTTTAACTTAAATGACCATTGTGTCTACTACTATGGGTAAGAATCCCTTAGAAGAAATGGAGTAGCCATCATGGTCAACAAGAGTCTGAAATGCAGTACTTGGATGCAATCTCAAAAATGACAGAATGATCTCTGCTTGTTTCCAAGGCAAACCATTCAGTATCATGGTAATCCAAGGCTATGCCCCAACCAGTAACGCTGAAGAAGCTGAAGTTGATCGGCACTATGAAAACTTATAAGACCTTTTAGAACTACCACCCAGAGATGTCCTTTTCATTATGGGGGCCTGGAATGCAAAAGTAGGAAGTCAAGAAACACCTGGAGTAACAGGCAGATTTGGCCTTGGAGTACAGAATGAAGCAAGGCAAAGGTTAATAGAGGTTTGCCAAGAGAATGCACTGGTCGTAGCAAATGCTCTCTTCCAGCAACATAAGAGAAGACTCTATACATGGACATCACCAGATGGCCAACACTGAAATCAGATTGATTATATCCTTTGCAGCCAAAGATGGAGAAGCTCTATACAAACAAAAACAAGACTGGGAGCTGACTGTGGCTCAGATCATGAACTCCTTATTGCCAAATTCAGACTTAAGTTGAAGAAAGTAGGGAAAACCACTAGACCATTCAGGTATGACCTAAGTCAAATCCCTTGATTATACAGTGGAAGTGAGAAATAGAATTAAGGGACTAGATTTGACAGACAGAGTGCCTGATAAACTATGGACGGAGGTTCATGACATTGTATAGGAGACAGGGATCAAGACCATCCCCAAGAAAAAGAAATGCAAAAGAGCAAAATTGTCTGAGGAGGCCTTACAAATAGCTGTGAAAACAAGAGAAGTGAAAAGGAAAGATATACCCATTTGAATGCAGAGTTCCAAAGAATAGCCAGGAGAGGTAAGAAAGCCTTCCTCAGCGATCAATGCAAAGAAATAGAGGAAAACAATAGAATGGGAAAGACTTAAGATCTCTTCAAGAAAATTAGAGATACCAAGAGAACATTTCATGCAAAGATGGGCTCAATAAAGGACAGAAATGGTATGGACCTAACAGAAGCAGAAGATATTAAGAAGAGGTGGCAAGAATACACAGAAGAACTGTACAAAAAAGATCTTCATGACCCAGATAATCACAATGGTGTGATCACTCACCTAGAGCCAGACATCCTGGAATGTGTAGTCAAGTGGACCTTAGGAAGCATCACTACAAACAAAGCTAGTAGAAGTGATGGAATTCCAGTTGAACTATTTCAAATCCTAAAAGATAATGCTGTGAAAGTGCTACACTCAATATGCCAGCAAATCTCGAAAACTCAGCAGTGGCCACAGGACTGCAAAAGGTCAGCTTTCATTCCAATCCCAAAGAAAGGCAGTGCCAAAGAATGCTCAAACTATCGTACAGTTGCATTCATCTCACACGGCTAGTAAAGTAATGCTGAAAGTTCTCCAAGCCAGGCTTCAACAATATGTGAACCGAGAACTTCCAGATGTTCAAGCTGGTTTTAGAAAAGGCAGAGGAACCAAAGATCAAATTGGCAACATCTGCTGGATCATTGAAAAAGCAAGAGAGTTCCAGAAAAACGTCTATTTCTGCTTTATTGACTATGCCAAAGCTTTTGACAGTGTGGATCACAATAAATTGTGGAAAATTCTGAAAGAGATGGGAATACCAGACCACCTGACCTGCCTCTTGAGAAATCTGTATGCAGGTCAGGAAGCAACAGTTAGAACTGGACATGAAACAATAGACTGGTTCCAAATAAGAAAGGAGTACGTCAAGGCTGTATATGGTCACCCTGCTTATTTAACTTATATGCAGAGTACATCATGAGAAACGCTGGCCTGGAGGAAGCACAAGCTGGAATCAAGATTGCTGGGGAAATATCAATAGACCCATGCAGATGACACCACCCTTATGGCAGAAAGCAAAGAAGAACTAAAGAGCCTCTTGATGAGTGTGAAAGAAGAGAGTGAAAAAGTTGGCTTAAAGCTTAACATTCAGAAAACTAAGATCATGGCATCTGGTCCCATCACTTCATGGCAAATTGATGGGGAAACAGTGGCTGACTTCATTTTTTTGGGCTCCAAAATCACTGTAGATGGTGATTGCAGCCATGAAATTAAAAGATGCTTAATCCTTGGAAGGAAAGTTATGACCAACCCAGACAGCATATTAAAAAGCAGACACATTACTTTGCCAACAAAGGTTTGTCTCGTCAAGGCTATGCGTTTTCCAGTAGTCACGTATGAATGTGAGAGTTGGACTATAAAGAAAGATGAGGGCTGAGGAATTGGTGCTTTTGAACTGTGGTGTTGGAGGAGACTCTTGAGAGTCCCTTGGACTGCAAGGAGATCCAACCAGTCCATTCTAAAGGAAATCAGTCCTGAGTGTTCATTGGAAGGACTGATGCTGAAGCTGAAACTCCAATACTTTGGCCACCTGATGGAAAGAGCTGTCTCATTTGAAAAGACCTTGATGCTGGGAAAAATTGAAGGCAGGAGGAGAAGGGGATGACAGAGGATGAGATGGTTGGATGTCATCCCTGACTCAATGGGCATGACCTTGGGTAAACTCCGGGAGTTTGTGGTGGACGGAGAAACCTGGCGTGCTGTAGTCCGTGGGGTCGCAAAGAGGTGGACACAACTGAGTGAGTGAACTGAACTGAGTGACCTCCCAGTCTATCCATGTTGCTGCAAATGTCAAAAATTCATTCCTTTTGTGCCTGAGTAGTATTCCATTGCACATATATACACCACATCTTCATCCATTCTTCTGATGACGGATGTTTAGTTTGCTTCCATATCTTGCCAATTTCACATACGGCTACTGTGAACATTGCAGTGCATGTATGTTTTTGAATTAGTGGGTATAAAATTACCCAGGATTGTGATTGCAGGGTTGTAAGGTATCATTGTACTTTTAACAGTCAGAATTCCATTATGGGTGCTCTAGTGCAAGTTAATTACTTTTATAATTTATATTTCAATTTGCATACACTAAATTTATACTTTTCAGTTCAGTCTCTCAGTCCTGTCCAACTCTTTGGGATCCCATGGATTGTAGTAGTCCCAGCTTCCTTGTCCATCAGTTTGCTTAAACTCATGTCCATCGAGTCGGTGATGCCATCCAACCATCTCATTCTCTGTCGTCTCTCCTCCTGCCTTCAGTCTTTCCCAGTCTCAGGGTCTTTTCCAATGAATGAGTCAGTTCTTCGCATCAGGTGGCCAAAGTATTGGAGCTTCAGCTTTAGTCCTTCCAGTGAATAGTCAGGACTGATTTCCTTTAGGATTGACTGGTTTGATCTTGCTCTCCAATGTACTCTCAAGAGTCTTCTCTAACACCATAGTTCAAAAGCATCAATTCTTAGGCACTCAGCTTTCTTTATGGTCCAATTCTCACATCTGTACATGACTACCAGAAAAACCATAGCTTTGACTAGAGGGGCATTTGTTGGTAAAGTAATGTCTCTGCTTTTTAATATGCTGTCCAGGTTGGTCATAGTTTTTCTTCCAAGGAGCAAGCATCTTTTAATTTCATGGCTGCAGTCACCATCTGCAGTGATTTTGGAGCCCAAGAAAATAAAGTTTGTCACTGTTTCCATTGTTTCCCCATCTATTTGCCAGAAAGTGATGTGACCAGATGCCATGGTCTTAGTTTTTTTGAATGTTGAGTTTTAAGCCAGCTTTTTCACTCTCATCTTTCACTTTCGGCAAGAGGCTCTTCAGTTTCTCTTAGCTTTCTGCCATGAGGGTGGTGTCATCTGGATATCTGAGGTTATTGCTCTTTGACAATATACATCCTTGACGTACTCCTTTCTCAGTTTGGAACCAGTGCGTTGTGTCATGACGGTTCTAATTTGCTTCTTGAGCTGCATACAGATTTCTCAGGAGGCTGGTAGCGTGGTCTGGTATTCCCATCTCTTGAAGAAATTTCCATAGTTTGTTGTGATCCACACAGTCAAAGGCTTTAGCGTAGTCACTTTTAGGTATGTAATTCCATGAGTTTTGACAAATGCCTGGAGAATATAAATTCCATCTCAGCCGGCTTACAGAACAGTTCCATCATCACCCTCTGAAAGGGTCCGTTCTTATACCCTGTTTGTCCAAATCGTACCACCCCCCAACCCCTGGCAACTAGAAGATTTGTATACCATTCCTGTATTTTGCCTTTTCTACCTTGTCATAAAAACAGACTCTTGGCAATAACGTGTAGCCATTTGAGTGTAGCATCTTTCACTTAGAATTTGCATTTGAGATTCATATGTACTGTTGTAACAATAGTTCTTTGTTGGTGAGTAGTTTCCTGTGTGTGTGTGTGTGTGTGTGTGTGTGTGTGTGTGTGTGTGTAGAGGAAATGGCAACCCACTCCAATACTTGCCTGGAAAAGCCCATGGACAGAGGGGCCTTGCAGGCTATAGTCTGTGGGTCGCATAGGCTTGGACACGACTCATGGACTGACACACACACACAGTGATCTTCATACAGGTTTTTGGGTGATCATAACAACATGAGTTTTCGTTTCACTTGGGTAAATTCCTAGTAGTGAGATTTTGGGGTTAAATATGTTTAGCTTTATGAGAAACTTTGAAACTTTTTCTGGTTGGCTGTATTTTTGGCTGTGCTGGGTTTTAGTTGCGGCATGTGAATGAACCCTTAGTTGTTGCATGTGGGATCTAGTTCCCTCATCAGGGATTGGACCTGGGTCCCCTGCATTAGGAGTGCAGAGTCTTAGCCCCTGGACCAGCAGAGAAGTCCCGTGTTTAGTCCTTGCTTGCATTCTCTTCATGTTTAGGACAGCTTTTGGTTTCATTTATTTTCTCTTGTTTTTCTGTCTTCACTTTTATTGACTTCTTTTTATTAATTCTTCTGCTTGTGTTAGGTGTAGTTTGTGCTTTAAAAAAAATTTATCTTTCTTCATTTCTTATGTAAGCGTTTAACACCGTGAATTTCCTCCTCAACAGCATTAGCTACATTTCACAAAGTTTGATGTTTTGTATTTTCGTATTCCTCAGTTCATGATGTTTTCTAATTTTCTTGAAGACTTCCTCGTTGACCCTTGGATTACTTAATAGAAGATGGTTTATTTTCTGAATCGTCTGTTCATTGGATTACTGAGAGAGGAGTTTTGAAATCTCTAAGTGTAATTGTGGATTTTTCTGTTTTTCTTTAATTTCTGTCAGTTTTTGCTTCATTTATTATGGGACTTTATTGCTGGTGCATGTTTTCTTGGTAACTTGACCTCTCCACTGAGATTTCTCTTTATCACTGGCAAATTTTTTTTTTTCCTGAATTTTTTTTTTCCATTTATTTTTATTAGTTGGAGGCTAATTACTTTACATCATTACAGTAGTTTTTGTCATACATTGAAATGAATTAGCCATGGATTTACATGTATTCCCCATCCCGGTCCCCCCTCCCACCTCTCTCTCCACCCGATCCCTCTGGGTCTCCCCAGTGCACCAGGCCCGAGCACTTGTCTCATGCACCCAACCTGGGCTGGTGATCTGTTTCATCCTAGATAATATACATGTTTCAATGGTGTTCTCTTGAAACATCCCACCCTCGCCTTCTCCCAGAGTCCACAAGTCTGTTCTATACATCTGAGTCTCTTTTTCTGTTTTGCATATAGGGTTATCGTTACCATCTTTCTAAATTCTATATATATGTGTTAGTATACTGTAATGGTCTTTATCTTTCTGGCTTACTTCGCTCTGTATAATGGGCTCCAGTTTCATCCATCTCATTAGAACTGATTCAAATGAATTCTTTTTAATGGCTGAGTAATATTCCATGGTGTATATGTACCACAGCTTCCTCATCCATTCGTCTGCTGATGGGCATCTGGGTTGCTTCCATGACCTGGCTATTATAAACAGTGCTGCGATGAACATTGGGGTGCACGTGTCTCTTTCAGATCTGGTTTCCTTAGTGTGTATGCCCAGAAGTGGGATTGCTGGGTCATATGGCAGTTCTATTTCCAGCTTTTTAAGAAATCTCCACACTGTTTTCCATAGTGGCTGTACTAATTTGCATTCCCACCAACAGTGTAAGAGGGTTCCCTTTTCTCCACACCCTCTCCAGCATTTATTGCTTGTAGACTTTTGGATAGCAGCCATCCTGATTGGCGTATAATGGTACCTCATTGTGGTTTTGATTTGCATTTCTCTGATAATGAGTGATGTTGAGCATCTTTTCATGTGTTTGTTAGCCATCTGTATGTCTTCCTTGGAGAAATGTCTGTTGAGTTCTTTGGCCCATTTTTTGATTGGGTCATTTATTTTTCTGGAGTTGAGCTGGAGGAGTTGCTTGTATATTTTTGAGATTAATCCTTTGTCTGTTCCTTCGTTTGCTATTATTTTCTCCCAATCTGAGGGCTGTCT
Organism: Odocoileus virginianus; assembly: GCF_023699985.2. Lineage (NCBI taxonomy): Eukaryota > Metazoa > Chordata > Mammalia > Artiodactyla > Cervidae > Odocoileus > Odocoileus virginianus. The sequence goes on from NC_069679.1 coordinate 12,502,980, forward strand.
TTTCACCTTGCTTATAGTTTCCTTTGTTGTGCAAAAGCTTTTAAGTTTCATTAGGTCCCATTTGTTTATTTTTGCTTTTATTTCTAAAATTCTGGGATGTGGGTCATAGAGGATCCTGCTGTGATTTATGTCAGAGAGTGTTTTGCCTATGTTCTCCTCTAGGAGTTTGATAGTTTCTGGTCTTACGTTTAGATCTTTAATCCATTTTGAGTTTATTTTTGTGTATGGTGTTAGAAAGTGTTCTAGTTTCATTCTTTTACAGGTGGTTGACCAGTTTTCCCAGCACCACTTGTTAAAGAGGTTGTCTTTTTTCCGTTGTATATCCTTGCCTCCTTTGTCGAAGATAAGGTGACCATAGGTTCGTGGATTTATCTCTGGGCTTTCTATTCTGTTCCATTGATCTATATTTCTGTCTTTGTGCCAGTACCATACTGTCTTGATGACTGTGACTTTGTAGTAGAGTCTGAAGTCAGGCAGATTGATTCCTCCAGTTCCATTCTTCTTTCTCAGGATTACTTTGGCTATTCGAGGTGTTTTGTATTTCCATACAAATTGTGAAATTATTTGTTCTAGTTCTGTATCACTGGCAAATTTTCTTGTTTTGAAGTTTACTTTGTCTGAGAAAAACAGCTGCTGCAACTTCTGCTTGATTCGTGTTTTGCATAATACATCTTTTTAAATAATTTTTACTTTAGTCTCTGTATATCATTATATTTGGAAAATGGGTTGTTATATAAACAATATGTAGTTTTGCCTTAAAAAAAACTAAGCTCTCTGTCTCTCGTCTTTTATTTTCATTTAGCAACACAAAAATTTCTTTTTTTAATTAAAGCATAATTGACATATGACATCAGTTTCAGGTATATAACATAATTTGGTATTTGTATCGTTACCTTTGTCTTTTAAGTGTTTTTTTTTTTTGTTTGCCTGTTTTTTCCCCACTTGTAACATTTAATGCAATCATTGATGTGGTTGAATTTTGATGTTTTAATTGATTTTTGTCTTTGGTCTTCCTTTTCTGCTTTCTTTTGGATTGAAATTCTAAAAATATTCGACTTTATATATGTATTGGTGCTTTTATCTCTCTCTTTTTAAGTGGTTGCTCTAAGCCTTATATACAAATATTTCACTTCACAGTCTACTTAGAGTTAATGTTTTCCCACTCCAAGGGAAACATAGAAACCTTATAGCTATATAGATAACGTTTATATCTGTCCCTTTGTACTGTAGTTGTCGTATGTGCTACATTGGTATAACCTTTCCCCTCACCATAACCTGTTATAATTTTAGGTTTCAGCAGTTCTGTATATTTTCCGAAATATAAGAGGAGAAAAATAGACTATGATATTTACTCATTTACTCTTCCTTCTTTCCTGAAATTCTGGGTTACTCTCTGCTGCCATTCCCTTTCTATTTGGAGAACTTCTTTAGCAGTTCCTTTAGAGCAGGTCTGTTGGCAATGAGTTCTCTTGGTTTTCTCCATCTGAGAATATCCTTTGCTTCAGTCCTGAACAATACTTTCATTGAATATAGAATTTTAGGCTGGTAGCTTTTGATATTATCCCACAGGGCCCCAAGAGTTCATACACACCCACACACTCACTCACTCATTCATTCTTGCTATTGACATATCTTTGAGTTCACTGACTGCTTTGTCATCTCCTCTCTGCTCTTGAGCCCATCCAGTGGTCTTAGAGCTTTTTAGTCCTAAAATTTTCCATTTAGTCCTTCTACGTTTTTTTTTTTTTTTTTTTAAATAATTTGAGCTTCTGTCCTAAGAATTTCTTTCTTTCATTTTAAGGTTCACCCTTACCTAATGTTCATGTTTTTAACAGCTGTTCCAAAAGTCTTTGATAATTCTAATGTCTGGGTCGTCTTGGGGTCAGACTCAGGTAACTGTCTTCTCCCTCGATAGTTGATCATATTTGTATTATCGTTCTTACTTTGTTTCTGGTAGTTCCGTGTTCTCTCTTGAGTGTATAGTATGTTGTGTGAGATTCTGTGTCTTCTTAAAATCCTTTCGAAAATGGTAAGGATCTTTTATTTGTTTCAGTAAACAAGTCAATCCAGTTAGGTTCTACCTGGAGTTCTTTCTCACCTTATGTACAGGTTGATTCCATTATCTGTTCAGTTTTCTAAATCTTTGCTGTGTTCACTTTGCCCCTCCCATTCCCACTAGGTTGATCTAGGATTTGGGCAACTATTTATTCATAGTTCTGTTCTGGAAGCTTCTCCTGTTCTTCTTTGGCTGTTCCACACATGGATTGCTTGCATGTGAGCCCAGGACTTGGTTCATCATAGAACTAGGAATCTGCTTCTGCATCTCTCTCCTTACAGTGATTTCCTCTGTCTCCCAGGGGCCCTTTTCTTTATTCCTCTATCTGAATGTATGGAGTTCTCTCAGTTTTAGTTTTCTGCCCGTCATGCCTTGAGGTAAAGTGGCAAGAGAAAGAAAGAAAATAATAGGGGTTCTCTCACACTTTTCACCGCAGAGTTCTTCCTTGTTCCTCTGTTCAGAGCAGTGGGTTTTCCCTGGTAGTTTTCTGCGCTCTGCAGTAGTGTAGTTCCACGGCTGGGACTGGTCTCAGGCCGAGGCTGGGAGAAATACGTAAAGGAAGATGAAGAGTATTCTCCCCGACTTTTCCAGGCGCATTTGCCCTAGTCCTCTGACCGAGAAGGTGCCCTTGTCTCAGTTTTTGCCGATCATGCCTGTTACACAGTTATGCTTATTTGGCCCACACTTGTGTCCAAGCCAGGAAATAAAGGTGATAAAACAAACAGGATGGGCATTACCATCTGTTTGTTGTTCTTCCCTGTTCTCCCCAATCTCCCTGCTGTTATTTAATTGTTAGAGGACTCTTGTTAGTTGTATTTTGTGCAGTTTTTAGTTGTAATTGGTGGGAAGGAGATGCCAGGACCAAAAGTCAGATTGCTCCATTTTTAAATAAAAATAAACATGATATGTAACTTTTATTTGACTAAAAGTACCCATTTTTAAGTGTATAGTTTGAGTTTTGATAAAAATTTTCCCTCATGTAACCAACCATCACATTTTTCAGTCCCTCAAATGCCCTTGTGCCTTTTAGCTTTCTGTCATCCCCTCCTCATCCTGCCTTGAATTACCCTATTGTGGAGGATATAAAAGATATTTAAACCTATGTAAGAAAGATCTTTAATATTCCTTTGGATTCACCTACGTGGAATAAATGCAGGAATATTAGATCCAGATTGTCCTGGGCTAGAATTTCCAACTATTGCACTTAATTAGAGGTATGATATTGAGTAGTTTTTGTATACTACTGAGCCTAGTCATAGTTCTCTCATATTTAAAATAGGAAGTAAGAATGTTTACCTTACAGAGTGTTTTGAGAATTACATGAGGTATGTAAAATACTTTGCTGTGCATGTGTGCTCAGTCTCTTAAGTCATGTCCGACTGTTTTCGACCCTGTGGACTGTAGCCTGCCAGGCTTCTTTGTCCATGGGATTTTCTAGGCAAGAATACTGGAATGGGTTACCATTTCCTCTCCAGGGGTGTTCTTCCCTACCCAGGGATTGAACCCACATCTCTTATGTCTCCTGCATTGGCAGACAGATTCTTTACCACTAGCACCAACTGGGAAGTTCTTAAACAGGGTCCGAAATACAGTAGATGTATAATGAACATTATTTTTCCATCACCTTTCCTTTTATTCAGTGCACATAAATGACTTGATCCAGCTGCACTGAGATAGTGATGCAAATATATTTATCTAGTATTCTCTGCCCCGAAGTATAGCTCACTGGCAGAATATAGCTATTGTGGCATTATGATGTGGTTTATCCAAATTTTCCAGTAGTATTCTTCTGGGAAAAATTTTCTGGCATGTACCTCCAATAAAGTATGTACGTTATTATTTTTTTAAGTCTTTATTGAATTTGTTACAGTATTGCTTCTGTTTTATGCTTTGGTTTTTTGGCCAAGAGGCATGTGGAATCTTAGCTCCCTGACCAGGGATTGAACCTGCATCCACTGCATTGGAAAGTGAAGTCTTAACCACTGTACAGCCAGGGAATTCCCTGTATTTTGGTTTTTTGGCCCTGAGGCCTGTGGTATCTTCGCTCCCCAACCAGGAATTGAATTTGCGGCCCCAGCATTGGAAGGTGAAGTCTTAACCACTGGACTGCCAGGGAGGTCCCTCTGTACATTACTAAACAAACACGTTACACCTACACAGAAATTTTTGAACAGCCCAAACCAGAAAGATTGTCATGTTTTCTTCATCCTGGGGGACCACTGGTCTAATGTTCTGAATCCCTTTGGCAACAAGCACATTTGGGGGTGGAACCTAGGAATCAGTTTTTTAACAGAACATTCCGTAGTTATTTTTGAAGAATCAATAAAACAGGTTTGGAATCTCTAGACGAGACCAGTTTTTGATGTGGGATCTCAAACACAGAAAAGGCACTTAGCAGCATTAGGTCAAAGAGGGCATTTCCCCACCTCTCCCATTTTTCTGTTTGCAAGTTGAGACTTAACAATTCCTGAAAAATTTTCCCCAGTGGCAGAGAATGTATAGTGTGTTGGATGTCCCAAAGTTATAGTTGCAAAATCCCAATGAGTACTACGAAATTTCCCCAATTGATGGGATTATTGCCCTTATTTTAAATGTGACTGAATAACTATTTCAGTTATAGGCAAGTGGAACTTGCTCAGTCCTGTCCGATTCTTTGTGACACCATGGACTATACAGTCATGGAATTCTCCAGGCCAGAATACTGGAGTGGGTAGCCGTTCCCTTCTCCAGGGGATCTTCCCAACCCAGGGATTGAACCCAGGTCTCCCGCACTGCAGGTGGATTCTTTACCAGCCGAGTCACAAGGGAAGCCCACAATCCTACTGTAAAAGAGCTGGATATATGATACTATCTGTATTCTGTACAAATATTATAATTTAGGGTGAGCTAATAGGTTTCTTTTCACTTATTCTTATAGATTGACAGTGTTTTTCTCAAATGGTGTGTTGAAGGAAGATTATTAAGAAAGTCTGGGTCTAAGAAGTAAGGAAAAGCTAGATGGATTAGCAAAATGTGCCTGGAGCAGAGGGTTGGGACTTAACCATATCTGCATCTTTGGCTTTTTTGCCAAAGGTGAGTCGGACACAAATTAGCAACTAAACAGCAGCAGCAATGTGGATGTCTGTGAATTTTTGTGACAAATGGTATTACTAAGAATAATTGATAGGGATTTCTTTCATGACATTTTTATACAGGATTGCTTTTAAACTAAATCAGTAGATGTGTGTTATTAGTTCAGCCGTGTCTGACTCTCTGCGACCCCGTGGACTGCAGCTTGCCATGCTTCTCTGTTCATGGAATTCTCCAGGCAAGAATACTGAAGTGGGTTGCCATTCCCTTCTCCAGGGCGTCTGCCAGACTCGGGGATCAAACCCAGGTCTCCTGCACTGCAGGCGGATTCTCTGCTGTCTGAGCTGCCAGGGAAGCCCAAACACTTACTGTGCGGGAACATTCCGAAACATTGCGGTCTTAACTCTGGTGACATAAAAGTGGTTTATGTGCAGAGACCATTTTTGAAATGTTACTTGATATAATAAAATCATGCATAAAGTACAGATAAGCAGACTCAGGTTTGAATTTCACTTCTGACATTGTAACTAGCTCTAGTGTCTTTGAATAAGTTGGATTTCCTTCATCTCCTAGGCCCCATCATCTTACTGAGATAATACTGTTCACTAGTTTCATGAGAAACGGGAGGGTCTGTGACATCACTGGATGATGATGGAGCAGTAAACTTTGGACTCTGGTTTCCTTTGAGGAATGAAATAGTGGTTACAGATGATACTCTGTAGATTATTTCACAGTGCAGGTATTTTGTCTTTTTCATTAAGTATGGGCCTTTTGAATTAAAAATGGTTTGGACTGATTAGAACATATTCAGTACATGAAATATTAGAAATTTTATTGATTTACAATGTGTTGATGTGGCAGTCTGTTAAATCTAAGTGCAAAAAAGTTCACTTTATTAGTGCTTGATTTAATACAGTAGTTTTTAATTTAATTTCTTCGTGGCTTATTGTGAATTCTGCTTTAGAATCTCATAGAAACATGACATTAGTGTGACAAACTATTTGTAAATAGTCTTGATCTTAAAATTTTGTATTTTCTTAGGGGAATAAAAAAATACCTTAGGAAAGGTAATTTGGGTGGGGTGTTATAGAAGAGTAAGTTCAACCTAAAAAAACCTCACTAAATGTCAATAAGTGCTATTACCTTAAAATGACTTTTTTCCCCCCCTTCTTTAGAATCCAGCAACTATCACAAGAATACTCCTTAGCCACTTCAATTGGGATAAAGAGAAGCTAATGGAAAGGTAAGGAACTATATTGTGAGTTTTATACTTAGAAGTAATTATGGAAAGCCTGTTGCACTGAGTTTATGAGACACAGTAAGGGATTGACTTATATACTTAGTGAACAAACCCGTGTGTGAGTAGTGTTTGCTTTGATATGTTCCCCATCTGTAAGTTTTGCAGTAAACCTAGTGTTAAGGGAACTCAGGCTTGTTGCTTCTTTTACTTTGGAGGTGAGGTGTGGGGACTCTACTTCAGTATCTTCTATAATACATCCTCTTGAGTACTGAGAACTAAAAGGAGGTGTTTTTTTCTTTGTTTTTTAAGGACTTGATATAGTCTTAAAACACATGAATAAGATCATCCTTTAATTACTTAAAACTTGCTTGCCTGTAAACTTTTAAATCTACTGTAGGCATAATAATGACATTTCTTTAATAAATATAAAGAAGTTGCTCAGGGTATCCTTACCACTAAAACAGCTGTTAGGAGTGGTTCTCTGGTTTCAGAGCAGAACTAAATCCCATTGGGTATTTTCTCTCTGGAAATGTTTCTGGTTCTAAAGGCAAGAAATTACTAGGACTGGAGAATGACCGTAATAGTGCCGCCTTTATCTTTTTCTCTTTCTTAGATTGGAAATTTGGAGCACTTGGTAATAGGATGAGAGCAGTTATTTATTCTATCAGTCTAAAATTAGCAATTCTAATTTTAATTTTAAAATTACATACGGTTTTTGTTACAACCTGAGAATCCAGGTGTTATGAGAAATAAATGGAAAGTATTTCCCGTGTAACTTTAAAATCAAAAATGTTTTGCAAAACAGATGTTAATTAATACCAAGAATATTACGAAGTTTCTCACATCTTGCACTGCAATACAATATAACAGTAACAACAATAATTGTTAATTATTGAGCCCTCTGTGCCAGGCATTATTTCATTTTATCTTAGTGATAGCTTTATGGAGCTACAAATTATTATCCCCACTTAATAGTTTAGACCCTAAGACTTAGAGCTTGATATATTTGTATGAGTTTTGTAACACAAGGAGTTAGTACTTAACTCAGATTTGTTGGACTCCAAAGCTTATGTTCTTAGACACATACTGTAAAACTTTCCCAGCTGCTTGAAGAATAAAATGCTCTTTGACTAGTGTGGTGGTTTTTTGCATGGATCTGACCTTCTTTTTTGAAGAAAATCAGCGCTACTTTTAATTTTGGTCAAGTTTGTTTTCAAACTTACTTTATGACACCTCTGTTAGGAAAAAGGCAGCTTTGGTTGTTTACATCTGACACTCCTCTGCTGAACTGCGCTCACTTATACTTAGTTTCTTATCAGTGAGTCTCTCCAAAGACATTCTCAGGTTTGCTCTGCAGCATTGCTGAGGGGACGCTGTTGAAAGCGTTCTTCAGCTCAATACTATACTTAAGTGTGATGAGTATGATTTGAAATAGGTAACTTTTGGAAACTTCTAGTATGTGTGAACATTTCAGTTTCTCCTTGTAATTCCAGTTTTTGTTTTGTGTATTCTGAAGATACATTATTGAGTACTTGTAAATCTTTAGTGTTTTTAAATCAGTATGCAATACCTTTTTGCCTCATACAATGTTTCACATTATATACTATGTTGTCTGATAGTAGCACTGCTATACTTTATTTTGTAATTACTAAGAAGTTTAGGTTTAGTTATTGATTTCCTTGATTTGTGCTTTATATTTACTATGTTTTCTGTTGAGTTATTTGGCTTGATCAAGTTTCCTTTCCCTTTTTCCCCCCTAATAATTTCAGAGTTATATATTTTATTTCAGTTTTTTAAGTGATCACCCTTATAGTTTGTAAATGCATACTTAAGTTTATAACAGTATACTATTTATATTCATGTCCTACACAAGAAAAAAAACTATAGCATAATTTTCTTCTCTGTCCTCCCCCTTTCCTCTCTCAGTTGGATAAGTTGATATATTTGAAGTTTTAATTTAATGTTAAGTATTTTTACTCTCAGTATATTTAACCTCTTTTGTTTTTTGGCTAATTTTTTTTTTTTTTTTTTTGCATCCCACTGTTTTCTCGAGATTTACTTTTTTCCTCGCTCCAGAACAATACATTCTTTAGTGCTCTAAGAGAAATTCTTTTTTTTTTTTTAATTTTAATTGGAAGATAATTGCTTTACAATATGGTGATGGCCTCTGCCATACATCAACATGAATAGGACGTAGGCATACATGTGTCCCCTCCCTAAAGAGAAATTCTTAATAGTTTGAAATTGTGGAGTAAGTTTGGAAAATACAGCTAATTGGGCACTCTGAGGACTCATGTTTTTAGTTTGGGAAATTCTTAGCTATTATTTGTTTAATATTACCTTTTTTCCATTCTCTTGTTGCTTTCTAGAATTCCTGTTGGTTATATGTTGAAACTTCTGGATCTCTTTTCCACCTTTTTAAAAAAATGCTTCTTCTGTGCTTGTCTCTCTACTTAGGTCTGTGAAAGTTCTTCAGGTTTACCTTTAATTCACTAACTTGCTTTTCTTACTGCATCAGCTGTTTAGCCATCTTGAGTTGTTTAACAGTATACAACTTACTCATTTTAATAACTTTATTCTTGTTTTGTGGGTGCTGTCTCTCTAGGCTGGTGTCAATAAATAAACTTAAGAGTTTAAAATATGTATTGGTATTTTGTGTATCCTTCAGAGTATGTTATTTTCAAATTGGTCACATTCTGGGCTATAATACATTCCAAGAAAAATTGATACGTTGGTTCTATTTTCACACTTGCAAAAAACTCAGAATCCAAAATTGAAATTATTAAAATAGTTAGAACTAAATAATGGGAGGACAGATGTGGACTGTGACTGAAGAGGTACAGTGAAATTTATAGTCAGTATCTATAAGAAAAGATAAATAGGTAGAAAACAAACTGAACCTTTGAAACAGGAAGTTAGAAAAGTGTATAAAATAAACTCAGAGAGTAGAATAGTTATTAAAGATAAAAACAGCATTAGTGAACTAGGAAATAGAAGTAAACTGATCTTTGAAATGGATGAAGGGAAATAATCAAGAGACTGAGAAAACAAGACCTAGGGAGAAAATACTTGGCAACACCTGTTACCTGAAATACATAAAGAATTCTTGGAACTCAGTAGTAGGCTAAAGACCCAATTTTAAAGTGGGCAAAAATCTTAATACTCACCTTATCAGAGAAGATATACAGATGTCAAGTAAGCATATGAAGAGATATTTAACATCACATATCATCATTAGGGTACTGCTCATTAAAATGGGATTGTTGAAATTACCACTACACACCTTGGTTAGAGTGGCCGAAATCCAGAAAACACCACCAAGTACTGATGAGGATGTGGAGCAGCAGAAATTTTCATTCATTGCTGTTGGGAATGCAAAATGGTCCAGCTACTTTGCTTCCAATTTGGAAGTTTCTTACCGTATAATCCAGTCACGCATCTTAGTAGTTACCCAAATGAGTTGAAAACTTGTGACCACCAAAACCTGCACGTGGGTATTCATAGCATCTATATTCATAATTGCTAAAACTTGGAAGCAACCAAGATGTTCTGCAGTCGGTGAATGAATGAATGAACTGTGGCCCATCCAGACAATGGAATATATCATTGCTAAAATGAAGAGAGCTATCAAGCCATGAAAAGACATGAAGGAACCTTAAATGAGTATTGGTAAGTGGAAGAAACCAGTCTGAAAAAGTTGCATCCTGTTTGACCCCAAGTGTATGATATTCTAGAAAAGGCAAAATTATGTAAATAATGAAAAGATCAGTGGTTGCCAGAGGTTAGAGGGATCCAAAAGAGTCTTTTGGGCAGTGAAAGTGTTCTTTATGAAACTGTTAAGATATGTCAACTATACATTTACCTAAATGTATTTACCTAAATGCATTGAATGTACAACACCAGACCTCACACCTAATGTAAACTGTGAGTGACAGTGATGTGTCAGTGTAGGTTCATTGCATCAAATGTACCACTCTTATGTGAGATGTTGCTGAAGGGAGAGGTTGTGTGTGTGTATAGTGGCAGGGGCTATATAGGAAACCTCTGTACTTTCAACTTTGAGCTTAAAATTGCTCTTTTTTTTTTTTTTGGTGAGGGGGAATTGCTCTTTAAAAGGTAAAGTTTATTTTGAAAAAGAGGGAAATAAATCATTGGCAAATGTGATTGGGGTAAGAGGAAGAGGCACAAATAAACAACATTGGAAATAATGTATAATTATGGTTAGGAAAACATATTTCAAAAATTTTAATTAATATTGTGTATACCACCACAGGGCTTCCCTGGTCTCAGTTGGTAAAGAATCTGCTGCAACGTGGGAGACCCGTGTTCCATCCCTGGGTCGGGAAGATCCCCTGGAGAAGGGAATGGCAACCCACTCCAGTATTCTTACCTGGAGAATTCAATGGACTGAGGAGCCTGGTGTGTTACAGTCCATGTAGTCTCAAAGAGTCAGACACAACTGAGCAACTACACACTTACACCACTTGTACCATTACATTTGAAAGCTCAGAGAGGAAATTACCCATCTCCCAAAGAAAAAACTAGGAAGACAACTGTGGGAAAATGTAAATACACTAGAAGATCCCTCTCCTTTCCCAAAAAGCACCAGATGATTTTATGTTCAAGTTCTATCTTAATAAACCTTTAAGGAGCTACTAGTTCCTACTGAAAATTATTTTAGAATGTAAAAAAAGATAAGGCATCATTATTTCATGTTAGCCAAATCAGAATAAATCTAGTTATGATATTTGACAAAGACAGCATAAGAAAACTACCTTTGTTTTGAGCATAGCTTTTGATTTCATGAATAAAAAATAATTGAATTGAAATAATAATAATCTAGTAGGATTTCTCCCAAGAATGCAAGAATGGGTCACCTTTAGGAAAAACTTGTCTGTAGCATTTACTACTTTTAACAGGTTGATGAAGAGAAGCCAAAAGGTTATATAAGTGCCAGCAATGTATTGATAATATTGTGTATTTACCCCTGAGTCAGAAAAAAACAATTTTTTGGAAATTAAGAAGGTAATTTCTTAGATTAATGAAGGATATCAACTAATAACCTATAGCAAAACTATACTTAATTTTGAAATATTAGAAATGTGCCAGTTAAAATCAAACAAGGTTATTGGCAGTCACCACCATTTAAATGTATTGGGAATTCTAATACATAAAATAATACATGGAAAATTAAATAAGTGACATGAAGATTGTTTGGGGGATGGGAGGATTATGGATTCTTAAGAATTCTTTATGCTTTTTTGTATTCTGTGAATTTCCCTCAATAATTGCAGAAAAACTTTATAACAAAATAATTATTTAATTCAGAAAATAAACATTTATTAGTAATGGAAGCGCTTTTCTGTTTAAAAAAAAAAGAAAGACTTCTCTGGCGGTCCAGTGGTTGACTCTGCGCTTCCAGTGCTAGAGGCATGAGTTTGATCCCTGATTGAGGACCTAAGATCACGTGCGCTGTACAGCATGACCAAAAGAAAATAAAACATTAAAAATAATTCTTTTACTTAAAGAGAAATTCATATTAGAGAAATTCTGTGAAGACAATATAATCATTACCTAGGAGACTCAAGACAATCAATTGGTAAACTATTAAAATACATAGAAATTACCTAAGAATTTTTGTAAATGCCAATGCCCAGACCCTTTCCCATTCTTCCCTCTCCTCTCACCCCATTAATACCCTTGAAGAATGGAAAGAAACACAGAATTATAAGGAGACTTCAGTGACACTGTGCATCTCCCAGTTCTTAAGTATAAAAGTGAAAAAAGTTACTTGTATGGTAATCTTATAATATTTGGGATCCTAGGAATCACAAGCAAAGATAGATAATATGGCCAGTAAATTTTGTTACATAGCATTAAAAAAAATCTTGTTTTCCAGTTGGTGACACAAAATGAATTCAAGTATTATTTCGATTCATTTTGACATACTTAAAGATGATTCTTACCTTAGTAACAATTGTGAAGTTTTAAATTTCTTCCTCTTTCTTTTCCATATACTAAGCATATAAATATTTCTTGTGTTTATTAGTGAGCCATAGTCCCTGTCCTGGAGGAGGGAATTCCTAGTCCAGCAACAGCAATAAAGGTATAAATAGATTCTTAACAGCAATTCTTCTTACTTGCCTCCTGGACTTCTAGTCCACAGCTTAAGCAGATCTGTCCTGACCCTAAACATGAGTGACTTTTTCTTTTGAAAAATAAATTTTGGTCAGGGTAGGGAGGGGCTGGTAGAAAAGGGACCATTTTAACTTTCTGGTCTCTCTTGTCTCTCATAGCAGCTTTCCAGACTTTTGCCATTTTCTTTCTTACCTAGCCTTCTGCTTTTTAACTCTGCAGATTTCTTTCTTTTCTGTTTTACAAATTAAATAGAATTTTCTCTATTCACTCGGCTTCTTCCAGTGATCCTCCAGGTGAACACATCAGAGAATCAAAAGTGCAGCAATAACAAGTCTATCTTTCTTTAAGGCCAACCTTTCCATCTGGGCTTTGATTCTATCATAATTTTTGTGGGATGTTGCTTTCAGTATTTCATTTGTCATCTTGAACTGTCTCCTTTTCTGGTATATCAGTTAGGGTTTTTAGTTGTAAGCAAACTGAGAAGTTAAGTGGAAAAGACAGTACATATTGAGAATCAGCCGTGAAGTCTGAGTTCAGGAAAATGCCAAACTATTAGTGGAAGAGCTGTTGCTGGTGCCTTTGGGCACAGGCATCACAGCTGGTAGCATCAAATATTGACTGTGTGACACCATGACTAGTAATTCTGCTATTGCAGTCTTTGAAAATTGAATATCTCCTTACCTCTAATAGAGTAAATTTCTCGTTGATCCTTCTTCTGTACTATGCTTGACAGAAAAACTGTGAATCACCCTGCATCTCCTAGGCACTTACCTTCCCAGCAGGAGAGACTGAGAAAATGAGTTCTTCTTCCCTTCCTTTTATTTAGTTACCTTCTGTCTTGCCTTTCTGAGTCTTCTCTTTATTTCTTTTTTTTTTTTTTTTGGCAAGTTATTTTTTAAATTAGGTTTTTATTTTGAGATAATTCTAGATTATTATGTATTCTAGATTATTATATATTCTAGATAATTACGTAAGGCATCATACAAAGAGATCTCATATCTCCTTCGCCCATCTTCTCCAGTGGTAACATCTTGCCAAACTACAGCACAATATCAGAACCAATATATTGACATTGATAAGTCAAGATTCAGAACATTTCCATCTCCAGAAGAATCCCTCATGTTGCTCTTTTAGAGCCTCCCCCATTTTCCTCCCATCCCTACCCCTCCTTAACCCAGATAAGTAGTGATCTGTTTTCCATTTCCATAAATTAGTAGTATAAAACTTTTAAAGTGATCTCCAACTTTTTGTGTTGCCTCAACTTTGGAAATGTTTCCTTTATCTGACCATAGGTCTTCTGTGGGTGCCAGTGTAGGCTGTTAGCTGTGCAGTTCTAGGGAGTTCCTTTGTTTGTTTTTTGTACCCATATTTAACTGGAGCACTTGTGTCTGACTCTTCACAACCCATGTACTACAGTCCACCAGGCTCCTCTGTCCATGGGATTTCCCAGGCAAGAATACTGGAGTGGGTTGTCATTTCCTGCTTCAGGGGATTTTCCCAACCCATGGATCGAGCTAGAGTTCCTTGTGTAGAAAATATCTCACTAATCTTTCATTCCTAGCACTTAACACAATTCCTAACATATATAGTGTTTAGTAAATACTTTAAATTCAGCCCCTTCTAGCTTTTGTTTTTCTACAGTAGAACTTTTATTTAATGTATGATATGCGTATAAATCATACTTCAGTTTGTCAGGAGTTTGAGACAGATCCACCTATCACCACCACCCTGTGCCAAATTAAGCTCCTTTACAGTTAGTAGCAAGTAAAAAGTTGGTATCTTATTTTCTGCATCTCAGATTTCTTTTTTTATAGGTATGTTTTGTTAAATTTTAAAACTCATTGTAGTCAGTAATATATAAGGTGAATGTCAGTTAATAAGTTAACTGGCCTGTCTGAAGTGAGGAGCAGTACAGGTGACTGATGACTACTTTTAATGGACAGTTGTGATCAAGAGTCTTAAAAATGGCTATCAATCTTTTCCACCCTATGTTGCAAATAGCTTTTCACTTTTCATTCTGAAGCATTAACACCCATTTAGTAATTAAGTATGGGGGTTAGCCCTTGTATGTTAGTGTGATAGTATATAGCTTTCCTTAACCACGTTAATAATAGTGTATTGTTTCACAGTTAACTGCTAGAATGTGAAAGTGAAGTTGATTTGTCAGATGGCAGACTTTTGTGATAGCATTCATCACTGTTCTACAGTATAGCAGAGATTTTCCTCTTCAAACAACTCAGGTGTTAGTGGGGAGCAGTGTATAGAAAGCAACAAATGTATTATCTTATTATTGCTATTGTGGTTAAGAATTTATTGATGAGATAGCATTTGATTGAACTTAGAAGGTCAGGGGAATGTGAGAACCAGGGTATTACAGGTTCAGAAAATAGTTTCGGTGTGGGAGGTGTTTAAGGAACATGTGTTGAATGATAATTAAGATTTACATGAAGAATAGAGAGGAAATGATTGGATGTGTTTAGTGGAAAGTACATTTTGGAAGCCCTTGAATGCTTAGCAAATAAATTTTGACTTTTCCACTGTTCAGTGGAAAGCCCTTAAATTTTTTATAGAGAAATGTAACATAAGAACATTATTATAGGAAAAAAACAAACAGTATGAGCTGATTGAAGGCAGGAAGACCAATTGGAAGACTATTTCAATAATATAGATAAAAGAAAAATGTTGACTTGACTTAGGTTGGTGACAGTTAATTGAAAGCAGAGTATTGATGGAGGAGATGTGAAGGAGTTTAACAGAAAATAAAGAAGACTGGAAAACTTCTGGGAATCATTCCACCCACTAAATACAATAACAGAGAACATCTGATAATTGGTAAAATAAGAATTAGAGGGTTAAAACCCAAGAGAAGATGGAAATCTAGACAAATGAGCCAAGTACCCCAGTCCGGTGTGCCCTAGAAGCATATGCTAATCCAGAAGAGGTAGCCAAGAGACTGAGCTGTGGTTTTTGTTGGCATTTGGTTAGTGGTAAAAAAGTTGGAGTTCTCATCCCACCAAGAATGAGGATTAGGTAAACTAGCTCTCCTAAAGACTGAAGATAGTATTCAGGTCATCTGAGTGGCCCAGAAAACATCAAGCCTTGAAGTTGAAATAAGATGGTTCCAGACTGTTAATGTACCCAGACTCCTGACAGAACCAAGTATAATTTTTTTCTAGGGAAAAGCAGCAAGGCCTCAAACTACTTCCTCAAATTATTTTTTGTAATTAAAGTATACTAATTTGACATTCCATATATTAGAATTAGTCACACTAAATTAGTAAACTAAAATAGGTATGCTTTCATCAGGGAATTAGACTATATGAGCTGTCATACAGATTTGGAAGAAAAAAAAAGCCTATTAAAATAAGCAAAATTAACTCAGTGAATTAGTTTAACAGCAGATTGGACACAGCTAAACAGGTTTAGTGTACTATTAGATTGGTGCAAAAGTAATTGAAGTTTTGGATCCTGAATTTTATTTTTTTTTATTTTTAAAATTTTTTTGGATCCTGAATTTTAAATCATTATAACTAGGCTCAAACACATGTTCGTATTTATTAATCAAAATAGGAACTGTTAACAATCAACACGTTTTTGCCAATGAGAAATAAGTTTGTTTATTCCTGTAGCATAAAACTCCACGTCTTAGGAGTTGACGAACTCTTGGAAAGTGTTTTCTGCTTCCTGCTGGTTGTGGAAGCGTTTTCCCTGTAAAAACGTGTCGAGGTGCTTGAGGAAGTGGTAGTTGGTTGGTAAAAGGACATGTAAATACGGCTGAGGTGAAACTGTAGCACAGTTCATTCTGTTTTGAAGCCTTGGTTGTACAGCATGCGGTCAGGCATTGCCATGGAGAAGAATTATGCTCCTTCTGTTGACCAATGGTGGCTTCAGGCATTGCAGTTTTAGGTGCATCTCATTGATTTGCTGAGCATACATCTCAGATGTGATGGTTTCACCGGGGTTCAGAAAGCTATAGTGGATCAGACTGGCAGCAGACCATTGAGCAGTGACCATGATCTTTTTCTGGTGCAAGTTTGGCTTTGGGAAGTGCTTTGCAGCTTCTTCACTGTTCAGCCACTGAGCTGGTTGTCACCTGTGGTCATATAAAATCCACTTTTCATCGCACTTCACAATCAGATCAAGAAATGGTTTGTTGTTGTATAGAATAAGAGAAGGCACTGCAAAATGATGACTTACAGTCAGCTTATGAGGCACCCACTTACCATACTTTTTCACCTTTCCAGTTTGCTTCAAATGCCAAATGACCGTAGAATGATTGACAATTAGTTCTTTGGCAACTTATCCCGTAGTTTTAAGAGGATCAGCGTCCATGATGGCTCTCTCGGTTGGTCATTGTCACCTTCCGATGGCCAGCCAATGCACCCCTTGTCTTCAAGGCTTTCGTTTCCTTTGTATAACCACTTGAACCAGCACAGCACTGTACATTCCTTAGCAGTTCCTGGGCCAGATGCGTTGTTGATATTGTGAGTTGTCTCCACTGCTTTATGACCAATTTTGAACTTGAATAAAATCACTCGAATTTTCTTTTTGTCTAACATCATTTCTACAGTGTAAAATACTTATAAACAGCAAGTAATAAGTCATTAGCAAAAAACATAAAGCAAGAACTGTGCATTAAAATGATGTATAACATAACCGCATTTATTTTAGAATGTATTCCAATATCAAATTGCAAATTTCAGCGGTGCAAAACTGCAATTACTTTTGCACCAACCTAATAGGAAATCAAAACACTATTCAGAATTATGCACACACACTGATTGATGGAAAATAAACAAGAGAAGAAACATAAAAGATGCAACAAGAAGGTCTACACTGAGTTTAGAAAAAGAGAAAATGGGGCAGAGGTGATACTTGAAGGTTTAATGACTAATTTTTCTAGATTGGTAAGAGAATTTAACTCTTCCCATGCATAATAATATTCATTGGAAGGACTGATGTTGAAGCTGAAACTCCAATACTTTGGCCACCTGGTGCTAAGAGCTGTCTCATTTGAAAAGACCCTGATGCTGAGAAAGGTTCAAGGCTGGAGGAGAAGGGGACGACAGAGGATGAGATGGTTGGATGGCATCACTGACTCAGTGGACACGAGTTTGAGTAAACTCCGGGAGTTGGTGACAGGGAGGCCTGGTGTGCTGCGATTCATGGGGTTGCAAAGAGTCAGACACAACTGAGTGAGTGAATTGATCTGACTGATGCATAGTAAAATGCTGTTTTATTGATTCTAAGATGTAGTTTTTCACACCTTAGATATCTGTCTGAAATCTAAATGCATCTTTCAGTTGATGGCACCTTACAGTCCAACAATATTGATAATTTGACTTATGTGAAAAATTTCCCATTTCACTTTCTGTTAGATCATCAATTTTGGTGCCAAAGCATTTTATGATATATGGTAAAAAGAAATTACATTTTAAAACATCATAATAAATGTGTAAACATAAACAGACAATCATAAAAGCAGTAAGATACAAGAAAGATTACTTGCAAAAAGTGAAACTATGTGTGTGTGTATATATAGATATATAATGTATGTAGAGAGAAAAATAGATAATTGAAAGTATATATTATATTCTTCCAGAGGATAGCTGACTTCGCAGTACTAAAAGTGGAAGTGATGGTAGGGTGATCCCTCAGTAGATGAAAGAAAATAAGTGCTAATCTAGACTGCTACCTAGAATACTGTAATCATGGAAATGTGTTCAGAAACAGTGCTTTTAAAATTAATATTAAAGTGGCTTTATGTTGTACTTAGCGTTTGTATTTTTTTAAGCCAATATTTCACATTCTATCCATGTTTATTAAAGTTTCAAATATTCATAAGTGCTATTTAAGCAACTATTTGAATGTTAAGGGAAAATAATTGTAGACTGCTGCCTAATTTGTCCTAAAACATATATAAATACATGTAAAGTGCATGTATAAGAATAGTAATGAGCTAAGCATCCATCTTAAGTCTCAAGTTAATGAGCTAGATATGTCAAATAGAAAAAGAAGAATAAATTCAGAGAGAGTATGTACAAGAAGAAATACCAGGGGAGACTTTAAATGGAAATGAAACATACTGTAAAAGGGATCAAGAAGACAAAAGATAAGATTAGTCAAGAAAAGAAAGCACAAATAAACTATCAGTAATGAAAGGAATATCCCTTTGAATCCTAAGATACTTAAAATAAAAAAAAGATACTGTTAATAACTAGGTTGAAATTTTACATGAAGTGGATAAATTCTTAGGAATTTGCAATTTAAAAAAATTTACATAAAGTCCAAGTGCAGATTGGCTACACTGGAAACTTTGACCAACATTTAATGAGACAAATTCTAACCTTATAATACATAACTTTATATTCTTTTAGAAAACAGAAAAAGTTTTCTCCACCTTCTTGAAGCTATCACAACCTTGATACTAAAGCCCAAAGGAAAATTACATGTCAGTTTCTATCATATACATAGATGCCAAGGGAAACAAAAGCCCCAAATATTTGCACATTGAATCTAGCCATACATAAAAAGAGTTAATAATCCAGCATGGCCAAGATTTATCCCAAAATGCTCGGTTGGTTTAACTTGAAACAGTTAAATATGGTCACTTGAACAAATAAATGAGAATAATATTTCAGTAGATGCAGAGGAGTAGTTGCTAAAAATTAGCAATTATTCATAATTTTAAAAAGAAACACCATTAGCAAAGTAGGCACAAAAGGAAACTTTCTTAATCTAAAAATCTATAAAAGCATCTGTAGGAGATATAGTTCATGATGAAATGTTGAAAATATTTCCCTTTTATATGGAGTTCAAGACATGGGTGTCTGTTATCTTTGCTCATATTGAACATTATACTGAAGGAGATCCTAGCCAGTAGTATACCAATAATAATAAAGTATAATGGTTGTAAGGCAGATACTAGACAGTTAATAATCACTGATGTGAATGGTGTATATTGTAAATCCAAAGCAATCTACAGCTAAATTGTTAAATGACTTTAGAATTAAAAAAATTTCTTTTTCAATTAGCAGCAATACAATTGCATATCTTTGACCCAGTAATTCCATTCCCAAGGTATATAGAGAAAAATAAGCATGTCTAAATTGAAAGTTATATGTAAGTGTGTTCATAGCATTGTTACCCATACCAGCCACAAGCTGTGACAACTCAGGTGTCTATAAGTAGGTAACTGTGGTATGTTTATATAATTCAGGAATGAAAAGCAAAGTAGCACAACAACTGACTACATAGATGAATCTTAAAAACATTATATTTGGTGAAAGGAAAACAAACTCAACAGAATACCTAGCCTTAATATGGTTCTGTTTATATGAAATTCAAAACCAGGCAAAAACAAGTTACATTGTTTGAGGGTGGATATTTAGGTAGTAAAATGGGGTAGTGATTACCTCTGGCAGGGAGTCAGCTTGTTACTGAAAAAGAGGTGTTTGGAGGGTTTCTAAAGTACTAGCAGTGTTCTAGCTCCTGACCTGGCTTGTATGATCCCCCCGCCTCTGATTGCCTTATTCCCTGAATTCTTATCACATTTAACATGATAAGTGGCTTTTAAGAAAAACTCATAATGACAAAAAATTTATTGACATGGCAAACAATGATGCCAGTCATTTGGAATTCAAGAAGACGTATTAGTCAGCTATATATATACTTCTATTAACCAGACTTAGTTTTTAAGCTGTTATTGTTGAAATAACAGCCTTGAAATTTAATTCATATTACTTGATGTATTTCTCATATTCAAGGAAAATGAAAAATTTAGATCTAAATATTCTGGAGAGTTGGCTGATTAAGTGCCAGTTTGCTTAACTATATTTCTGAAAACATACTGAATGACTTCCCTGGTGGTCCAGTGGCTAAGAATCCACACTTCAGTGCAGAGGGCACAGGTTTGATGCCTGGTTGGGGCACTCTGATCCCACACACCGCACACATACTGAATGAACAGAAAGAACTGTAGGGTGAGGGTATATAATCCCTACTGAAGATCCTCTCATGTTCCTCTTCTAACTTTTTTTGCTGCACTGCACAGCTTGCAGAATCCTAGTTTCCCAACCAGGGATCTAATGATCTTCCAGCATTGAGAGCATGACGTCCTAACCCCTAGACCATCAGGGAATCCCCAGGTCTTCTAACAATCTTAATGTGGAAAAATCTAGGCTTTGTGAGAGATGGAGTGGGGATACTGAAATCATTATGCCCTTGCCCCACCAAAGAAAGTCCCAACTGAAGGAAAAGAGCAACACTGCCATTCTGTTCTTCTTTTCATCAGTATGATTTTCTCAAAAGGATAGTCAGATTTTGTAGGAAAGGAAGATAGTATTGTTCTACGTAATCTTTGCAGTTGTGTACTGGAGTCAGTGAAGCAGAGAGGAACGTGTGTGTTAACTCATTGAGCAAGGTACTTGAACTAAATTGCCTTACATTGAATTAGTCTCTCTTCATCTTGGTCTGTTTTGACCAGCAAGGATGTACGTAAAAGCCAGCAAACTGAAGGAACTTTCAAATATGTAGTGACCCAGGTATACAAAGTCTGAGAAGTTAAGAATCCAGTATATTCTTGAGCATAGTAGTCCTTATAAAACTGTCATAATTAGCAGGTTGAAAAAAAGCTTCTTTGTTCTTTTAAGAAGATTAAAGTAAGCAATAGACTTTGAGATAAGGGATCAAAGATAAACTGCTGAAATAACAACAAGATGAAGAGGAAGCTGACAGAACTAAGGGGGAAAAAAAAGGGACAAGCAGTAATCTTGGAGAAGTTAACTCATTATTGACCAGAGACATATTAATATGTCTTTTGTTACCTGAACATTACTGACGGGAGACCTTTCAAGTATTCACTTGCATAACAACTTGCGGGCCACAGGTGTTTCTGCAAAAATCCCCTGGTCAATAATGTATTGAGAGCATGTTGGCAATAGCCAGAAATAGAGCAGGTACTATGGAAAATGGAGACATGTAAGAGAAGAGAAGGACAAAGAAGGAATTAGTAGATGGTAGGTAAGGAGGACAAATGAACAAAGATTGGGTCAGTCCAGCAGGTCTTAATAGCTTAAAGCTCTTGATATAATTACTACCTAAATGGGCATTTCGGAAGAGAAAGTTAAATGCTAAGATCAACCCTATAGAAGTAAACTTCAAGAATGAAGAAACGTTGAATATATGTCAGTTGAAAAATGATTTGAATTATAAAATGAGAATTATTTTTACTGAAGACTTCAGTAACAACAGGTACCAGAAGAAATGGAGGTTGTCATGGGTAGGATTTTGGCTAAAATGAGCATTTGAATGCAATTAAACATTTTAGGGACTTCCCTGGTGGTCCAGTGGTTAAGAATCCACCTTGCGGTGCAGGGAACATGGATTTGACCCCAGGTCACATGCCACAGAGAACTAAGCCCTTGTGCTGCAACTACTGACCTCTTGCACCACAGTGAAAGATCCTGCACAATACAACAGAAGATCCATGTGCCAAAGCTAAGGCCTGAGGCAGGCCAATAAATTCTTTAAAACCCAACATTTTAATTATGTCTAAGTAATTAGGGCTGTCAGGCTTAGAAATAGAAAGCAGTTTTTACTGTTCTTGAAAGAAAAACTATATAATGTAAAAACAATGTAATTAGTGAAAAAATTATGTAAAATGGTAATCAACTGGGAAGAGTTCTGGGAAGTTCCAACCTAAACTATAGAGTGTAGGGTATTATATAAGGACAATCAATATATTATTTACAGTTGGCAAAATTGGTTTAAATACCCATTTTAAGGTATGTCTATAAAAATAAATTAACTTCAGTGTCTTTCCAAAGAACCATAGCAAAGTCTTTGGTGGACAGAGCATGTGATGAATAAAACTAAAAATTTTAAATGTTACATTTCTGTAAAATGGAACTTAATTAAATGAACAAAATTTCTTGGCCTGCCTGCTATGACCAGCAATATGAATTGATTTTTCAGTTCTCCATTATGTTTACCTGGGCTGTATTTGAAAGTTATTTGCCTTCTAGAATGGACCAAAAACTATAAACTATAATATAATATAAATAAACTATAACATAAATATAAATATAAACATAACAGACAACTTAAATATAAATATATAATATAAATATAAATATAAACTATAATATATTGCCATCATTAAGAAATGGTCCTAAAGAAATTCAGATTTATTATTAATTATCATTAAGAAGTTATTCTTTATTCTCTAAAAAGAAATTGAGCTTACAGATACTAGGGCTACTACAGTAATAAAATAGTCCTCATGGGGTTTACATTCTAGTAGGGAAAACATAAAATAGTGATTACAGAAATGGCAATCCACTCCAGTATTCTTGCCTGGAGAATTCCATGGACAGAGGAGCCTGGTGAGCTATAGCTCACAGGGTCACAAAGAGTTGGACACATCTGAGCTACTTTCACTTTATCTTTCGCAGGAAAAGCATAAATAGTGATTACAGGGTTAGTAATGTGATTTGTTACACAGGAGTACAAATACTGTGAGGATGTAATACAAGGGAGCCTTACCTAATTGGAAGAGGAGGAACTGTCAAAGAAGATTTAAGGAGGTAAGGTTTAAATTGATGCCTTTAAGGTAGAAGGAAGTGTTTCAGTAGTTGAAACACCCTTCAGTAGTGACTAGCACTTGGCTTAAAATTAAATGGAGCCCCTGCTTTCTTCTTACTGCACAAAAATAATTTCCACGTAAATCAACAGTTTTAATGGAAACAGTTTAAAGAAAGGGCCAAATCATGAGTGAATTTCTAAAGTCTTTGCATATAGAGATAATTTTTAAAAGTTTATGAAATCCATAAATCACAACAGTGTTGCATGGTAAATTTGCCTACATAAAAATTAAAAGTGGTAGTTAAACACCGTTAAACAATTTTCAAAGGCAAGTTAGAAACTGGGAAGAAAGCAGTCCATAAAACAAAGGATTACTCTTCATTTACATGCTGAACTCATAAACTGAATAGCAGTATCTTCACAGAAAAATATATTCAGCTTCCCTGATAAAAAAGTACAAGTCTAGATATATTTCCCCCATCAGATGGAGCAGGATTTTAATTTAGGATTGTCTGTATGTGGAACATCTCTAAATATCTTTTAGTATAAGTTTGGTAAAGTATATTATAGTATATACCTACAGAGAAATATTATGCAACAGTGAAAAATAATGTAGCTCCATGCTCATGGACAAAGGTGTTGTTACATATTATTTAGTGAAGAAAGCAGGTGATAAGCCTGGGATGTGAGATTATATCAAATGTGCACATGTCTATTTGTGTTTGCATAGAATGCTGTCTAGACTGTTCACCAAAGTATTAGTTGTTCATTTTCAAGTTTTGGATGACTGGAGTTTATGTTTTCTTGTGACCACAATTTTTTCTTTTTTAAATAAAAGGGTTAATTGGTATACCTATTCATATTTAGTGTTTTCTTCATATGTTTCAACTTTTCAGATAAAACTTATATCTTAGGTGTTTTTCAAAGATAGCTTTTGTAGAAAAGCATTTGATTTATCTGCTCTGTATATTTTGATTAGCTGCATCATCAGAGACAACTTCATATGCGTTCCACTTTTATATTAATAATATGTTGACATTTTGATTGATAACACGACCATTTCATTGAAACATAATTGTAGCCAAAGCATTTATAAAAGGATATTTATTTGTGTTTAGAGAGTGATGGTGGTTCTCATGAGTGATGTTCTGGAGATGCAGTTAATGCTTTGACACAGTGCCTGAACAAGACTTTCATGAAAACTATTGGGAAACTCTTTTGAGTATCTATTAATCAGATTCCATGTTAACATTTTTGCTGATTAAATTGAAAGTTTTTTCTTTAATCTCTTGCTTTTCTGTTTAGAATATTAAGATATTTCAGGAGACCAAAGACCATGTCTTAACTGGGTTAATGGGAAACATTGTGCTAAGTATTTACCCCTATCTTCTGTCAAGATGTTTACAGTTTAGTTGAAACTCTCTAGCCTAGTACTTGCAATACTATGCTTTTGATAGCTTAGTGAACTACTGTATATATAGATAAATACTTTATATGAAAAAATCAATATATAGATTATTTGATATAAAAACTTTTAAATTTATACTTTTTTGTTTCCTCCTCCTTCCCCTGCCCTAATAAATTAAAAATAATTTTCAAAGAATATTTAGAAAGCAAGTCTTTTGGAAAGAGACACATGTAATAGTTTCATTTTTAAATGATGTGTGGGATAAAGTATGCTTTGTGGGTAGTTTACTTGCTAGTATATTTAAACTGGTAGAACTAAAATTATTAATAAAATTAATTCATAGCCTAGCCTATTAAAACACACTCTTCATAAGGTACCATTAGAGATAATACAACTTTTATTCTTAGATTTTAGTTGTTGTGCTGTTAATATACTAATATCTTAACTTCTCAGGATAAAAACAAAGTAAAAAATGTTGAAATAGCAAAAATTCTATCTGCTTTCCTATACATATACTTCTGTTTGCTACAGTTTGTAGCCATACAACATATTTTCTCTGAGCAAGAAAGAATATGGTCTTGGTTTAATTCACTTCATTGCTTTTCCCTATAGAAAATCAGGTTTTTGAGAGCTCTAACAATGTGCTGTTACAGGGCTCTCATCCTTTCTGTTTAAATAATGCAGGTACTTTGATGGAAACCTGGAAAAGCTCTTTGCTGAGTGTCATGTAATTAATCCAAGTAAAAAGTCTCGAACACGCCAGATGAATACAAGGTCATCAGCACAGGATATGCCTTGTCAGATCTGCTACTTGAACTACCCTAACTCGGTGAGTATCTGGTAGTTTAAGGCCAGCACTGCTGACTCTACTTCGGAGCGTAAATTGACTTTTCATTATTTCAACAAAGGCAGTTCTGGGAGTCTGGGATTGTAGCAAAGCAGTAACCTGTCCATATATTAAGAATAAAGAAGAGTGAGAGTTTGTCTCTCAGCCCCTCCCCATCCTCATTTGCTTTTTAAAGCTGCAACTTGTCCAAGTTGTCATTACACACCTAAATCTTTTTATTTTACCTCTATGGGAGAATTGTGTAATAGGTAGGCAGCAAATAGAATTATTTTTATCCAAATTAAAACAGATTTAAAACTAAGTTTTTAGAATATCCAACACACTTACAAAATGTCTTTAATGCTATTTCACTAGGGAGCTTTCAGGACTTTTCTTAACAAAAGATTTTCACACATTCAGATCCATTCCAACAGCGATTCTTTAGTACATGTATCCTTCTTAAAACCTATTGTATTTAGATGATTTACTTTGACTTATCTAGTGAAGAAATGTTATGCTTAAATAAACACAGTCTTCCTATGAAAGCACTTTATTAGTAACCATAGAAAAATTACATTTGTGGCCAAAAAAATGTATTTAGTTACTCAGAATTCACCTCGTAAGATGTTTAAAATATCTAAGGCTAATTTAATTCTACAACAATTATAACCATCTTGTTCATATTCTCTACTATAATAGTTCAGCAGCTTTTTCTAGTAATTAGTATATACCTGGTCTTTGTCTCCAGTATTACATATTTTAACGTATTGAAGGTTTTTTGTTATTAATCTTAGAATTTGACATGTGTACCTTTAAACATTCTCATTTGAAGGAAGTTAATTTGTTCGCACATACAAGTGCTTAGAAGAGTTTTAAAAGAAAGTTAATTATATAGTTTTAGAGAAGTGGAAAATCAGAGTTAAAATAATTTAGTAGGAGCATTTCTTTGGTGGTCCAGTGCTTAATACTCCTCATTCCCAGTGCAGGGGGCACAGGTTTGATCCCTGGTCAGGGAACTAAGTTTCCATATGCCACATGGTATGGCCTAAAAAATAAATCAATTGATTTAAATTTAAAATTTTCAGTCAAAAAAATTTAGTAGGTAAAATACTAAATTGAATTTCCAGATTTTCAAGTCATTCTTAATTTATTTTCAAATTAAAAAGAATTTTTTTGGCCTTGCCATGTGATGTGCAGGATCTTAGTTTCCTGACCGGGGGTCAAATCCTTGTCCCCTACAGTGGAAACATGGAATTTTAACCTCTGGAGTGCCAGGGGAAGTACCCCATATTCTCAGTCACAGCTGTAACACTAGCTTTTTGGCTTTGGGTAATAAATGATTTAATCTGGCTGAGTCTCAGGTTTTTTTAACCTTTCAAATAAATTGAATAAGATTGTTACAAATCGCTTGTCAGCCTGAAACTATATTCATTTCTCTACTTAAATCAACAATCCTAACTTAAGTATTTAAAAAGAACAGTCAGCACTGCTATTAAAAATACATTAGTTTTGTGTTTTGACCATTTTATTATGTTTTAACGGATTCTCTTTACCAGTTGACATTTATATAGTGTATGTAGTTTATAAATGGTTCTATGAGGTAATACTAAGACTCAAAAAGTTTGTTCTGGATTATATAAGGTTTCCTTACTCCTTGGCATTTCCCTTCCTGCACTCTTAACAGCCAGATCCTCTTTAGTATAAACCTTAAATGTAAGTACTGAAGCTAGCTGCTCACAAATATCTGCTATAAATTTCTCAGTGCCCTTGGTATTGTCTGACAGTCTGAACAAGTTAGAATTGAAAATCAAGTAGATATTTGCAGTGTAGATTGTGCTATACTTATAACTGATAGTGGAGGAAACAGTCTTCATTTATTCAGCAGACTCGACACAGTGCTAGCTTCAGAGAAAGTAGTTGAAAGGTGAGTTTGGAATTAGCAATAAGAAGTTGACTGATGATCCTGAAAAGTAATTTTAAGTATTATGGTAAGATGGGAAACCCAAACTACAAGAGCTGAAGTCATTGACTTGAAGGTGGGAAAGGAAGTTGAGGCAATCAACATAAATTAGTCTTTCAAAGGAAGTTTTGCTTTGTAAGTGACAGAACAAGAAAGTAAACAGCAGCATTGGTTGGAAGGTAAGTTAAAAGTGTTATGGAAACTGTGCCAGGTGTTAGGGAAAAGTAATCTTGGTAAAACTAGGACTTCTTTTCTCACAGTTTTTGGGCTAATAAAGGATAGTTTTAACCTTTTCAGTTTTTCTAGTGAATGCCACCTGAGATTTTTCATTTAGGCTTTATTAATTGTATGAATGGTTTCTTTACTTACATTATTTACCTGACTCCCAAGTATCAATTTCCACTACTCTTCAAACACTGATAACTTGCCTTTTATTATTGTTTATCTTCAATATGTTTATCCTTCTAGAAAGCAACTTTGCTTTATATAGTGCCACATGAAAACAGGTTTTTAAGTAAATGCTTCTGACACCTTGGTTTATATAATTGATATTTTGGAGCTATTTTGGGTGGTCTCTTCCTTAAAAACAATTTCCTGAGATTTTGGAACACTCTTTTAAGTTCAGAGATTCCTTCTCTGTCCCCCTACCCCCTTGGGTTGTGTCCAGTTCAGGAATTTCTTAGCCTTGGCAACAGTTACTTTATATAATAATATTATTTTCAATTAAAGCATAAGATTTAGCTCTACTAGGAAATATAGCTTGAGCTATCATTTTTATGAAGTAAATCATTTTATACTTTCTAAGAATAAGGTATATTAAATAGATAAAAGCAAAATGAAAGATCGTGAGAGTTGCCACCCTCTTTTTGCTTTACCTTTGGACATGTATGTGTGATTTATTTTTCTAATTTATGTTGTTTAGTCTTGTTACCTGTTTAATTAAAAAAGTTATTGGAAAGGGAAAAAAACCTTTGTTTTTGTCTTTTTATCTTATCTTAGAAGAGCCCCGGCGTAAAAGTCCCCAAAAGCAGAGGTGTTACCTATAGAGATCACTGAGTAACCATGTGGCCTTTAATCTGTCAGTCTTTGAAAAAAGAGTCAAGCACGTGAGGATGTGTTTGTGGTTTTAGGTTATGAATAAGACATTTTAGAATTGCTGATACGACTTTATTATATTTGTTCTTTATAGAATGCACCCTCATTATAATATCAAAAATCGAATACTCTCCTTTAGTAAACTGGCAGTGGGTTAATGCCAGAACTCCTTCACTGTTGTGAGTAGTAATAAGAATCGATTCTTTTTATTTCTCAGATCTTTTGTTTTTGGATGAGAATATTGATTTCCAAAATATTTATCTTCACTTATTTTTGACTTGGGTAGAATCATTGTCACTCTCTGAATAGTAACATTTTAACCTTGATATTTTCCATGTTATTTGGTCTGTAAAACCAGTATCAGGACTCTGAACTATTTTCTTCCCCAGCTACTTTCCAAGTATATTTTATATAGTTGGTATGCTATAATATTGTATCTTATTTGCATTTATATCTCAAAAGCAATATCAGGAATTTTGTAAGCATATCTCAAGTAACAGCTAATTAGAAAATGTTATAGAATTTAAAATGCCACTTTAATAAGAGCCGCAGAATGAATAAAGGAGCTGAGAATAAACTTGGCAAGAAATATGAAAGACCTATATGAAAGAAAGGGGAGATGAATGACAAATATTTGGAAAGATAGAATATTAGTGAAATAAAGCAAAGAGTAGATTGATGAGGGTAGAGAGGAAGCTAGCTAGTCTTACCAAATTCAAGAACAGGCAGTGCAGTGAAGCAGAATAGAGTCGAGTATTGTTTAGTTGCTCAGTCATGTCCGACTCTTTGCCACCCCATGGCCTGTAGCCTGCCAGGCTCCTCTCTCCATGGGATTTCCCAGGCAAGAGCTGGAGTGGGTTACCATGTCCTTCTCCAGGGAATCTTCCTGACTAAGGTATCAAACTTGGATCTCTTGAACTGGCAGGCAGATTCCTTATCACTGAGCCACCAGAGAAGCCAGAGTCAAGTGTATTTGTGGAGAATTTAATATACAACAGAGATGGCATTCCTTTAAGGAGGGTTATTTGATAAATGGTGTTGGAACAACTCGACAGACATCTGGAAACTTAGATTTCTACCTTACTCCTTATATCAAAATTAATTTAGGACTCTTCTGGTGGTCCAGTAGTTAAGAATCTGCCTGCCAGTTCAGGGGACACAGATTTGATCCCTGGTCTGGAAGATTCCACATGCCACGGGGCAACTAAGCCTATGAGCCGTAACTGCTGGAGCTCTTGCACCTTAGAGCCTGTGATCAACGATGAGAGAAGCCACCACATTGAAAAGTCCATGTGCTGCAACTAGAGATGCCTGTGCTCAGCGCCAGAGACCCAGTGCAGCCCCCAGCCCCCCCAAAAAGCACAACTTTTTATTTTTTTTCCAGGTTTAAAAATTTATTTGCACATATTGAAACAAAATAATCTTTTTTAACTAGTTTTTCCTTTGTATGTCTTTTTAAAAAATTTTTTTTTTATTGAAGGATGATTGCTTTACAGAATTTTGTTGTTTTCTGTCAAACCTCAACATGAATCAGCCACAGATATACATATATCCCCTTCCGTTTGAATCTCCCTCCCGTCTCCTGCCCCATCCCACCCCTCTAGATTGATACAGAGCCCCTGTTGGAGTTTCCTGAGCCATACAACAGATTCCTGTTAGCTGTCAATTTTACATACGGTAATGTAAGTTTCCATGTTACTCTTCCCATCCATCTCTCCCTCTCCTCCCTTCTCCCCATGTCCATAAGTCTATCACAACTTTTTTTAACTTAAGAAGAAACTAATTTAGAGGCCATGGGTTCTAAAGCTGATATATTTTGCTATATATGAACAAAGAGCTTCTGCACAGCAACAAAATGTATTGAAACTGGGAGAAAATATTTTCCACACTTAAAAACAGTCAATTTTCTAAATAAGTAAAAAAAAAAAAAAAAAAAAAACAGTAAAATATTTAGAAAAAATGTCTAGAGGAAAATTTGGCAAAATAGGTGAAGAAAATACACAGAAAAAGAAATACACAGCCTTAAATCTTATTTCAAATTTTTAAGCTTCACTCAAAAGAAGAAATTAAAATCAAAACTATTGGTAGTTAGTTCATTTTCACCTGTTACTGGCAAAGATCAAGGAGTTTAAGTGTTCTGGCATGTCAGAAAGATAAAGACCATTACAGTATACTAACACATATATATGGACTTTAGAAAGATGGTAACGATAACCCTATATGCAAAACAGAAAAAGAGTCTCAGGTGTATAGATCAGACTTGTGGACTCTGGGAGAAGGCGAGGGTGGGATGTTTCAAGAGAACAGCATTGAAACATGTATATTATCTAGGGTGAAACAGATCACCAGCCCAGGTTGGGTACATGAGACAAGTGCTCGGGCCTGGTGCACTGGGAAGACCCAGAGGGATCGGGTGGAGAGGGAGGTGGGAGGGGGGACTAGGATGGGGAATACATGTAAATCCATGGCTAATTCATTTCAATGTATGACAAAAACTACTGTAATGATGTAAAGTAATTAGCCTCTAACTAATAAAAATAAATGGAAAAAAAAAAGTGTTCTGGCATGGGTGTGAGAAGGCTTTCTTTAGTAGTGTAAATTGCAACAACCTCTTTGAACAAGCTCTTTGTAATAATCAAAATGTACAGTTAGAATTTCACTTGTACAGATTTTTCCTGATATACATTCATTTGATCACAAAGATAATAATAATAATAAAGAAAACCAAGATAGAGAAGAGAGTTTGTGGTAAGTGGTACTTCTACCATATATTGGAAATAGTGATCACTTCTGGGTAGAGAAGTAGAGGACAAGTTAGAAACAGATGGAGATAAGGGAGACTTTTTTTTAACATAAACTCATATTGTCAAATAATTGTCTTTATAGCCTGCATTATATTAATTTAAAAAGAATTAGGTAGTAAATATTGTAAAATATTTTAAAGTAAAATATGATAACCATATTTGTCTTTTGAAAATGTAGTCCTCTACACTCTTAATACTGCTTAAAGTACCTGCTTTTAATATCCCATTATAGAATATAATAAGGTTCATTTAACCCAACATCAAATTGAAAGGATTTCAAATCATATAAGTAGTATAAGATTAGGCCAAGGCGAGGGTGGGATGTTTCAAGAGAACAGCATTGAAACATGTATATTATCTAGGGTGAAACAGATAACCAGCCCAGGTTGGGTACATGAGACAAGTGCTCGGGCCTGGTGCACTGGGAAGACCCAGAGGGATCGGGTGGAGAGGGAGGTGGGAGGGGGGACTGGGATGGGGAATACATGTAAATCCATGGCTAATTCATTTCAATGTATAACAAAAACTGCTGTAATGATGTAAAACTAATTAGCCTCCAACTAATAAAAATAAATGGAAAAAAAAAAAGATTAGGCCAAAATGTTACTATTATTCTAATTATTCAAGTGTTACCACTATTCTGAAGAAGTATTTTGGTTTCCATAAGGTTTTATTTCCTAGGTTAGGTATATTCCAGTGCAGCTCCATGAAGTGTGGTATCTGTGTGGCATTTTAGAAATAACACCTTTGGGAGCTCCCTGGTAGTCCAGTGGTTAAAACTTGGTGCTTTCATTGCCGTGGTCCTGGGTTCAATTCCTGGTCGGGGAACTAAGATCCTGAAAACCAAGCAAGCAGTATGGCCAAAAAATAATAATAAAGTAACAGCTTTATTGAGATGTAATTCACATGCCATACAACTTGCTTATTTAAAATGGTCTTAAGCAAAAACAAAACAAAAAATAAATAAAATAAAATGGTCTTAAGCATAGTCACAGAGTTGTGTAGCCATCACCACAATTCATTTTCAAACATTTTAATAATCCTCCAAAGACCATTATCTTTTTATAGTCACTTCCTGTTCCCCTCAAGCTTGTTAGCCTTAGGCAACCACAAATCTACAAGTGAAATCAAACAATATGTGGTGTTTTGTGATTGGTTTATTTCACTTAGAATGTTTTCAAGGTTTGTCCACATTATAGAATGTGCTTTACTGCTTTTTATGGCTGAATAATTTTCTGTTATGTGGATATTCCACATTTTGCTTATTTATCAGTTGGTGGACATTGGAGTTGTTTCCAGTTTGGAGTTATTGTGGCTAATTCTGCTGTGAACATTTGTGTACAAGTTTTTATGTGGGTATATACCTAGCAGTGGAGTTGCTGAATCGTTTGGTAATAACTTAATTTTTTGAGAAACTGCCAGTGTTTTCCACTATTCCTGTACATTCCCACTAGAAGTGTTTGAGGGTTCTGATTTCTCCATATTCTTGTCAGCACTTTTATTGTGTCTTTTTGATTATAATTGTCCTAGTGGGTGTGAAGTGGTGTCTCATTGTGGCTTTGATTTACCTTTCCCTCATGATTAAGGATATTGAGCATCTTTTCATATGCTTATTGGTACAAACTTGTGTGCCTTTCCTAAAAATTATAAATATCTAATGTAGATTCATCTCTCATTGTTTTGTGTTTAATGAATTTGTGTGTATAGATTTTGCCACTTAGAAATTCGTTTTAGGAGCCCATTTAGTCCTTTCAGTTGGACATTTTAACCACTATGAGAAACATGATGTGATTGGTTCTTATTGAGTGACTATAGTGATTCTTCTGATAATTTCTTTTGAAAGTCCATATATTATTTTTGTTGCAGTATTTCACTGGCCTTGAATGTGGACATAAGTTTTGTATGCAGTGCTGGAGTGAATATTTAACTACCAAAATAATGGAAGAAGGCATGGGACAGGTAAAGATGCCAATTTGTTCTTGAGTTTTTGTTGTATTTCTTTTAAGTGTTTAGACTGTTACACAAATATAAACAGGTAAAGCATTCTGGGTTGTGAATTACATGTGACTCTTTTTTCTAGGTTAAAACAACTAAAAGATAATTGAGATTTTTTTCTTTTCTATTTACAATGTGATATTCCAGTTAAAAATCCAGTGCAGGTAATGTTTTCTCAGCAGGCATTAACATTTGTATTTATCAGGGTAAACTTGTTGAGAATTTTTGTTATATCTCTTGCCTTTGCCAGTTAAGTTTAATATTGAAAAACGAGTTGTTTGGGTTAGCAATTTTAGTTGCTTTATGGTGGCAAATATTCACATACAGGTTTCCTTTAAAAGAAAGGAAATGATTACAGTCCTATAAATGTTAAGGTATCCTCAGAACCTAGCAAAGTTCCTGGCAGTGGTAAACATTCAGTAAATATTTGTTGAATGAAGACATAGTTTAAATTTCGATCTTTTCCAGACTATTTCGTGTCCTGCTCATGGTTGTGATATCTTAGTGGATGACAACACAGTTATGTAAGTACTTTTGATAGATTCTGCATGTTGGCTATATATTAGTTGATTAAGCCATATTAATTTTTGCTCAACACCACACTGGAGGTGAACATTTGAAGTCTGGAGAGACTCTGTAACCTACATTCCTTTGTAGTACACAAGCCTGTTGGTAGCCTGGTTAAATGCCCAGTCAGTGTTTTGTTCAGTTGGCAATTCGTGACAGCCAGATTTCAGCGAAGCTTGCAGTTGGAGAATAGTTATGTTAGTGTGTCAGTTGATCTTCTGAGAAGCAGAGCCAGGACACCAGGACATAGTTAAAAGAGAAGGGGCTTTATTACGGATTGCATCTATGTAGGATGAATAGGAATAGGAGGAGTAGACAGACATGATACAGTTCTGACACCTGTTGAGAAAGAAGGAAGAAGAATTCAGTTGGAAGAGACTAAGACGGTGTGCAGCTGTGAGTCTCTGTCAGCCCTGTTGGGAACTCCAGTGCATAGATTTCCCACAGAGGAATACTTGGGTCAGCAGAAATGGCCAGGCCCTGGTACCAGTGTCACGCTCAGCCTCTCACTGGGAGCTAAGCAGGGGGATGTGGCCTCATCTAGAACGCTGCTACGAATCTCAAAGACACTGCAGCTGGAGGCTGTTGGCTAACTGCTGGCCTTGTGAAAGGCTCCCTTTTGAAGGAGCGAAAGAAACTTGAAGAAAGAGGTATGATTAGCTCCTGTACATGGGATAAAATCCAGAGTTGCTTAATTCCTGAGTCAGTGCTGTTTTTATAACCTCAGGCAGCCTAATTGATTTTAGTCTAGGAAGATAAATAGATTGAGGGCCTGAATGATCCACAGACAGATTTTATAATTAGTCCTGGATAATGGCCTGTATAGAAGGGTATGTCTGCATTTAAGTGCTGGGATTTGAGAGTAATAAGAGTAAAAGCAGTCATGGGTTTTAGTGAGCAAATTCTTAACCTAATGAAGCCATAAATTGACTTAACCAGCACAGTTCATAAAGCCACTGATTCCACTTTATTAATCCCAGCCTACTTTGGTTTACTAAAATACATTTACTCTTGTCGGCCTGTCTTTCAGTAAATCTTTTTTCCATTAACCATGTATGGTCTTAAAGTACCACCATCTTTCCAGTTGTCTTTATCTTGTCCTCTGGTACTTTAATTCTTTGTATTCTTTCCTCAGTACAGGTCACTGTATCTTTTCATTCATTCCACAAACATTTACTCCGAGCCTGTTTTGTTAGCACATATACCTAGGAGAACAAATTAAGATACATTTCCTTTCCCCAGGAGGTTCCTAATAACAAATGCATAGTTTACAGTTGATGCATACATGTTTGCCAAATCGTTTCAGTTGTGTCCAACTTTTTATGACCCTATGGACTGTACCCCCCAGGCTCCTCTGTCCATGGGGTTTCCCAGGCAAGAATACTGGAATAGGTTGCCATCCCCTTCTCCAGGGGATCTTCCTGACCCAGGGATTGAACCCCTGTCTGTTGTGTCTCCTGCATTAGCAGGCAGGTTCTTTACCATCACTGCTACCTAGGAAGCCCATTTTATGTGTAAATGTATGTATAAAGTACAGTTAACGTAGAAACACATTACCTAAAGAATTAGGGCATCTTAGGGAGAGATATCAAGGACTAAAAATTTTGTGTGGAGGGTAATAGTCCATGAGCTTCTCTTTTATGTATTCTGTCATGGCTAAAGTGCAAAGTAACAGATTACTAGAGATGAGGATGAAAAGAGTTTGACAGTTTGAGTTTTGTCATATAAGGTTATTAGGACTGATGAGATTTGCATTTTAGAAATAACCTAGGTAGGTAAAAGGAGGATAGTGTAGAGTAGGGAGGCATTTGGGCAGTGAGATGTGGTTAGAAGATTATTGTTTATAATGCCTGGTTAAATAAATAAATGTAAATCAACTTTAGATATTCTGACATTAAACATCTTTTTATGTTTATTTATTTGGCTGCATCTTAGTTATGGCACGTGGGATCTTCATTGCAGTGATGTGGGATCTTTCTCTGTGGCCTTTGGACTCCACAGTTGTGTGTGGCACAGGCTTAGTTGATGCATGGCATGTGGGATCTTAGTTCCCTTACCAGGGATTGTCGAACTTGTGTCCCCTGCGTTGAAGGCTGATTCTTAACCACTGGACCACCAAGGAAGCCCCTTAATTATTTTTTCTTTTTTTAAAAAATATTTAGTTATTTGACTGCACTGGATCTTAGTTGCAGCATGTGGAATTTAGTTCCCTAACCAGGGATCAAACCCATGTCGTCTGCGTTGGAAACACAGAGTCTTAGTCACTGGACCATGGGGGAAGTCCCATTATTTTTTAAATGATGTAAATTTCTCATAACATAATATTTACCTTTTTAACTAAAGTAGGCAGTTCAGTGGCTTTTTGAATACTAATGTGATATTGTGTAACCATCACCACTATCTAATTCCAGAACATTTTCATCACCTCCAAAAGAAATCCCATATCCACTGAATAGTTACTCTTGACTCCCTCCTCTCCCTAGACTCTGACAACCACTCATCTTTGCTGTCTGGATGGATTTGCTTACTCTGGACGTTTCATTTAAATGGAGTCATATAGTATATGACCTTTTGTGAATGGCTTCCTTGACTTAACATAATGTTTTCAAAGTTCATTCATGTTGTAGCATGTATAAGGACATCATTCCTTTTTATGGCTAAATAATGTTCCATTATACGGATATTCCATATTTTATTTCTCCATTAGTTCTTGGACATTTGAGTTATTTTTATTTTTTGTAGAAATCTTTGTTACTATTTGAATATTTGTGTGCAAGGTTTTTATTGAACACCTGTTTTTAATTCTCTTGAATGTTTATACCTTGGAGTGGAATTAATTATTGAGTCATATGGTAATTTTGTGTTTGGCTTTTTGAGGAACAGCCTTGTGCACTAATTACTTTTATCCCTCAGTTTCAACATGTGCAAAATCTGGAGGTTTACTCATTTGAAAAGTACTTACTAAATACTTTTCACAGGCCAGGCAGTTTACTGGACATAAGAGATCCTTTCATGGAGCTTATTGTTTGGTTGAGAATAGGGAATTAGGGAGGCAGATATTAAAGAATGGTTATATGATAGCTGTCTGATGAAAACTTCGACACATTGTGAAAAGAAGTATATAATTTGCCATGAGAACTGAAGGGGAGTGGTCTACATCTAGACTGGTATGGTGAGTTGTCAGGAAGGGCCCCCTTGAGTGAGTAACAGTACATCTTAGCTGAGTGAAATAATAATGATGGTGATGAATTCAGCTTCATCTAATATTCATTGAGTGCTTACTATTTGCCAGGCACTATGCTAGTCTCCCAGCTCGATTTCTGCTATCCATTTTACAGATTAGTAAACTGAAAACTGGGCTTCCCAGGTAGCTCAGTGGTAAAGTCCACCTGTCAAGCAGGAGATGTGGATTCGATCCCTGGGTTGGGAAGGTCCTCTGCAGAAGGAAATGGCAGCCCACTCCAGTATTCTTGCCTGGAAAATCCCATGGTCGGAGGAGCCTGGCAGGCTACAGTCCTGAAATGGGTTGCCATGCCCTCCTCCATGGGATCTTCCTAACCCAGGGATCGAAGCGAGGTCTCCCGCGTTGCAGGCCGTTTCTTCACTGTCTGAGCCACGGGGAGGCCCTGAGGAAGAAAGAGCACAGACGTGAGAGGAGCACAGGACAGGGCGGGGGGCTTTTGGGAGGGGGGTAGGGTGAGACTCAAGACGAGATTGGACTTCACATTTTTCTGGTACTGTTCCTAATAGCTTCTTTGGTGGTTACTCTCTCTGCTTTAATACCGTTTTCCTATAATACCCACAGGAGTGTTTAACTAGTGAAAATT
The DNA here is from genome assembly GCF_023699985.2 of Odocoileus virginianus. NCBI lineage: Eukaryota > Metazoa > Chordata > Mammalia > Artiodactyla > Cervidae > Odocoileus > Odocoileus virginianus. Next base: position 12,540,549 of record NC_069679.1, read on the forward strand.
AAATTTCAGGGTTCTTCACTTTCATGAGTTCCTGTGAGTTCAAGAAATTCTTGTGAATTACAGTATTCTAGGTGAATAAGGAAAGCCAGGTTGCAATTAGTAAGCATTTCTAATAAACTACCAAAAGATTTCAGAAGAAGGAGGCTATCTGAATTATATGTGCAAAACCTATATCCATTTCTGAACATTCCTGTCAAGATCCTTTTATTTCACACACTTGATTTTAGGGGAGGAGATCTTAGGAAAGCTGGCTAAGAATTGCTGCCTTAAGGCAAGATATGAGAGTCAGAAGACTGAAAGGGGCCTAAATTTGGCAATAGTTGGTAAGTCATTAGACTACAACACAAATACCAGTTGGGTAAAAATAGAATATTTAGAGTGTAAGAACCAGGGGGTGGAACATCTACCAAAATAAAACTATAGAAACTTTGGAATTATTGTTTTGGTTCCTATAGTTATATATGTTGACAGTTTATATATATTTTAGTACTTTAAATTTAAAGCAGTTTTCATACCAGAGCATTGAGATTTCATTTTATGAGTGTGGAAAATACCCTTAGCTGAAAACCTCCTAATAAACTATTTTTATTCTCACTTTCAGGCGCCTGATCACAGATTCAAAAGTTAAATTAAAGTATCAGCATTTAATAACAAATAGCTTTGTAGAGGTAAGTGATTTCTCATAAGTTTTCATTCTTTAAATAAAAGAAATTCTGTTTATTAATAGAAATACAGTTTAACTTACATAAGAAACACCTTTATGATAACTTCAGTTATTGTCTTTTTATGAAGCATACCAAAATACCTTTATTTTCAAAAGAATGTGACAAATCAATAAATAGATGTCTTTTCATAGATCTTAAGCTTTGATAAAATTATTTTTATAGTCTTTATCCTTAGCAGAGAACTGTAGCTGATTCTTAGTGATGTCGTGTTTAATCATGTTTGATACATTAGCCCTGCTGTATCTCTGCTTGTTTTACCTTCCTTCCATTACCAGTAAACTTTGTTAAAAAATAATTGTGTAGTGTTTTTTGTTTGTTGTTTCAAATATGGCTTAACAGAAAAGAAATTGTCAAACCACGGCCTGCCTGCTTTTTGTAAATACACGTTTATTTGAACACGCCCGTGTATTCTGCGACTGCTTTTGTGCTTCAGTGGCAGAGTTGAGTAGTTGCTAAAGAATGGCCTATGGAGCCAAATATAGCTCCTCTCTGGCTCCATGTGGAAGAAGTTTGCCAGCCCCTGTGTAAGAGCTTGAGTGTAACTTGGTATTTCACTTCTAGAAAGTAATTTTAATTTTTATTAGCAGTTAAACTGAAAGTCTTCTAAAAATAACATTTTTTAAGAATAATACCTTTTTTTAAATGGTCAATAAACTTGAATTCTGGTGGAGTGTTCCTTGAGCAATGTTTTGTCCCATAATAAAAATGTATCAAAAGTTACATTTCTTTTGAAGAACTAAAATGCAACCATTGCTGTGGTTTAGGAACTGGTTTTTGTTCTTAGAAGAACTTTTTATGGTCAAAGAGAGAGTTCCATGTGTATTCTTCAGCTTGTTTCATACAGCATATGAACTCCTTCCCTGAGTAGAAGCATTATCTTATTTTTTTTCATCTTTTAAAATTGCCCTGAAATAGAACCATACACAAATGATGTTTGTTAATGATCACATAATGGTGATCATTTATTTTAAAGATTCTCAGTGGGATTTTGAAGATAGAACAAGAGATAGTTTATAATTCCAGGTATTCAAGTGATCTATAATCTTAGAAAGACAGTACATCCAAAAGCATTGCTGTAAAAGACTATTGGTGTCAGGGTTTTATATGCTTGTGACACCATCCGCACTTTATGATAGTGAGGAAGTAGTATACATAATTGCATGGTGTACTGGGAAATCTTGCATCATGATTTAATTTGCTGTCATTTTTTAATTTTCTAATTTGTATTTCAGTGCAATCGACTGTTAAAGTGGTGTCCTGCCCCAGACTGCCACCATGTTGTTAAAGTTCAATATCCTGATGCTAAACCTGTTCGCTGCAAATGTGGGCGCCAGTTTTGGTAAGCACGTGGTTTCCTAAATTGAAGTAGTATACATAGCTTTTCTGTTTATTTTTGGTAGTGAAATAGAAACATTTCTTTACCTCAGGTAGGTGGGTGATAACTGATTTTAAATAGCATATATTTCTTTTAAATAAAACTTAGCATTAAAAGTCTCATATCTTAAGATAATTTTTCCTGTTTCTATGTTGCTGTAAGTTTTGGATTTATTTTCTTATGGGAATAAAAGTGCAGCTGTAATCACTTTTTCTTGTATCCTCCATTGGCACATATGTAGGAGCAAACTTAAAGATCTGGGATAAGAACTCCACTCTCATTTCTGATTAACTGCTTATTTTGTCACTTTGTTTTTTGTTCCCTTATGGCTCATGATTAGTTTTCAGATTATCTCAGGAAATACAGAGTTAGGTGTTTTTAATTTCCTTTGTTCATATGAGTTTAATCTTGGTCCTAAAAAATATGTAGCTAAATTTGGAAAGATAAAACTTGGTTGATTAGATGTTGATTAAATCTTTTAGTTGTTGATTAGATCTTTTTTAACTAAGAGTTTTTCTCTGGGGCTTCTGGCCACAGCTTTCTTGGTAACCTGGATTCTTGGAGTAGCATAGCCTTTGAATTCTAGGTTCAACTTAGCAGGGAATTTCCATTACTACACATTAGAGACCATTCCTTTATGGATCTTTTAGGAATGAGAAGCTGTTCAAACCAAAGGGCTCTATAGCTAGCAAATACACATGTTATTGGTTTTCCATATCATTCTCTTGTTGTTGTTTTGTTTCTGTTTTGGTCATGGGTATGCATTTTGTGGGATCTTATTTCCCTGACCAGGGTTTGAACCCAGGCCCTTGGCAGTGAGAGGATGGAGTCCTAACCACTGGCCCTCTAGGGAATTGGCTCTGTATCATTCTTTTTTTCCTCCAAACAGCAATAGAATTAGTCTTAGCATCATTAATACTAAATATTTCCCAAAAGAATAGATAAACTCATGGAGATTGAGTTTGTGTAAAATACATGCTATTTTGGTAAAGGTTATACATTATCATTTCAGAATTTACTTTGTAGACAGTGTGGAATCTAATTTCCTTCCCTGCTTTTAAATATATTTTGTGAATGAAGTATTTCAAATACAGATTTAGTATAGAGAATAACAGCAATACTTAAATATTTATAAAGTTACAGCCCTCCTTAATCAAAATCAGTTTGTTTTTGTCAAGAAATAAAACATGTAAGATACATTTGAAGCTTCTTGATGTTCCCTTCTCTATTCCATTCCCCGTCTTCTTTTCCAGAAGTAACCATTATCCTGGCTTCATTTAACCTGAGAGCACTTTATTCTTCTAATTTGCAAAGGATTTTTGGCATTCCCAAAGTACTTGATTAGCTAATTAATCAGCCATTCCACGGTTATTTTTTTTGCAAGCATTTGTTTTCATTCTTAGTAGTGTTAGTTGCTCAGTTGTGTCTGATTCTTTGCGACCCTGTGCACTTTAGCCTGCCTCGCTCCTCTGTTCATGGAATTTTAAGGCAAAGATACTGGAATGGGTTGCCATTTCCTTCTCCAGGGGATCTTGCTGATCCAGGGATAGAACCAGGGTCTCCAGTGTTGCAGGCAGACTCTTTACCATCTGAGCCACAAGGGCAGTGTTTATTCTTAATTTGTACTTTTTAAACAAATACATATACCATGCTCCTAGAAAGCAGAAAGGAATTAGCAGTTAACATAGTCTTAGAGAATATGTAGTCATCATCTTTTGTCTTGTACCTTGTTTGGCACACTATACTAGGCTGAGGTTCATTGTTTGGATCTTGTGAAAATATGTGACCTATTTCCCACATACTGTGCATTAGTACTAAAGTATGGAATTACCATACGAAGTCAGACTAGCTCTTCATCTGGAATGTTAAAATATTTAATAAATGCCTGTGAAGCCTTGGTTGAAATTTAAGTTCAGATTATTGAACATGATTTCATTTTAGTTCAGTTAGACAGTGGTTGCAGCAAGGAATTACACATATTAAAAACTATCAGAAAAATACAGCTCTAACTAAACTGATTGTATTGTCTTAACAGTTTGGTCTGGAGAAGGGCATGGCAACCCACTCCAGTATTCTAGCCTGGAGAATCCCCTTGGACAGAGGAGCCTGGTGGGCTCTATCTAGTCCATGGGGTCGCAGAGAGTCGGACATGACGGAGCAGCTAAGCACACAGCACACAGTAGTTGGGTAGCTAGTCAGTCATTTATCCTGTAATCGTCATTATAAACCGTCTTTATCCTTCATTTCACACACAGACGCTTGGTATGTGCTGGCCCTAGTACTAAGTGCTAAATAAATTACTACAGAGTAAAATAGACATGGGTCCTGTCCTTGTATTTGCCAGTCCCTGGAAACTGGTGAAAGTACTGAGGTACTGTAAAGCATGAGGTTGTTTGTTTGTTTACTCACAGTAGGTAGGACTTAATTCTTTAACTCTTGTGTCACTTAACAGCTTTAACTGTGGAGAAAATTGGCATGACCCTGTTAAATGTAAGGTGAGTGTGCCTGGCATTTTCATTTTTAAATAAGGTAGTAGAGTACTTCTAAGACTTGATAACTTTTAAGTCACAGCCCACATTTTGTTATTTATTCATTGGTAGTTGGAACATGGTATTTTGTCCTTTTTATTTCGTGTGATCTTTGCAAATATTCAGGGAACATTCCTTAGGAATAAAGTCTTCTCCTAATTATCAGGATGATGAGGGTTAAGGCACCTCCCTTGGACTGCTTTATAATTAGCTAAAGGGAATGACACACCTTGCAGCTAGGCTTCTTGTTGAGCTCTAGGTTCCCCACTTAGTTGCAGCCAGAGAAAGTCCTCCTTTGGTTGATTTTTTTTTTTTTTAATGTACCTGGACTATAAATGAGAATCACAGGATTTCTTGGAAAGGCAGTAAATCCAGTGATAATCCTGTCTTTTGGCTTTTATGTTTAAGCTTGACTATATTTATGTTGATGTCATTTGCTATCCTTAAGTCTTCTGTTGTGCTGTAACAGTTTTTGTTTTCAAACAGTGGTTGAAGAAGTGGATTAAAAAGTGTGATGATGACAGTGAAACCTCTAATTGGATTGCAGCCAACACAAAGGTTGGTATCTTCCTTCAGTAAACCCTTGGTTTTGAAACTGATCAGAATAGGTGTATCAACGTCAAAAGCAGTAAGTTTACCTACTAAAGGGCCTTGTTTTCCCTTTTAGTTGATTAAAGTTTGCTTTTTGTTTTCAGAAAGATTGCCTATTAATGATTATCCTTTGTTTTACTGTTTGTTTTATTGAATACTCTACTGTAGTATGCGTAATACTCTGCTTTAGTTTTCTTCCATCAGAAAAGTAGTGGTTGCTTAATCAGTTTTCTACCCTGGGGTTTGATAATATCTTTTCATGTAAATTCTTGACTGCCTTCTAGTATACCAATGTAGAGTTTATTATATCTAGCCTTTTTTTTTTTTTTTAAACTAGACTATATTTCTGCCTCTTAAAATCTCCAGGGTTTAACTTTTAAGGAGTTATTCTTTAGGGGGCAGTATTGAGTCAGAGTTAATGAGTAACTTTATTATGTAACTGAACTGGGCTTAACAAATTGAATGTTTTCAATATGTTAAACTTCCAAAATATGATTTACTAAAAGACTTGATTCCTGAAAAATGGAAGCTTAAGGATAACATGAGTATCCTTGGTTTTGGGGGGTTTATTTTTTGAATTCATTGGTCGTGATACTAGTTTCAGAGTTCAGTATCTTTATGACATAAACCACGTCTTAAACCCTAGAGGAATGTCTTGCAAATGCAAATAAACTTGAACACCTTTCTTTTCTGTCCCTAAGTGGTAAACATTTGAATCCAAACTGTGTACCCAGCCAATTTTTTGTAGGAAATTATATAAACATCCAATCTTACCTCCTATCTGAATAGGAAGAGTGGTGAATAATAGTGTTATTCATGGGCTGTTTATTTTTACTGTTGTCTTTCACATATGATGATGATGCTTTAAAGAATATTGAGTTGTTTGACCAGAGTTAGTTATAACTTTGCAGTCTTCCATCACTCAGTCATGGGATAATGATAAGGAGTGCTTAAATGACCGCCAGCACATGATTCTGTACCACTGATACCTGCTCTACCCCAAAAGATTAAAACATGTGTACATTTCTGTCTCCCAGAAAGCATTGGCAATAAAACAGTCCTGTTGTATAAAACAAATACCCACATCTTTGGGGAATATAGTTTTGAAATCAGCATTTCTATGTCTCTGAAACTAGCATGATAAACATACCTTATGGCACTTAAGAAAACCTTACTATAATGTCAGAAAATGGTTGCTTTTTTATTTTTTAAAAAATTTCCTGTTACTCAAGCATTCTTCTTCAAAAATTGAAGATTTCTCCACCAGAAATGTTCATTAAAGTCCTAGATTCTTAAATATGCTGTCAGATTAGTATTTAGAATAGAGCAGTTGTATTTTCCCTAAGTAGTTTGATTACAAACTACACTCTTCTGCATCTGGAAAAATCCCTACGTACTCCAAATCCCCAAGATATTTAAAATCGGGAGTATAGGTTTGAATATGCTTGACTTTGTTTAGAGGGTAGATTATTAAGTAAGAATGGCAATTTGTAATAATAGATTTATCTAGTTGGAGGTTTTGAGATAAAACTGAGGGTTTTTCTGAAATGGAGACATGCAGAAGCTTATTTTGTTACCAGATTTGCAGGTTGTTGTTATATTAAGAAATCAATGCTATTTAGTTAATTATAGCCAAGATATACAGAATGAAACATATTTTAGGCCTGAAATTTGCCTCTTTGGGAAGATGGTAGTATTTTTTATGTGAGTGACTTCAAAAATCTCATGGTATTGACCTCTTTTGAATTACTATAGTTTATGGACAGTAAAGTCTGTTCACTTAAGCTGAATTATAGAAATATTATGTTGGGTGATACTTTCCTTCCTTTTGGGAGTAATAGACATCAACACAAAAACATACAGCAAAAATCCAAGCTTTACATCTTATTCATAGTTTTATTAAAAATAATGAGTAGGTTTTATTCTCTAAATTTTTCAAGAGGAAAAAAATTAGATGTGCCCACAGGTTATGACTTTGGCTCATTAGCAACCAAGAGAACGATACAGACTTGGGCAGGCGGATGTAATCTCTGCAGCACGGTTACAAAGGAACCACAATGAAAAGATGTTAACAAGGGTATTTGGCAGAAGAAAGTTGGGAAATTCAGTAGCCGCAAAGAGAATTATCAGTCTTGCTTGCCTGACTCTTAAGGCCAAATTGCTTGGGTTTGAATCCTAACTCTACCGTTTCCTACTTGTATAACCTTGGATTAGTTTCTTTAAAATTTTCTCTTAGTTTATTCATCTGATGAATGGAAATGGGAGTAAGACCACTATAAGGATTATGAGTTAATGCATGTAGAACACTGAGAACAGTGTATGGGATACAGGAAGTATTCAATTATTATTTCCAGATGGCACTAGAACAATATGTTTACAGGAACAAAATGTTTAACCTCTCATAAAACTGTTATTACTATGTGTATGGTTAAAAGTACTTAAAATGTTTTTGTCCCCCAACCCCACTAAAACAAATCCTTAAATTGTCATGCATCTTAAAAAACCTGTAATAATAACTCATTTTCAATAGTACTTAAGTGTTTGACACTGTTCTAAGTGCTTTACATGTATCAATCACAATAAATCACAGTATTAATTTAAAAATAAACCATATATAGAACTGGCTTCTCCTCAGTGTAGCATTGACACCAACTTTATAGTTTCTCTTCATAGGAATGTCCCAAATGCCATGTCACAATTGAGAAGGATGGCGGTTGTAATCACATGGTCTGTCGTAACCAGAACTGTAAAGCAGAGTTTTGCTGGGTGTGTCTTGGCCCTTGGGAACCACATGGATCTGCCTGGTAGGTTGGGGAAATGAAGGGAAAACATGTTCACATAACTGTGTGATGTATCTGCCTCATATTATGAATAAGGTTTCTGCCTCATGAAAATCACCCTCTAACTTGGGACTAGATAAATGAATACAGGGTGTGATCAGTGTTAGAAGTGTATGCGAGATATCCAAAGAGAGAGTTTAATTGGGTTTATTTCACAGAGCAGGTAATAGCTGAGTTGACTTTAAGGAAGACTAAGAGCTCCATTTGTTCAAAAAGTGGCAGGAGAAACATTCAGGGCAAAAGGAGCAACATGAGCAAAGGTAGAAGAATGTGATAGTACATGACTTACTCAGAAAAGAGTTGTGTTGTCTAATGTGTCTCTCTAGACAATAATTAAAAACTAAGAGACTTGGCAGAACCCAATCCACAGTTGTGTTTTAGTTATCCTGCATGCAATTAGACAAAAAAAATTCGTCCCAAACTTTAAGAACTGGAAAATTACCCAATGAAATCCAGAGTTTTAGCATTCATTGAAACATAACAACAGGCCTGCATTTCTTTTAGACAAAAATCACCTGGAATTGGTTGGTTGCTTTTTAGATGGAGCCTTTACTGCAGTTTAATGTTTTCCCTAAGACCAAAGCTTATTGGCATTTTCGTGTCTTATGATGGCACATTTGGTAGTGATACATACCTTTGTTTCCTGCATGTTTCTTATCATGTGTGTGGGGAAAATGCAAATTAGATTGAGGATGTCTTGTTGCATTTTTCTCAAAACAAGAAAAATGAGAGCTAGCGCATCTCCTGGTAAATGTGAAAATATTTCTGGGAGTTATAATGTGCAGATTGCCCTTTTCACTAGTTTGTTATTTGCATTTGTCTCCTGTTGGTGTTTGAGTTTGTGGCCCCTCATAAATTGTGGGGAACAGGAAAAGAGAAAGTAGACTGGGACCTGAAGTAGTTTGGACAATTACCAGAAGTATTTTAACTAATAGTAACAACATTAGATCTGTAGTTTAGGTGAGAATGCTCTGTATTAGGTGCTTTCCATACCTTATCTGGACATTGTGGTTGCTTTGTAGAGAGTTGGGGGGAGAATTGCAAGCTCAAGACAAGATGAGGAGAATCTGAACTTAAGACAATGGCAAGCCTTCCCTTTTAGTTACTTTTGGAGTGTTCATTCATATCATTAATTAGAGGAATAGTAAGAGGGATTGTCTGAAATTGATTCTAAACTAGGTAAAAACTAATTGGTTAGGTGAAAAAAAGAAAGTGATTTTACTACTGTCAGAGCCAAGGAAAGATATTTGGGGTTTAGGAATGCAAGCTGAAGGATTAGCATGTTCCCGGAAACTAAATTAATTTGAGTGTATATAAACAAGTTTAGTGAAGAGGAGAGGGAATGGAGGAGAAGTATTAAAGAGACTTTTGTTTGTATATAAGAAATCTCTGATCACAACTCAAATTGTAAATGAACTGGGTTGAAAAATGAAAGGGGGTACAAAACAAATGGCGACTGCAGAAGCATGAAAAGTGACCCGGACCGGGGGTGTCAGAAATGTTGCCTGCGTCTTGCCTTTTCTTATGGCTAACATTGTGAATGAGTCCTTTGCTGTGCTTTCTTGTTTAAATCAGAAAATATCTCAGAATCTTCAAAGTAACATTCCAAATAGCACTATCAGTCATCTCAGTTGGAAATATAGATGAGCCCTCCTTGCTTTCTTGACTTCAAAATTCTTAATGTTGGCAGAGTAAAGCCCAGAGTGAGTTGAGGCTTAAAAATATCTAACAAATATCAAAAGGAAAGTTTTTTGAGGATATATCAGTTAGGAAGAAAATGTGTTAATTGTTGACCAGTAGATAGAGAGGAGAGGGATCTTCAGGCTTATTTGTGAGTAGAATAATTATTGGTAAGAGAGGATTATTAATCAAGGTGGGGGACAATAAATGTCTCTTGACTCAGGTGAATTGTGGTCTGGGTTACTTTAAAAACTTCGAGTTGCAAATCAGTGAGAAAATAGATTTGTGTCTTCCTAGTGGAATGCTTTAAGGTTTGCTGAAAGGCTTTGTCCACATCTTTTTTATTCACGTAAACTATATACTGCTTTTCTGTTCAGTTGTATTGATGATTTTCTTGAATTAATATAAAAATTTTATATACATTTTGGGGTTATATCAAAGAGGGATATTGAATATATAAACCATTGTAATATTAAAGGATTTGACAAGCTGGAATAATAAATTCAGTTTAACAAGATTTATATTAAATTCAAAATTCTTCTAAAAAGGTCATCGTTAAAAAGATTTTGAAGATATGAATCCACTAGTTAAGAGCATGGGTCTCAATTGGCAGAAGGGCATCAGATTAATTTCTACCTCTGAAACTCTTCTTTTGTGATCTTAAATATGTTGCTTATCGTCTCAAAATTGGATTCTTCATCTGCTCAGTGAGGATAATGATACATATTTCATAAGGTAATTGAGGGGATTAAATGTGATAGTACAGTTAAAGTCTTTAGTAAGTGGATAGAATATAGTATATGTCAGTTGTACTCATAATGTAGGCTCCCATAAAATAAAATGGGTAATCAGAAGAAGAAGTGCCCGTCCTACACATCTCCACTCTGAGCTGACTTCTCTGGGCAGATTTCCCCTTGCTCCTCATTTTGTATGTTGAGTTTTTGGGGATTCTCATAAACTGTTAAGAGCATGTAAAGCACATAGCACAGCACTTGTTACACAACACTCTGTCAGCAGTTGGTTCTCTTTGGTGTATACAGGTGAGGGTAACAAGGTGAGTAATCCTGGAAAGATTGAAAATATTTGGCTAAATAACAGACAGTGTAGGAGATGAGATAGTCTCTTTCTTCAAAAAAGGAATTAGAAGTTCAAGCTACAGTTGGTAAATGGAAGAATAACAATGTTTTCCAATGATTATCAGTAAACTTATTTGAGTGGACTACCTCAGGGGGGTGGGAAACTGCTTATTACTAACAGAGAAGAGACACACTCTTTTGGAAAGGATTCAAACACCTATGGGCTTTTTTTCCTCCCCACCTCGTTTTATCTTTGTAAAGGAGAATATCAACTCTACATAATCGCTAAATCCAGGCTAAAATTCTGTGATTTGTTCCCTTTTCATTGACTTATGGCTTTATGGAATCCTCTTTACTTACTTCAGGTACAACTGTAACCGCTATAATGAGGATGATGCAAAGGCAGCAAGAGACGCACAGGAGGTAAGTACATTTATTTTCAGGTAGCGGTTGAACAGGAATGTGCATTATATGATGATTAGGGAATAATTTAGCAAAAGAGTTCAATTCTGAAAGATTTGTTAAAGGATACTCCAATAAATACTGCATATCTGTGTACATGTAGAAAGGGAATCTTATGCAGAATACATATTAGGAGTATTCCTATTTATAGATGTGTTTGCATTTTAAAAAAAAATCAATCTAGTCATATAGCATACTTCCAGGTTTCAGTAGTCTTCAGTAGCAAGATTTTCCCTTCCCAGCAAAGAGTCTAAAGAACAGTATTTGTTAAATGGCACTGCTGCTATTTATGTGCAGCCTCACTTCTTTTTAATTAATTAATTAATGACTTCATTGTTCATCAAGAAGTTCTAATGATTTTAGGTAACTTGGAATGAACTGTCTCAGGAGGTAGGGATTTCCCTATTACTGAATAAGGAAATAACCCACTTTTATAGAAGAGGGGATTCAGACTCTTGGTGTGGATTAGATTCAGTAACACTTTGAATTCCTTTCAGCCTGGTAATTCTGCCTTAATAGTAGAATTCTAGAATTTAGTCATACCTTACATTCATACATTCTGTATTGAAATTCCCCATTTCTCCTCCCAAAATCTTTTAAAATGACTTGTCTTGCCAAGATGCAAGCCAGAACACGACCTGTTTGTTATTATTTCACTTTTCAAAGGCTCCTTTAAAATTTCTTTAAATTACTGTAAATACAAAAGAATATATTTACAGAACCTAGGCTATCATATTACAGATGTTTACAGTATTTGTGATCCTTTAAAGGGGGGAAAAAACCACAGATAACAGTGTTGGTTTACATTATATTCATTATAAATATTACTATATTAACTGTGTTTAAAGTAAAACCAGCTGGACTATTTTAAGTAGCTATACAACCAAACAAAGAAACCCACAACCAGTGAAACTCAAGTAAAAACTAATTAGATAAGTTATTTGTTGAAATTAAATTACTGTTGATAGCTAAGTCCCAGAATTTTTTTATTTAGTACTACTATAAGTACCACGTGATCATTTGTTCTCTCATCAGTTTTCTATATATCAGCCATTGCCTTTTCACCCCTACAGTGCATCAAAATTTGATTTGATTTGATCAGAATTTATTATTAATGTATTTCCTGTCACTTATTCTCAACTCTGGTTCAGTTAATACGGCTTGATACCAGTTTTAGCCATTTTACAAATGTAAGACCTAAAAGCATTGATTCTGGTAAGTTTATTCAGGTGGTCCAGTGTGTTTTCTTCAGGTTATTATCAGATTTTTAATATTTAAAAATTTCCATGGTCTGTTTAAATGAGATCATTTGGCACTCCTACTCCAGTTCCCTCTAGTACCCTTAGGCTATAATTTGAGAAACACTGTCCCATGTAACCTTTGTATAAAGAACTCTACCATGAGAATGATGCCTTTCCCACCCTCCGTTTTGAATTGATTCCTCTCTTCCATTTTTATTCAGCCCAGTTTGTCATTGCATATCTTCTGTTTCAGGTTTGTTTGTTTTTAAATCTTAGCTTTTTCCCCCCTTCTGGCTTTCTGCTTTTGTCCTAAAGTTTTCTTCTAATTTTGATAATATTTTTTTCAATCCATAAAGAAATGCTGTTTTTCTTTTATGTATAGCATTATATTTTTCCTAATTACCAGGGTGGGCTTTTAGTTTTTGTGTGCTACATTGCTTCAGTCGTGTCCAACTCTTTGCCCAATCCATGGACTGTAGCCTGCCAAGGCTCCTCTGTTCATGGGGTTCTCCAAACAAGAATACTGGAGTGGGTTGCCAATTCCTTCTTCAGGGGACCTTTCCGACCCATAGATCGAACTTGGGTCTCTTACGTCTCCTGTATTGGCAGGCAGGTTCTTTAGTACTAGCTTGATCTAGCCAGAATTTGCTGACACTGGAAAGTATATGGGTTATCCTTGACCTGGTAAGTGTTTGGGAGCTGGTAGAATTCCTTTTTGAGATCTGCAGGGAGGGTGGATTATTGGACATAGCTTCTCAGCCCTTTTAATGTGTAGATTGTAGATGTTAGATTGCACAATTTTTCTAGGTCGCGTATATATTGGCCTAAATTAGGATCTTGTGACCTTGCGAGTGCGCAGGGAAAGGGGTTTATATGAGTTGACTGTGTTTGTTTATTTAGTAGGAACCATACCTCCCAGAATGGAGCACACACCTAGCTTATTCCTTCCTCACTTCCTCTACTTCCATATTCTGGCCTAGTGTGTTCTGGCAATTGTAGTTCTTTTTTTTTAAACAGTGGTTCATAGCAGCTTTTTTTGTTATAGTCCCAAACTGGAAACATCTAAAATTTTTCTTAATTGGTGAATGATTAAACAAACCATGGTAATCCATACTGTGAAATATTATTCAGTGATAACAGTAAATGAACTGTTGATCCACATAGCGATTTAGATGTCACGGGCACCATGCTGAGTGAAAAAGCCAGTGTCAACAAATAGCATTCTCTGATCTCTGTCACATGATTCTATTTATGTTATATTGTTGTTGCTAAGTTGTGTCCGACTTTTTGTGATCCCATGGACTGCAGTGCGCAAGGCTTCCCTGTCCTTCACTATTCCATTCCCTGTGTTTGCTCAGACTCATGTCTGTTGAGTCGGTGGTACCATGCAACCATCTCACCCTCTTTTGCCTGCTTCTCAGCAGTTGTAGTTTGTTTGTTTTCCATTTTTAGGCGGTTGTAGTTCTTAAAAAAGTGCTAGAAGGTTGGCACACAGTACAGAAAGAACACAGATGGTACTTTTTCTTTTTTCTTTTCTGTGACCACACTTTGTGGCTTGTGGCATGTTAGTTTTCCAACTGGGGATTGAACCTGGGTCCCTGGCTGTCAGAGCACAGTCCTAACCACCGGATTGCCAGGGAATTCCCTAAATTTTCTTATCTACTAACCCGGAGTCAGTATACTTCTGTGAGTGGTAAGGTAGTAAATATTTTCAGCTTAGCAGACTATACAGTCTGTTAGAGTTACTCAGTTCCGTCCTTCTCCTGTAATGCTTGCTGACTCAGCCATAGACTTAAGGGAGTGGACATGGTAGTGTTTCGAGTTAACTTTGAAAACAAAAATAGGCAGCAGCTGGATTGCCTACCCGTTTTCTAAGCAATTGTGTGTTTTTCCAAAGCGCTTTCAGGACATTGCATTTCTCAATCCAGATTCTGGCATTTGATTTAAAAATGGGTATTATTTGCAGTGGTAGTATGGGTGTTGTTTTTTTTCCATATTGAATTTTTAAATTATTTTAATGATGCAAGCTGTTTGAGAATTCTTAGTCATATTAAGACCTATAACATACATTTTAATACATGATTTAGGTTTTCCATTTCATCTTGGGAATTTGACAGGCTTGAAAATATTAGTGCTTTGTATGGAGGTAAAATGCCAAGTAGATTATTCTTTATATATTCTATTTTTAGAAATAATTGGCATAATTTTATTATGTATAATCATATCTAATAGCAATACTATTATTTTTGTCTAATAATGAATAGATGTAATTGTCATAGTATTTTTAGATATGATTGGCATAATTTTCCACTGTGTAAGCATTGATTTAATACCTACCTGACTGCTAAAATAATATGACTTGTGTAGGTTTTTTTAGGTGTTTCCGTGTTGTAAGATACTGGATCATGTGATTGGCTACTAATGTGGTTCAGAGTTAGTGTTTCTGAGCAAGAGACCAAGCATAGGGCCTTGTAGTATCTGTACTGCTTGTAGGCCTTAGGCATGAGGAAAGGAAGAGGAGATGATGGTTAAAGAAAAGAAACACATGTGTGTGGTAAGAACCCTTCTATAGTAGTTACTTTCAACAATCATTTTTTAGATATTAAGTACTAGAGTTATAACAAGATTGCTTTTTTTAAAATATTGTTATGTCTAGTTCTTAATATGAAGAAAATGGTATTTTTGGCTGCTTGTGGAATCTTGCTCAAACTCACGTCCATCGAGTCGGTGATGCCATCCAACCATTTCATCCTCTGTCGTCCCCTTCCCCTCCTGCCTTCAATCTTTCCCAGCATCAGGGTCTTTTCCAGTGAGTCACTTCTTCGCATCAGGTGGCCAAAGTATTGGAGTTTCAGTGAAGCCTGGCATGCTGCAGTCCATGGGGTCGGAAAGAGTCATACACGACTGAGCAACTGAACTAAACTGTGGAATCAGTTTCCTGACCAGGGATCAAACCCATTCTCCCCTGTAGTGGGAGCTCAAAGTCTTAACCACTGGACCACTGGACAAGTCCCAGGATTACTTTTTTAAAAGTGTATCTCCTTAACATTTACAGTATAATAAGAGAGACCCATGTGAATTATTTTTGCAGTATGATAAACAATATAAAACAAATTTAGACCTGATATCATATTTTTAAATACTTCATCATATTTTTTAATACTTCATGTACTTTAAAAGACTTCTCATAAAACTGTAGTGGTGTTTATGTTTGTATATTTATGTTATTTTATAATTATGCTATATATTTATTATATATTTTTGAAGCAGTATTTTGTTAATATGTGTTCCAGTGTTCCAGTGTCCCCATTTTATCTCATAAACTTTTTTATAATTGGTTCAAATGAGGATTCATATAGGTTCCACAAGTTGGATGTGATGTTATAATCTGTAGGTCTTTTCATGTTTTGGGGCTTTTTTTTCTTCTTCCTTCTTCTTTGCCATTTATTTGTTGAGGAAACTTGTCATTTTTGTGCTGTAGAATTTTTATATTCTGGATTTCCCAAGTGTAACTCCCTGGTTTTATTTAATAGGTTCTTCTATCCCTAAACTTGCTGAAACTGGTGGTTAATTCTAGGTACTTGAATTCAGATGATTTGGTGAGGGATGTGGAAAGAACACAGAACACTTAACTGGTGTTAAATGTACTGTGTAGTTTCTGTTGCATTATATTAGATGTTATATCAGGGTTGCCTCTCTTTTGTTTTTTACTTTAAAATATTGATGTACCTTATTGCACACTGCAGAACAGAGCTATCCAGTAGAATATTCATAATGATGGAAATGTTCTTAATACCACTATCTGATTTGGTAGACATGGACTGCAGCTGTAAGAAACTGAATTTTTAATTTTAATAGCCATATGTGACTGCTGGCTGCTATATTGGAAAGTACAGCTATAGGACTTTCAAAAAATGTTAAGTAACAGAGGTAGCAATAGATGTCTCTTTGTTCTTGATTTTAGCCTAAATTCCTATTCCATTTCATCAGTAAATATGATATCAGGTTTTGTGTGCCTATAATAAATTTGTTATAACTATGTGACCTTAATTTTTCTTAATGGACAGAGATCTAGGGCAGCCCTGCAGAGGTACCTGTTCTACTGTAATCGCTATATGAACCACATGCAGAGTCTCCGCTTTGAGCACAAACTGTATGCTCAGGTGAAGCAGAAAATGGAGGAGATGCAGCAGCACAACATGTCCTGGATTGAGGTGCAGTTCCTGAAGAAAGCAGTTGATGTCCTCTGCCAGTGTCGTGCCACACTCATGTACACTTATGTCTTCGCTTTCTACCTCAAAAAGAATAACCAGTCCATTATCTTTGAGGTAGGAATAGTTACTGAGTGGGTGAAAAAACCACCTGTGTGTCATAGGACTACTTATCTTTTATAGATAAGAGTTTTAAAGATTACTCATTGCCCCCGAATGTGGATCAAAAGTTTAGTGTTTATTAGGAAGGTACAAAAAATTCAGATATCTTGCTGTAAACTACATTCAAATTGGTGTGGTTTAGCCAGCTAGTGATTAAGTGTGCAGGCTCTGGAAGTAGTCTTTAATTTGAATCTTGATTTCATCACTCTTTAGCTCTGTTGACTTGAAGCAAATTACTTAACCTCTTCTATATCTCTGTTTTAGAATGGGGATTATACTTTTCTAGAAATGTTAAGATGTTTAAGTGAGACAGTCCATGTATAATGCTTATGTAACACCAGGCACATCGTAAGTTCTTTCAAAAGTCTATTCAGGTAAAACAAATAACACAGTATTAGAAGTAAATATGGTGCTTGTCTTTTGTGGAGAAGTAGTGACTAAAAGGGGGCTTTCAGCAGTAAAGTTTTTTCAAGTAGAGATGCTCATTTAAAATTTATGCATGCAGTATTGATGTGGATAGATGGCTAGACAGTAACAATGACTAGCAGATTGGAATTTAGATGGGTAAATGTACAGAACTAGCTATATTAGTAACAGATAACAAAATTTTAATTTTCTATACAGTGTTTTCTGATAAGATTAGGTATCTAGCTAGATAGAAAGAATAATGTGTTTCTGTTTGTTCCTTAGGCTTTAGCATAATAGTTTTCAGAGCTAGAAGATTTCCAAGAACGTTTTCTTAAAGTTCTTTCAAATTGTACTTGGTATTCTTCCAGAGGTAATGGATAAATCTTTGGTTCTTTTTATAGTTAAAAAGCTCTTCTGAGAGAAAAAAAGAGAAAACAAATTGTTAGAGGTGGAAGTAATGAAGGACTTTAGAGGTGCAGTTGACTACCTGTGAAAATTGGTGTTGAGTGCAGTCTTATCAAGGAAGCAGCTAAGATGGCTTATCTCTGAGCTTTCTTTTGAAGACAGAATTTACTGTGTGTTCTTCTTCCTCTTGCAGAATAACCAAGCAGATCTAGAGAATGCCACAGAGGTGCTCTCGGGTTACCTCGAACGAGATATTTCCCAAGACTCTCTGCAGGATATAAAGCAGAAAGTACAAGATAAGTACAGGTAAGTTTATTTTTAGTTGTTGAGCAAAGATGTCTGCCACTGGTGGTCTGGTATGCCATAGTGGTGAAGTTAGATGATGGTGAGACTTGGGTTTAGCATATTCAGTGACTGACCTGCTGCCATGTCTCTCACAGATTGCTTCCGTCCTTTGGGCATAGGGAGGAAATCAGCCATTTGTCCCACTGGGTGACCCTGCTTCTTCCATGTGGCTTTATCTATGTAGTTATTGCCCTGACAGGAAGAAGGAGCCCAAAAAGGGCAAGTGACTATTAGGATGAGGGGTGACAATAAGATGTTGGCCCTGGCCTAGGGATCCTGTGGATCGTGGCTCTTGGCAAGTGAGCTACCCAGACTTTTTTAAAGATTTTTTTCTAAGATTGGATTTTCCAAGGAGAGATTTACTTTGTCCTAGGGATAGATGATACTTTAAGAGATGTCACCTCTTAAGTAAAAGATGCAAAATGTTTGCTTTCTCACATAGAGCTCTTTCTCCAAAAGTTATTTTCTGGCAAACGTTGTTTTCTCTTTAATAGTAGTAGAAACCTCTGGGAATTTGCAAGACTTGAAAATTTAGTCCTGAGTAATATTTTCACTTTCCTTAGCCAATTAATAGCTACCGCTAGTACTTTAAGATTTTACAGTTGTGAATAAATACCCCCTGAAATTACTTCTTCCTAAAACTGTACTTACCTGTAGAATGATAAGATTGAATCAGATAATTTCTAAGCCCTTTTTATTGCTCTGGAATTAATTTCCCCAAACTAGAAACTCCGAAAAATACCTTTTGAAAATTAGAAATTGTCATGTCTTTACATCTAGACCTAAAAATATGCCTTTTAAAAACAGGTGCTTGGTTCTATGTCTGGATAAACTATAGGGAGCCCTACAAAACAAGTAAATGCCTCTTGTAAAAAAAAAAAAAAATTATTGGAGGCTGACAACAGGTTTTTTTTTTTTTTTTTTCTCTTTGATTACAGATACTGTGAGAGTCGACGAAGGGTTTTGTTACAGCATGTGCATGAAGGCTATGAAAAAGATCTGTGGGAGTACATTGAGGACTGAGAATGGCCCTGCATAAAATGAACTCTGAAAACTTTACCATCTAGAGTGCTCATGCAATTAAAACAAACAAAACAAACACAAACAAGGAGGCACTAAGCCTGTTCTGACACTGCTGGTCTGTAGAACCAGAATTCTGTTTTGTTAACGGAAAGTTTAAGTAAATTATATTGTAATAAAAAAAAGGTAGATAAACCATTGTACAACAGTATTCTAGGCCGCCAACAAAAGTGTGACAGACACACTAAAAGCCCTCCAACTTTAACTTGTAACGTAGCTTCATTCTCAAAGCTGACTCCTTTTTTTTCATTTTCTTTTTCCTGAGTGTAGTACAGTTAAAATTTAAAACAGCTCCTTGACACTGCTTTTCATGTCCAAACCAGCCATTTTGTTGTACTTTGGTAAAGGACCTCTCCCGTTTCTCCCCTACACATACAGATACACCCACACACACAGACTGTCTCTCTCTCATACCCCAAGGTCATGAGTGAATAATGATTAGTTCCTTGTAAAGAAAATTCTTGGGGCAGGAAGAGGGTAGGCAGAAAGAGGAATTAAACAAAAAAACAAAAAAAACTTTGTATATGACTTTTAAAACAAGAGGACAACACAGTATTTTTCAAAATTGTATATAGTGCATATGCATGGACAAAGCAAGCGTGGCACGTGTTTGCATAATGTTTAATTACAAAAAATATTTATTCTTTAAAAATCTTCAAGATTATGTCTATTTGCTGTGCATTTTCTTTCAGTTTGCTTTATCTTTCCAGGGTTGAGGGTTGGGATAAAAGGTGTGTTGGTTTAGCACCTCTGGAAGACCTAACTTGAGTTCTTTGATTTCCGTTTCCTGAAATTACTTTGCCCTTTCTGGTTTTGATGTATTTGTCGCTGGCCCTGGGTCTCATGCCCGGAATTGCCAGCCCCTGGTCGAGCACAGAGGGGTCAAGCTCTGACTAAATGCCGTGGCCTGGTAAGGGCTGCAGCAGGGAGCTTTGCTGCTGCCGCTGAAGAGTGACCCAGTCTCCAACCTCATCCCTCTCCGCAGCCTTGTACATCTACGGAAGCCTTTGTGTGCCCGTGTCAGACACACAGCTGAAGGCTGCCTAGGCTTCCTGTCACATCCAGAGGAAACATTTCAAAAATTTGTCCCTTTAATTGCTGCTTTGAGCCTTTTAAGATTTTTCGTTATGGCTCTTCTCTCACCCCTTCTTTATGTTAGGGTGTCAAATAGGACATTTTTGCTTTAAATATAAATATAAATAAATAGCCATTCACTTAGATTCAGATTGTGAATTAAAAATGGCAGATACTGAAATTGCTTGTGTGTGTTGCTGTGGGTTCAGTTTGAAGGCAAACATCCTAGAACTTGATATTCCCATCTAGTGCATTTAAATAGATATCACTGTTTGCTTCTTTTCTATTTGTCAACAGATAGGAGAATTAATAAGGCGTTTTAGCTGTGATGTCCATTTTTATGAAATTTCTACTAAGAGCTATGTTAAAAGTAAAGGATGGTGGTGGTTTTATTAACTATGTATCTATTTAGGCCATTCTGGCTGTGGTGTTTTTCATCCCTAAATCTGTCCGTTTTATACAGGAGTACGGAGTGAACTAGGCAACTAGATGAGGTCTTAATACTAAGCACCACTTCTGGCTGAAGGACCTCTTTGTCTTCCTCTCAACGTCTTGCGCCTAGGGAGTGTTTACCTTTTGTGAGGCAGCTTTGTCTGCTCTTGCACCATACATCTTACTACTCCATTGGGAAGTAGGTTCACTTTCCTCTGGCCTTTTGCCTAAGTTAGGCTTTGCTAAATCAACCCTACTTTTCCTTTTAGAAAAGGTTGTTACATGAGATGTCCTTGCAACTGTTCTTTTCCCATCAGAAATCAGTGAATGTTTGCTGAGTATATTATGCTGCTTCCTTAAACCACTTGTCGCTCTAGGATCAACTTTACCTATACCTTTTATCCTCCCCTCCCTTGCCACCTCAGGTGCAAATCTGAACTCAGTGTCTGCTTCTTCCTTATTCTCTTCTCCTTCCCTTTCCCTGTCAACCATTTGATTTTATTTTAAATGACTGCATCAATCTTAAAAGGCATTTATCAAAACTAAGAATTTTTTTTTTTTAAGAAAGCTTGAATAAGTTCCTTTCCCTGGTAACTTTGAAAAGCAGCCAGAGTTGCTATCTAGATATATGTGGTCCCCTTAAAATGTTTTGTGTATATGTGGTGTTTTAAGAAATATCTTACATGGTTAACTACAGTATCTAGATTTGAGTGTCATAAATCCTTTTTACACACTCCCCTTACAAGAGGTATCCAGAAACAGTGTGTGCACTTCATAATAACAGTCCCCACCCATGGAAGAACAGTGCTTTTTAGAGCTGTTTTCTAGTTGCAGTGTTGGCATATTTACCTGAGGGTATTGCAGTTGTGGGTGCATTCCCTTATATGTATGGATCAAGATGAATTGGCCTTTTCCAGTTCAAGCTTTTAACAACTATCTCCATATCTGACAGAACTCCCATCAGTTAATCACTTTCATTGTCAATAACTTCAGTGGTCTCAGCTGGGATAGGTCTTAAGCCATATGATATGACGGCTTCCCTGTTTCACATACCTAAGTCTTTCTGTCACAGGGCTCTATTCATGGTCAGCACCAGGGTCTCCCTTGTCTTCTTGAGGTCTTCTGAAAACTGCATGCATCATTTGAACAATTCATTGAGCAGTAGATGGACTTAAATAATTTACAATAAAATTGTTGATCCAAAGCGCAGGACTACAAACCACAGTGGTAAAATTGAGTGGCATATATCATCAGACTCTAAATTCTGTGTAATCCGCTGCAACCCAGATTGTACGTGTTTTATGTGTGTTTAAATAAATACATTAAATACACATGTGTATACATATACACAAATATAGCAGATCCAAGACTGACTGACTTGATTTGAAATGGTTGAATCTGCAGTGTAAAATGCAGATGGATCAGCCATGATTAGGAACTGAAATTTAGCATAAGAGAGAAAAGGACTTGATGTACAAAAATCCCGGTATAGAGCACTTGGGGGATGGGGGGGGGGGGTTGGTGAGACAATCAGATTGGTAAATTGATTAAATGCTCCTAACCCTGTAATTTTGTGCATAGAGCACACTGTGCTGTGGAAATAACTGTTCTTAGATTTTCATTGTAACTGGACTGTTCAGGTTGCCCAGAGGGAAAGAACATTCCTAATTCTAATAAAATAAACTTTTATTTTGTTATTTCATTAGTTACTTATGTTTATTTTTATATTAAGAAAAAGACATTGGTGGCCTAAGAGTCACCTATATTATGTGCCTTATTCACTGTTCCTACTTAACATAAAATGTCAAGATTTGGTTTCGTTTCTTTGCAGGGAACTGTGAATGAGACTCTCCCCAACAATAAACTTGGTTAATAAAGCCTTCAGAGCATTTTCTGGAAGCTTTCCAAGTTCTGTGTCTTGAACATTGAACTTAGATTGCTATTCATTTTATAACAGTGATGCTAGATGCTCAGTAGATCTTTGTCAATTTATAGAGATAAAATATTTAAAAGTCATTCTCAGACTGGAAACTCCTTCACATTACTTCCACTTGGTTCACTTTTAGAAGCTGATATCTCCTGCCAGAATGAGGGGAGAGTTGTCTTAAAGAAGGTCCCAAAGTTGAGATCTTTGTCATTAATATTCAAGGCCAGATTTTAGGACAGTTTAATTTGGTCTTATTTGGATTTACAATTATCAGAGTTCCTTTATCACTTATATCTTAAGAACACTTTAACTTGTATCATTGTCTAAAAGAAAGGTAATATTACTCAACAAGATTAAGCAACTTGTCCAAGATTTCACAATTTCTCCTATCTCAAACTTAAGCTTTATTCTTTCTAAGCAGCATCATGCTACCTCTTTGTATCATATTTTGTTAATCTGGTTTCAGAATGACGTAGCATTTGATCTGGAGAGGTGGTTCTTATCTAAACTGTAATGTACTTTTGAACCTATCAAAGACTGTGTAAATACCTGTTACTGTTCCTGTTAGAGGAAGGCTATATGCTACATCTGATCTTTAATTTGCTGTTGCAGGATTTGCAACTCATGTGGCTCTCTGTTTTTCCTCATCATAAAAATCAGCCATGGATAGAAGAATAACCCTTCCCATCTTGGTGACTGGGACTGGCATCATGAGAAGACTATTACACATGGTAGTTGAGAGTAGAGAGTTCAGCATCATTTGATTTGATAAACAGTGGCCAAGTAATTTGTTGTTGTAGGTCTACTTATTTGTTAAATGAATTTCCAGTGTGAAAATTTTTGCATTGTCCATTGGAACTTGTAGGAGAATTTGTTTTATAACTGAAAATGCACAGAAAAGCATATTTCCATCTGTTTCTCAGCATTTCTCCTGTGGAACCTGTGAAACTTTTCAGAAAATAAGTAGTGAGAATTAGGGGGACACCTTGGCTCATTTAGAAACAGGAAAAAGTGTGAACCCCTCATATTTTTTCAGGGTTCTTTGGGGATAAAGTTGGTGTGTTTCTGGTTCATTTTAAGGAATTTGTTTCTCCACTTAATTACCCAAGATGAAATAGCTAACTTGGAAATGTTCAATCAGAAATAATCAAATAATGCCTACTGCAGTAGCAGAGGCCAGTAGCTTTTATAGTAGTGAAAATAATATGAGATTCTCTTGAAAAACAATTTTTAGACTATGATTAAACTATATATAATGTTTGTTTAGGGCCATTTTCAGAGTGGAAGCCAATTAGAATATAAATTAGTCACATATTGATAACATAGCAGCTCTAACAATGCCAAAAGCACAACTTTATGACCACAGTAATCCATGGGTCTCAAGTGATACCAATACAGGAGTCAAACTCAGATGTCTTACAAGAACCAGGTAAATATTTTAATAGTCTGCCCTGGGCTAAGAGGGCTCTGAGAGGAGCCTCTCAATTTTGAAATGTTGGTTATTAAAATATTCTTAAATATGGGTCAGAGAAGAGCTGCACATGGGCCTATCATTTTCCAACTTGTGTTGCAACTAGAAGTCATTGTTCATTTTACACATTGAAATCACAGATAACTTCAAAAGGACAAGCCAAAAAAAAAAAAACTATGCTTGAGTTCCACCCCATAGAAGTTATTATTTAATTGCTCTGGGTTGTGTCCTGAGCAGTATTAATTTTTAAAGCCACACCCAACCCTGATGCTTGTGCAGTACCGTCTAAGACTCATAGGCAAGGTTGAGTCCATTGATGTAGATACTTAACATAGTTGCCAAGACGAGTATAGCTGAGCACTCTATAGTCAGATGGGACAATAGTGCTTGTGGCAAATTCACAGGCTCAGGAAAGGGCCATGCTGTATGCTCTAGCTGAGTGGGTTTTGTGGAATGCTGCCTCCTAAGTGTCCAGTGTGAAGTGCCCAATTTGTTATTTTTTGTTGTTGTTACTGGTTTTTTGATAAGGGTACACCTTGGACAAAATAAATTCACGAAACCAAAAGTACTGTAGAACTGACAACTGAATAGAATATTCACATCAACTGGCAATACGTTTTCTTAGTAAGAGAAAGAACCCTGTCTGGAAGTAGAGTGAGCAAAGGATGTTGGTTAAGCTATCTGTTTCAAGTCAACGCACAATTTCATTTAATCAGTTAAATTCAGAGCATTTGAAAGTCACAAGCTTCTTGGCCATTCCTTTTTCATTCTTTGGATCAACTTGTATGTTTTAAGACAGTGTATTTTCTCTTATTTTTATTCCGAGTGTGGTTGGTGCAGTAGAAAGAATATCTGTATTTCTCAGCCACAGTTTTCTCTTTGTAAGATGGGGATACTGGTGGCTCAGACAGTAAAGAATCTGCCTGCAAGGTAGGAGACCTGAGTTTGATCCCTGGGTTGGGAAGATCTCCTGGAGAAGGGAATGGCTACCCACTCCAGTATTCTTACCTGGAGAATCCCATGGACAGAGGCGCCTGGCAGACTACAGTCCATAGGGTTGCAGAGTCAGACATGAGCAGCTAACACTTTTGCTTTCAATAGGAACTATAATTTGAGTGCTTCTTGCCAGATGCCTTACTTAAATTATTTGTAGCTTGGGGGCAGCCCTAAAACAAAGTAGGCATTGCTGTCCTATTTTATGAGAAGAAAGGTGTCAAGACTAGGAATTCAAACTTTACAGCATTTATGGTGGTGTCGTGCTTGTCTGATTCCATGTGTTCATTCCCTCATAATATATATATTTTTTTTCCTCATAATATTTTTTATAGGAATGTTGTGAGGATCAAAGAAAGTCAGAAAAACAAAGCCTGTTACAACTAATGAGCATATTAGTACTAATTTAGGGAAAAAATAAGGATGCAAAGTTGTCTCATAGACTCCCAGAGCAGGATGAGACTGGATCCAGGAACTAGAAAGCCATTTTGGACTCCTAAAACTGGCATTGTCTGTATAATCTACATCATTCTAAAGGCTTCTGCTTTTCCTCTCCACTACCACCATAGCTCTAGGTGTTAACATGTTAACTGTCCCAGACACATGTATAGAAAACCCAACAGACCCTTGGGACATTATGATTGGTACAAATGTGACTTTGGGGGGCTTACCCCTGTGGATGAAGAAGCAGATCTTAGAGAATGTTTTGCTGGCTGTACATCACAAGTGTCCTCAACAACACCAAAATGCCCTGAAAGTTTTCTTTTTAAATAAATGTAAAGAGTTTGTATATGATAGATACTCATGTCTAACTTATTTCGTGTTTACTAAATGCTTCATGTCCGTGTTTTTGAAACTCAAAATCACATGAGATAGTTACCATCTCCATTTTATAAGTAAGACGATAGAAGCTCAAAGAAGGTGGGTTCTCTCTCTCAGGCCATCTGTTTGTAAGTGGCCGAATGAAGATTGAAACCTAAGGTCCTTCATTCAGCACCAGTAGTGTTGGGAACTGTTTTACCACGGTGAAACAAAGCAGTCTGTCTGAAGCACTTTATCCTGATTCCACGTAGAGATCCCATGGGTTGCTCAAAGTCACCTAGCCAGTTAATGGCAGGTCTGCAGGCACATTTTGACTACTAAATTCATTTCATCACTCTAGCTGCTTCCCAAACAACTTTGCCAAAAGTAATTGCTAAACTTATACAGACTAGTTAAGGGACTTCAACCTCAGGATACTCAGTGACCAATTCTTTTTGACTTTTCTCTACTCAAAACATGTCTTTTTGTTGTTAACCTGAGATACTCTTAAGAAGGACCCAAAGTATGCCTTTTTCTGTCATTTCAGAGCCACCCTGACATTTTAATGAGAGTTTAAAAGCAAGCCTCTCATTTCCCAACCCTCTCCAGAAAGCACCTCTCTTACCTATTTTGAGCTGATGATCTGGCTTCTTATGCACAAAGTAACATTTCCTGATTTGATGTCTTCTTTAGCACCAGTATATCCCTCCTCAGGATTCCACCTATGTAAATGTTTGGTATTTACTTTTCAAGCTGCCTGCTCATGGCCATGGAATATTCAAGTTTCTTTCAGAGTGGGAATTTGGAAGGTGATTATAGAGAATTCTCTATGGTAGATAGTTAATTGTCTGGAAAGCTGTCTAGGCTGAAAACTTGCTTCTATAGATTTTAGATTTCTTTCTGATGGTCAAAATTGGTTTCTGTATGCTTAACACCAAAGCAGGGCCCGAGAAACTACTTCAGTGCATGTCCAGTGACAGTTTCTTAGAATTGTGAATCAGGATCTGATTCTCTGGAATCAGTTGGCCGAGGAAGAAAACACACAGTCTCAAGTTTTCTGAGGGACCCTATCCAAAAACATCATTACTTCCTGAATTTCCCAACTTCCTCTGTAGGGAGACTCCTATGTGTACTCCCACCTATGTAGGTCACATAGGTTTCTCAGGGAGTGCCACATAAAATGATTACCAGAATTTAGGAACACCTCTTGTGGATCTACTTGGCAGTAAACATTCTAATAGAATGCTTTAAAATTGTAAGTTCTTGCACCTGCTCTCGAGTCATTTATAATTTAACCAACTGGTCTTCCTGATAAGAACAGAGTTGTTTGCTTGTTAATAAATTCCTACCATATGATCCTGACTTGTGGTTCGTTTCTCCATGACTAGGGCAAATACTAAAGTGTTTTCTAACAAAGGAGGAAGCATCATCTGCATGTCCAGCTGCTTTGAATAGGAAATAAATTTGTATCCCCAAATCATGTGATTAATTTAGAGTATTGTAAAGGTCATGACAGCAAATATCAGAGAGTGGGTTTAATGAAGAGTAATAGTGTTCTACATGCCTCTGAATGATTTTTATTCCATTGTTTTAACTACCTTGCAATAGGGTAAGTTATGTGTTAACAGCACCTATTCATGTTAAAATCACATTACTACACATCAGTGCCTTAAAATAGTCAAATGGTTGTTCACTAACCACTGGCAATAAATTGTTGGTTCCACAAAATTGCTTCACAGATTACAAATGCTACTTGTTAGGTGCACTAAATTGTGTGCCCTTTACGATAAATGCTATAATCAAGGGCCTAGCCCTGAACAGATTAGAGCCCAAAGATTGCACTGAGGAGAAAAATCAGATAGGTCAGTAAAGGGTTGGGAACAGATGCTCTTGGAGTAGATATCCGCAACCCATCTTTAGGTTGATATGTAGAAATAAATTTATTATAAAATGTGCACTGTTAAGTGTTCACATTAATGTTTCAAGAGTTGTATACATCTGTGAGATAACCCTCCTCAAAGAAGATACAGAATGTTACCATTAACCCAGAAAGTTCTCTTGTGCATCTTTAAAATTATCCCTGCTCCCCTCTACTCCAGGGATCATTTGCTGATTTTCTAACTATAGATTTATTTTGCCACTTTTGGACTTTATGTAAGTGAATCATATACTCTTGCATCTGGCTACTTTCACTTAAAATGCTTTAAAGACTTCTCCATATTGTATGTATTGTTAAATTATTCTTTATTGCTGGGTAGAATTTCATTCTAAAATGTACCACAGTTTGTTTATCCATTCTGCTTTTAGGCTGTTTCATTTGGGGCAATTATGGATAAGGCTGCTATGTATATTCTTAAGTTATATTTTTTTGTTTTGTGGATACATTTTTATTTTGCTTGGATAAATACCTAACCATAGAAAATTGCTGAGTCATATGACAAGTTTTTAAGAAGCTGCCTTCCTGTTTTCCAAAGTGGTTTTATCATTTTGGGCTCTCATTCGTGATGTATGAGTTCCTGTTGCTTCACATGTTTGTCAGCATTTACTGTTGTCTATGTTTTTTATATTAATTATCTTGGTGTGAAAGAACTCATTTTAATTTACATTGCATTTCCCTGATAATTAGTGACATTGAGCACTTTTCATATGCTTAATTTACATTTGTATATCTTTCATTCTTTTATGAAATACCTTTCATGTGTTTCCCATTTTAGAATTGAATTGTCTTTTTATTGTGGTTATTCTGTGAAATCTGGATACACGTTCTTTGATGGGTATATGTGCTGTGATTTTTTTCTTTTTTGTAGATTATGGTTTGTTCACTTTCTCACTGGCATCTTTGGATGAGCAGAAGTTTTTATTTTCATAAAGTCTACCTTATCAAGTTTTTCTTTTGTGATTTTATGACCCCCAAGCTCACAGAGAATGTATTTTCTTCTAGAAGTTTTATGGTTTGGGTTACATCTACCTATAATCCATCTCACTGGTTTCAGGTTTTACATTTACGTTATGGAGTTTTACATTTACCTAAATGTAAAACTCAAATTAATTATTTGTACAGAACATGTTTATTTCAACATAGATATCCAGTTGTTCCAGCAACATTTGTTAAGAAAGATTTTCCTTCCCCCATTAGATTGACTTAGCATCTTGGTTGAAAGTCAGTTTACCATATGTGTGTTAGTTATTTCTAGACTACGTTCTGTTCCCCACAGAATACTTTATTCCTCAAAATACTTCATTAATACTGCTTTTCATATTTTCCAGCAAGTCTAATGTTCCATCTGGTATTATTGTTGTTCTGTCACTAAGTCATGTCTGACTCTGCGGCCCCCATGGACTCCAGTACACCAGGTTTCCCTGTCCTTCACTATCTCCTTGAGTTTGCTCAAACTCATGTCCATTGAGTCGGTGTAAATTCCCTTTAATCTGAAAAACTTTGTTTTAGCATTTGTTCCATTGCAGCTTTTCTAGAGATGAATTCTCTTGGCTTTTATCTGTCAAGAGATTATATTTTACATTTATTTTTGAAGGTTATTTTAGTTGAATACAGAATTCTATGTTGACCTTTTATTTCTATTTTCAGTTCTTTAAATTTGTCCTCAGTTCTCATTTGGTGAGAAGTTGTCCATCATTTTTATGTGTTTGCCTGTCTATACTGTGTTTTTTGCCCTTTGGTGGTTTTATCTACTCTTTATCTTTGGTTGTCAGCAGGTTGGTTATATGTCTAGGTATGTTTTCCTTTGTATGGGGTTTACTGAACCTGTTGAATCTGTATTGATGTCTTCCATTAATAGTGGGTATTTCTTGTGGCTATCAGCTCTTCAGTTATTTCTTTTGTTCCATAGTCCCTCACCTATCTTCTCCTTCTGGGACTCCAATTACATGTATATTAGGTTATTTGATTTTATCCTGCAGATCTCAGGTGGTTTCCCCTCATTCTTTTCCCTTTTTGTTTTTTGCTGTCATCAGGTTCCCTGATGCTTTTCTGTTAAACCCATTTGATGAAATCTTTATTTCTGATACAGTACTTTTTACTTTTAGCATTTCATTATATTTGTATAGTTACTATGTTTCTGCTTTTTAATTTTTCATGTGTATTGTCCACATTTTCCACTAGACTTTTTAAAGCATTTTCATCAGTTATTTCAAAAATCCTATCTATGGATTCTGACATGTTGGCCTCTGCTAGGTTTTTTTTAGCATTTTGCTTTTAGCCAGAGTTACTTTTAAAGATCCCAACTGATAATTCAACATCTGGGTCATTTCTCATTTTGCTGCTCTTGAACCTTTCTCTGTTACCATGGATCTCACTTTCTTGCCTTTGCACATGTCTTAATGTTTGACTGTATGCAGGGCATTTGGTATACGAAACAGGAGAGACTGAAGTAAGTATTACTTACCTTCAAAGTGGGGCATGCCCATTTTTCTTTCAGCCACTTGAGTAGTGACTCAGTCAATCTGATGTTTATTTGAACTAGATCTGGGCTCTTTTGCAGCTTCAGCTTGATTCAGCTCACCATCAGCTTCAAATATTTTGAACGCAGAATCAGAACTTTCCCTTCAGTAGGGCCTACTGAAAATAGGTTTTGGGCATGGGCAAGATCCCAGAGATCTGACTTTGCTTCATAGCTAAGGTGTCAGCTTTTGGAAAAGTGAGTGATCTTTCCTTTCTAGTGGGAACTGTAGATAAACCAGCCTAGCTAACTTGGTCAGTGGGATGATGGCTGGGAAGGTATTTCTCTTAGTTCTTTTTGTTTGTTTTCCTTTTAGTTGATTATTTTTAGCTGCACTGGGTCTTCATTGCTGTATGCAGGCTTTTCTCTAGTTTAGGTAGGCAGGAGCTACTCTCTAGTTGTGTACAGGCTTCTCATTGGGGTCGCTGCTTTTGTTGCAGAGCACAGGCTCTGTGTGGGGTCAGTAGTTTCTGCACACAGGTTTAGTTGCCCCATGGCATTTGGAATCTTCTCGAACCAGAGGTCAAACCCGTGTCCCCTGCATTGGTAGGCAGATTCTTAACCACAGGACACCAGTGAAGTCCTCTCTCGGTTTTACTGTGTGCCGCACCCTTCGTCTTTTCCAGAGGAGTGCCTGCAATGCCTGGGGGTTGGGGGGTCTCAGCTCTCCTGCCTCCTGTGTCCCTCTTAGCCTTCAAGAGTTTCTGGTGGATTTCTTAGCATTCCTGTGTTGCCCCCTCATTTTATGAGCATCTTGCACTTGGGACAGGCTCCACTTACCTCAAGGAAAAGAGAGATCTCTCTCAACTCTTCTCCTATACACACCCTATCCCACTTCTCGTCTTCTACCTCCCTGTACTTTTTTTTTAAGATCCAAGAGGTAAGATTGGTAGGTGGGTGCAGCGCTCTGTAAATTTGAGTCCTCTAGATTCTGTTGTCATGCCAGCCTCAACGGGACTGTTACACTTTTGTTAAATTCAACTGCCTTCTCTTTATTCCCCTTTGGTGGATTTGTCTTCCTAGCATAGGAATATAAGCAGCCATGTATCTCCTTTCTCCAATGAAGAACTTAGCACTTTCTGGAGGTTGGTTCACTTAAATTTCTTTATGTCATCAGCTCTCTGATGAATTAAAAATATGTTTGATTTTCAAGCTAATCTAGCCTTTGTTTGCTAGGGTGAGAGAGATATGACCCTTGTGGTTTTCTACATGCAAATGAGTGAAATCCAGGAATGGGAGCTTTAAAAAATGGTTTCATCTGCATATTTTTAAAATAGTTTTTAAAATTAAAACTACACAGATAATAAAAAGCTAAATTTTACAGAATGGTGAACAATGAAAAGGGAATTACCTTCCCATTATAGTCCTCTCTACACCCTCTGCAGAGACAAACATCATTACCAGTTTTGTGTGCTAATTTCTCAAAATTATATTTTCAAAAAGTATGCATATCCCTCCCCCTTTTTAAATTTTGGCTGCACCACATGGCATGTGGAATCTCACTTTCCTGACTAGGGATAGAACCTGTACCCCCTGCAGTGGACGCTGAGAGTCTTAAACCACTGATCTTCCGGGGACATTCCCCCGCCACCCCCCCCCCCCCAACCTCCGGCTTTTTAAACACAAATAGAACCACACTGTATCTTCTACATTTTGCTTTTTTTTTTTCCATTTAACTATTTCACCATCTTAAAGTTCTTTACAAGCTGCATAGTATGCCTTTTTTTGTTTGTTTGTTTGTTTGTTTGTTTGTTTCCTGCCACTCTGTACTGCATGCCAGATCCCCAACCAGAGAGAGATCAAACCTGTATCTCCTGTGTTGGAAGTGCAGAGTCCTAACCACTGGACTACCAGGAATGGGCATGTTTACTAGAAAATACCAGGAATGGGCATGTTTAAAATGCTTCAAGAAGCTCCTGGAGCTTCAGATTATTTCAAGGTGTTTCCCGTGCTGGCTGGGCTCTCGGAAGTTAGTGGTATGGGTTTGGGGAAGACTGAATACTGCAAAAGAGGTATGAGAGGCTGGAGAGTTGCCTGGCAGGGAGTGTCAGAACAAAGTTGGTTGTAGACCCAACCAGAGTGGGACTGACATATTGAAGTATTTAAAATGTAGAAACTCAACTGCAACTCTTTTATACGTATTTTGGGAATGTTAAAAATTACTGATGCCTGATTCTTCTCTTGCCTCATCAACTCTATCATGGGGAAAAAAAAGATAAATTCCATTTTGTTTGGAATGCCTTACCCATCTAGATGACTTGAATGATCCTGGTAAACAAGATTACATCCAAGGAGGTTTTCTAAGGGAAATGAAGACTTACGTGTTACATAAGAAGTATTATCTATGTGATTCTGGGATCTTCCCTGGAAAATGTTACACATTTTGAAATTTTTCTAATTATCTAATTAGCACATTAGATTTAGTTATTGACATTTGAGAAACCAACATTCTTTCTCATGAGAAAGGCCCTTGCACAGAAAGTGCTCTTACTCATCTCTGGGGTCAAAGGAGAGATTTTTAAACATGTGCTAATGACTTCTCCTTACTTAATAACAAAGACACACAAAAAAGTTATTTACTTCTCACAGGGCCCCTTTCAGGGAGATTTTATATATTGGGAAGTATGCTTATGGGATTTCCACCAACATCATCTTCCCTGAGGCTCCCCATGTCAGTAACTGACTGTGCTGTGCACTCCATTGCTTTGAAAGTTAGAAATGCAGTCATCTTTCTGAGACATCTCTATCCCTTTCCCTGATTCCCCCATATCCAATTCTACACCATAGGAAATTCGTTTTACCTTGTAAAATTCTTCAGAATACATTTACCTTTTCTCCGTTTCTTTTTCCCATCACTCCAGTCTAGGTGAACTGTTTTATTCTTTTGCAGTATCTTTTAGTCACCTCTAGATTATCAATTCTTGTTTTCCTCTCAATTCATTCTCCACTCATTAACTAATATAAATTCATTAAACATTAATTCTGACTATATCACTTATTGCTCAAAACTCTCTAGTGCCTTCCCAATGCCCTTAGAATGAAATCCCTCACATGGCCTCTGTGGATCTGCACCACTTGTCTCTCCTGTTGTTGTTCAGTTGCTGAGTAGGTCGTGACTAGGGCGTGTCCAGCTCTTTGTGACCCCATGGACTGCAGCATGGCAGACTCCTCTGTCCTCCACTATTTCCCAGAGTTTGCTTAAATTCATGTCCATTGAGTTGGTGATGCTATCTAACCATCTCATCCTCTGCTGACCCCTTCTTCTTTTGCCTTCAATCTTTCTCAGCATCAGAGTCTTTTCCAATGACTTGGCTCTTTGTATCAGGTGGCCAAAGTATATTGTCACCCTACTTGTTTAATTTATATGCATAATCTCAGTTCAGTTCAGTGCAGATATATACATAATACATCAGGTGAAATGCCAGGCTGGATGAATCACAAGCTGGGATCATGGTTGCTGGGAGAACTATCAACAACCTCAGATATGTAGATGATACCAGTCTAATGGCAGAAAGTGAAGAGGATCTTAAAAGCCTCTTGATGCGGGTGAAGGAGGAGAGTGAAAAAGCTGGCTTGAAATCAACATTCAGAAAACTAAGATCATGGCATCCAGTCCCATTTCTTCATGGCAGATAGAAGGGGAAAAAGTGGAAGCAGTGACAGATTTTTTCTTGGGCTCCAAAATCACTGCGGAGGTGACCTCAGCCATGAAATTAGGTCTTTCCTACCTCTCCACCAATTGGAACCAACTCCTTCCCCTTCCTCTTTTCATCTGTGCTGATCTTCCTGTGCTACGAACTGGCCAAGCTTCTTCCATCCTCAGGGCCTTTGCACAAGCTTTTCCTTTGCCTTAGAATTCTTCCCCGGCCTACCGACTTCCTCATCCCTCTTCCCCAAGTTAATGCCTTATCCTTTAGGTTTCGTTTTAAACATCTCTTACCCGGGGAAACTTCCCTGTCTAAACAAGTCTACAGTGGATCTCCCTGTTATTTGCTTTCACTGTTTCTCCTCAGCATTTACCCCAATTCTAATTATACAGTTACATTGCTGTTTTATTTATTTTTTTAATTATTATTATTTTTTTATCTTTTGGCTGCGCTGCACTGCTACACAACACATGGGATCTCAGTTCCTCAACCAGGCATCAAACCTGTGTCCCCTTCATTGGCAGCGCAGTCTTAACTCCTGGACCACAATGGAAGTACCTTATGTTGTTCCTTTAATTTTCTCTATTATTGGAATATCCATTTCATATAAAATTTAAATTATAACAGGGTATAAAGTCTCTTCCCTTCCCTGTCTCTCTGCTACCAATTTCTCCTCCTTACAAATACTTAGTTTTAGCATTTTGAATATCCTTTCAGAGATATTTTGAGTATATAAGCAATGATGTACATAATATTCCTCTTTATTTTTGCCTTCTCTTCTATTAACACAGATCTTATGTACATTTTTCCACACTTTGTTTTTATCTGTTACTAATATATTGTGGCAATCTTTTATATCACTATGTAAATAGTTTATTTTTCATGTACCATATGGTATGGGCACATCATAATTTCTTTAACCTCAATTTTTAGGCATTTGTTTTGTTTTCATGCTTTGGTTATTACAAACAATGCTGCATTGAATAAATTTGTATTTAAGGCCATTTCCCACATTTATACCTATAGTATATATTCCTAGAATTAAAATAAAGAAATTAAAGGTTATGTGCATTTTTAATTTGGGAAGTAATTCCCAAACTGCTGTCAATGGAGGCTGTAACAATTCACATTCTCTCTAGCCGTAGAGGAAGAATGCATGTTTACTCATAACTCAGTGAAAATTTTGTTCTCTGCCAATGTAAGAGGTAGAAAATATCTCATGGAACCTTTAATTTGCATGTTTTCTCTTCCTCGCAAAGTTATATTTTCATATGTTTAAGACGCATTTGTATTTCTTCTTTAGTGAACTGTTTCTTCATAAACTTTGCTTATGTTATTATTTAATGTGTGACTTCCTCACTACACTCTAAAGCAGGGGTCCCCAACCTCTGGGATCTAATGTCTGATAATCTACAGTACAGCTGATGTAATAATTGAAATGAAGTACACAATAAATGTAATGCTCTTGAATCATCCCCAAACCATCCCCCCTACACTGGTTGTGTGGGAAAAACTGTCTTCCATGAAACAGATCCCTGGTGCCAAAAAGGTTGGATAATAGTGCTCTAAGGTCAGAGATCCCCTGTATTTTGCTCATCGCATAGCTCTTGGTACTGGAATGAATGAAGCTCAAAGAAATGACTGGCTCATGTTAAGCAGTAGTTAAATTTAGAACTCATGTTTGACTCCACAGCCCACGTATTTTCACAATCGCTCCGTGGAAAGACGAAGCATTTAATTCACCACACCAGGGGCTAGAAAGGTAAAACGGTCCAAGTGTGCTGGGAAGCCAGGACTGTGGCAGAATGGTAAACAAATGCTACCTACAGTAGCAGCCAATTTTCAGATCTGTTTTACCATCAAGCAGGACTGCACACCTATTGTCGGATCTTTATTTACTCTGAGGCCAGATTTCTGGCTTAAGAAATCTCCTAATTTTTAAGTTTCCGATCAGTACAAGACTGCATTTAAATACAGCCCACCGGCAGGATTTGCAACCTCTAGCGTAAACAGAAGTGGGAGGCTGGTGAGGCGGGTAATATCTCAGCTGGATAAAGACAGTCAAGAAAACTACGAATTTTTATGTAAGGCGAAAATGAGGTTCTCAGCCGTAGGGTCTGGGCTTGGGAGCCGGGACTCCCAGAAGAAGGCTTGAAATAAACGCTGGGTGGCGTCAAAGCTGAGCAGGGCCAGGAGTGGCTGCACCCAGCGCTGTCGGGGGGTTTCTCAAGGAACGTCCACACAAGGGCGTGAGGCGATAGGGGCTGGCAGGGACGAAGGCGACGACTGGCTGCGCATTCCCTCACCGGCTCCTTTAGAGCCAAGTGGACCGCACGAAAGCGCTCGATCAGTTCCCACATTCTAGAAGATCCTCAACCTCCCAGGCAAACCCTTCCGCTCGGCGATCTACTTCTTTCCCTATTCAGGCCCCTCCCCTCTTCCCCAGTCCTACGATTTCCGTTTGCCTGGTCGTCTGGGAAACCAGCAACTTCCGGCCTCGCGGCGGTGGGCGGAGCTAAGATGGCTGAAGAGAAACTGTCTGTGGTGAGCTTCGAGATTCTGTTTGGTGTGTGGGCTTCTGGCCGGGGTTGGGGTTGGGCAGGGTCGGGCCGGGCGGAGCGGAGCGGAGAGGCGGGTAGGCGGGTGGCCTGTGTCCCATGTAGCGGCCGCTGGGGAAATGCGGGGCTGGGACTGGAACTCCTCGGGTCGGGCGGTTTGACGCGGTCGGGTTCTGGGGAACTGCTCGGCCCGGGTCCCGGCTGAGATCTTTCCAGCTCTGGGCCTGTGCTAGGACTGGGGTTGCTCTTGGGGTGCTCCGGACAGAGAAGGGAGGTTTTCATTAGAAAAGGCTTTTTTACTCGCCCCATGCTTTCTGTCTTATGAGGTTAGGAAAGGAAACACTGTCACCTGTGCAGAGACAATTTCTGTTAATCTCTAGATTAGGCAGTGAGACAAATCCTGAAAGCTTTCTTCTGCGTGTGGGTCGGGACCGTGTTTTAGCAAATATAGGAATTCAACTGGTCTGAGTTAAGCGTTGATTGAATTCCACAGAACTGCTAATACAGAGTAACTCAGTTGAATTCAGGATGACCCAGTAGTAGTTCTTTTGGAGGCGTAAATTCACAATTGGTTCTAATTTCTATAGAGTTCCAAGTGTGAGACTGTGTTTCCCTTGTTTTAATGTTGAATTTCCAAGGATGTTCTGCGGGTTTGTTAAAATGACTTATTTGTTGTTGTTGTTTTAGTGGCTAAGTCGTGTCCGACTCTTTTGCGACCCCACTCGGAATTTATTGCCCTTTTAAAAAATGTAGGAGGCAAAATAGCAGTCTTTGACAGACTGTTTTATACCTTAGTTTTGGCTGCTGAGGAGCACGGCCAGTAATACCTGTCGGGGGTCTGTTTGTTTTCTAGTCTGTCTTCAGAGAAATCAAATTATTTTAGTATAATGAGAAAACTCTGTGTACAGACTATGAGGCCCAAAGGAATTTGTTAAGCTACGAATTAAAAAAAAAATTAAAAGCGTTATTAATGTTCTTAGAATTTAGACATTGAAAACATGATACTTAAGCTCCATAATCTTAAGTGTAAGGTATAAAGGTTAACATGACATTGTTGCAAATATAGCTTATTCTTCCGTGCTTATTGCAGGTGTAGATAGGTATTCATGAGCAGAATATGAGTGTGATGGCAGAATTGTCCTGTACTTTTGAATCCCTGGTAGTGTATTAAAAAAAATGGTTTATTTTGATATGATTTAGCACTTTGGCTGCAAGTTAATAATTTTCATTATTATCAAATTTATTGCTAGTAGTGTTACATTTATAATAACTCGTTTTTCAGGTTAGGGCTGAATGGAAATTTGAATTTCTATCCTCTTTGGAAGTTATATGGCATCTTGTAATAGTGTATTAAAAGGACCTAGCCATGCCTCTCCATCTGCATCATACTGAAATAAAAGCACACCATAAGCACCTGGTCCACTGGTGTTCCTTGCAATACTGTTTATAGTGACAAAAAGCTGGAAACAGTGAATTCCCATTAGTAGGGTAATGGATGGCTTCTGATATTCCCATACTGAGGAATATTATGCAGCCATTAAAAAGAATGTCCAAATTATATATGTTGATGTGAAGGGGTTTCTGTGGTGTACATTTAAGTAAAAGCTAGTTGTGGAGTGGGGTGTTAAAGAAAATTCAGAGTAAATTTTCAAGATTGTATTGGCTTTATTCAGTGATATGGCATCCAGTCTAGGAGACAGAAAGGAGCTCTGAGTAGCTGTACGAAATAAAATACTTTAATAGGCAAAAGTGAGCAGGAACAAGGAAGTTATAGACAAAAAGAATGTTGGTTATGGCAAGGTGACTTTCCTTCAGGGGATGGCAGAGGTCTGTCAGTTATAATATATAACTAGTGCTGATCAGAGGACTCCTGATTGGTTTAAGATTCCATTTCTGGGAGAGCTAAAACTAAGTTTTGATTTGGTGACTTGGGGCTTAGCAAGCAAACATGACTCCATGTTGTGCCTGTTGTTAACAGGGATATATTGTGTGATGTTAATTTTGTGATGCAAAGAAAAAACATGTACATCTGTAGATACACATTTATAGAGGAGGAGAGAAGACGAAAAGACTTAAAATTCAGAATTTTGAACACATTTGTAAGGAAGAATCTAAGAATTCTGCAGCAAAGACCTTGAGGCTGAGAGACATCCCAGCAAAATGAAGTATAACTAGTCCAGTGTGGAACACACAGAAATTCTAATATGCTACCGAAACTACTGAGGATTATCACTTGTTCCTTAGGAGAATTGGGGACTGATATTTCTGCCTTATTTAAGAATATATAATAAATAGTTTAGAGAGCTTGACGAAACAAGTGAATAACTCTGGTGTCCTTGCTTTATACTTAAAAACATTTTTATAACTCCCTAATTCCTGGTGGGTTTTTTTGGGTGTATTTCTGTAAATACCCATCATTCTTCCTGTAAATTAGAAGATTAAACCTTTCAGAACAGAAAGCAAGAATTACTACTTGCTACTACTTGCTTAAATATAGTGCCTAGCATATATCAAATTATAGCATATATCATTTAACATGAATATTAGATGAATAAATGATCATAGAACTACTTGAAGAAAGAACCGAAAAAATGTAAGGAACTTACTATATATATCTCCCAGTTATGAATGAGATTGAGTGGGCTAAGAGAATCCTTTGTATTGCAGAATGTCCTGGAAGATCTTTTGAGACAGAGACTCATCAAAAAATTGTAATTTATTTTAATTCTACTTTGTGCAGAAAGAAGCACTGCTGACTAATGAAAGTGCTTTCTGATCATTTAAATCTCTTTAATTAATATGTTCCCCAAAGTTAAAAAAGTCCCAGGTAGATTAAAAAAATATGGGGTTCTTTAGCCAGCTTTGTTGAGGTATAATACACATACCATAAAATTTACCTATTTTAAGTGTACAGTTTGATCAGTTTTAGTAAATTTATATAGTTGCACAACTGCCACTACCATTCACTTATGTCCATCACTCCCGAAAGTTCCCTCAAGACCTAACTACAGGTATACTCCTAATGCCAGCACATGTCTAATCTGCTTTCTGACTGCACAGTTTTGCTTTTTCTACAATTTCATGTAGTGGAATTACTTAGCATGTAGTTTGAGGTTCATTCATATTGTATGTAACAGTAAAAGTTTGTTAACTTTTTATTTCTAAGCAGAATTGATGGATATTTAGATTGTTTCCTGTTTTTGGCTATTTGAATAATGTCACGATGATTATTGGCATACAAGTCTTTGCATGCCTGTGTTTTCATTTCTCTAGGAGAGTAATTGCTATGTTATATGGTAAGTTTATGCTTTAAAAAGAAACAAAACCTAAAACTGTTTCCTTAAGTGGCTAAACTATACCGTTTAACATTTCTGTGAGCAGTGTATGAGGAATTCAGTTTTTTCACATCCTTGGTTAACACTTGGTATTGTCAGCCTTTTTGAATTTAGCTCATCTAGTGGATATGTAGTAGTGGTTATTGTGATTTAATTTGTATTTCCCTAATGAATAATGGTATTGAATACTTTTTATGTGCTTGTTCATCCATGTCTTTTTAAAGTATCTCTACAAGTCTTTTGCCCATTTAAAAATGAATTGTTTCTTTTATTAAGATTTCTGTTTGTTCTATCAAGATGATAAAACAGCTAAAAGAACAAATTATAAATTCTTTTTTATTTTGAGGTGGTTTTTTTTTGGTTGTTATAAAAGAATAAAAGGTTATTAAAAGTTTTAAAGAGCAGTCTTGTTGATCTTTGAACACCATGGGGATTAGGGGCACTTATTCTCTGCACAGTTGAAAATCTAATTTACAGTGGCTCTGTCTATCCCTAGCTCCCTTGCATCTGTGGACTTAACCAGTCTTGGGATATATTTATATTTTTACTACTGAAATATACTTAATATTTCTACTATAAATATTCAATATATAAAAATATTAAGTATTTAATATATAAATTATACACAAATTTAAATATTAAATTTAATATTGTTACTATTGAAAAAATCTGTATATAAGTGGACCCTGAGAATTCAAACCCTTGTTGTTTGTCACCTCTATAATGGAAACTTGTACTCATACTTCACGTGTTAAGAAATGAGTCATTAAAAACAAACTTACCTAAATGTCTCTTCCTTACTGCATTTTCCTCTTTTTCTAATCAGAAATGATCTCGTTCCTTAATTTTACATTAATTATTCTTTGGTTTTCATTATAGCTTTTATCATACTTAATATCCTTAAACAATATATTGATTTTTTAAAAAATTAATGTTTTTTCATTTTTTACAGCTATGAGATATCTTATTATAGGGAAATGCTACCATTTGTCCATTCTGTTAGATAGAGATTTGAGTTATTTCTGATTTTTTTCCAGTTTTATTGCAGTATAATTGACAAATAAAATTGTTACATATTTATAATATACAACGTGATGATTATACACACACACACACACATACACACACACACAGTGAAAGGATTCCCATAACTGAGTTAATTAACACACCCATCACCTGTTTTGTATATGAAGACAGTTAAATTCTATTCTCTTGGCAAATTTCAGTTATTCAATACAGTGTTATTGAATATAGTCACCATGTTATACGTTAGATCCTTAGACCATATTCATCCTATAACACCTGGCAAGCACTTTTTTAGTTTCTGTTTCCGTGAGTTCAGTGTTTGTTTTTTTTTCCCTTCTGGTTTTTAATTAAAAAAAAAAAGAATGCTGCTGTGAACAGGGCCAGGACTAGAGTAAGGCAACTGAAGTACTAAGGGTGCAGAATTTAGTAGTATCTCAGACCTGGCTATGAACACTTTTATATCTGTATCCTGATCTAAGAGTTTCCCCCAGGGTATTCCTCGAAATGGATTGATTGCTGGTTTATGGGCTACATACATCTTTAACTTTATAGCTTATGGGAAATTTTGAGATGATTGTAGCTATTTATGCTTCTACCATCAGTTCCCATTGCTCACATCCTTGTTATTGTTAGAGCTTTAAATTTTGTCAACATGGTGGATATGAAATCTTAAATGATAGTAATTTACATTTCCCTGATTATTAATTAGTATTGTTGGTTGTCTCCGTTTCCTTTTCTCTGCAATGCCTAGTTATTGTGTTTTATTTAATTTTCTACCTCAATATTTGCTTTTCTTACTGACTTGTAATACTTACAGTTACTGGCTGTTGTCTTTTTTGGCTTTGTTTTGTATTGTATATATCTTCCCTCAGTCTTCAGTCTTCACTTCCT
The DNA here is from genome assembly GCF_023699985.2 of Odocoileus virginianus. Lineage (NCBI taxonomy): Eukaryota > Metazoa > Chordata > Mammalia > Artiodactyla > Cervidae > Odocoileus > Odocoileus virginianus. The sequence continues at coordinate 12,582,290 of NC_069679.1, forward strand.
TTTTGGAACAGAAGTTATTTTTTGGCTGTGCTGCGCAGCTCAAGAGGTCTTATTTAGTTCCCTGACAGGGGTTGAACCCGAGGCCACAGCACTGAAAGCGCCAAGTCCTAACCACTGGACTACCAGAGAAGTCCCCAGAAGTTATTAATTGCAATGTAGTTGAATGTTTCTGTCTTTTCTTAATTGGTTTGTGCTTTTATATCTTGTTGAAAACTTCCCTACCCTATGTATTTTTTAAAGGCTTTAAAATTTGCCCTTTCCATTATTAGTTTTCAATCTATTTTAATTTGTTTTCGTTTTCCCAGTGAAGCTTTTTTCTTGAAGTCTGCTTTGTCTAAATGTTAATATTGCTACTTTTCCTTTTTGCTTCTGTATTCCTGGTGTATCTGTTCTCCCTTTTACTTTGTTTTCCTTTGCCCTTTTATTTTAGATGTTTCTTTATACAGATAGCATATATCTAGATTTTTAAAAAAAGCATTCTGGCAATCTGTCTTTTAGCTAGAGAATTTCATTTTTTTCTCCTTCTATTCTGACTTTCATCTTCCTTAAGAGAGTACTCAGATTTTTAAAATAATATGTATTTAACTGAAAGTTCATACTTAAACCTGAATAATACAGGGATCATCAAATGTTTTATTACCCGTTGCTTTCTGCCAGTTATGCCATTGTTCAGTTTTTTAGTTCTTGTATTTCTCAATTCAGCCCCACAAATTATACTTTTTGTTTTATTCAGTAAGTAGATGCTTATACTTCCATATTTTACTAGTTCCTTTAGTTGTTCTACTCCTTGCCTCTGAGATTATTTTCCTTTTTCCTAATGTATGTTCGTTAGAACTTATTTAGGAATTCTAAAAACTCACATTTTTCTGAAAGACTTTTAAATTTTGCCGTTGTTCTTGAATGTTAGTTTTGATTGGTGTAAGAGTTCAGATTGGGAATTGACAAACTGTATAAGGGGACAGTTGTAAATATTCTGAGCTTCATGGGCCATGTATTCTCTGTCACAAGTCAGTCAGTTATGCACATATAGTGGAGATCATCCATAGGCAATATGTAAACATGTGAGTGTAACTGTTCTGATAACATTTTTGTTCTAGACACTGAAGTTTGATTTTTATATAATTTTCATGTGTTCTCAAATATTAAAAAAATTTTTAATATGTAAAATGTATAAGTCATTCTTAGCTTGCAGGCCACAGAGCATAGGCTGGATTTGACCTGTGAACCATAGTTTGCTGATCTCATGTCTAGGTTAATATTCACTTTACTTAGTATTTTACTCTTGGGTAAGGTACATTAGTACCTAGTTATTCTAATTATTCTTAGAATGTCAATGATATTATCTTCTGTTTTTAATTGTTGAGAAGTCAGCTGTCAGTCTAATTGTCGTTTTGTTGCAGATAATCTGGTGATACATTTTTTCCTTTGGCTGGTTTTAAGAACTTATTGTCACTGCCGAGGTCCTATGATGTATCTAAGTGTGGATTTATTTTAATTTAACTTGGTTAGAATTGGTTGAGCATCCAGAATCTAAAGATTAGTTTGTCTCATTACCTCTGGAAATTTTCAGCCATTATTTTTGCTTATATACAACATACATGCATGCTAAGTCGTTTCAGTCATGTCGGACTCTGTGTGACCCTCTGGACTGCAGCCTGCCAGGCTCCTCTGTCCATGGGATTCTCCAGACAAGAATACTGGAGTGGGTGGCCATGCCCTCCTCCAGGGATTCTTCCTGACCCAGATTGAGCCTGCATCTCTTACTTATACCCTGCATTGGCAGGCACATTCTTTACCACTAGTGCCACCTGGGAAGCTTCTTATACACAACATGGGAGGCAGATTAAAAAAAAAAAAATCATTTGAAGATTTTCTGCCAAGTTATAGTATAGAATAGTGTGCCTATGATATTAAATAATGACTCTTTAAAAATACTCCATCCTAGAATTGAGTGCTAGATCATCTCTGTGTAGATGACCTTATAAGCTTCCTCTTATCAAAATTGTCACTTTTTTGGTTTGGGTGCTAAGCAGTATAGCATTAAGTATAATACTAATATGTTTTATAATACTAATATGTCTACAAACTTAGCACATTTATTTATATACTTTATATCATACATTACAGTTCCATATAATAAATGCACATTGTAAGTATATATAATAAATATGCATTATGCATTATTAATAGTTGGGACAGCAAAAGTACAACTTGACATTTGGTTTTTAAACCACATTCAAAATAATTCTTTGTACTTTTATGCAGTTAACGGATTACTTGCATGATTGGAGAGCTGATGATGATTTTTATTTGAATGCTTCTTTAAGCTAGCCAGATTTATGTTGGTGCTTTAACATAGGCTTCTTCATTTCAGAGAACTCAGGTTCCTGCGTCTGCTGAATCTCAAAAATCCCGGCTGAAAAAAGGTCTGTATATAATTTCATTGCATCTGTATATTTGCACAGATTTCTCTGTCTTATTGATTCTTCTATTCTGCCATATCTAGCTTTCATTTTGTGCAGTTGTTAGATATTAGGGGATTGATTTTACCTAAAAGTATGTTTAAGTGGAGTTTTATTTTAATGTATAAATGTGTACTAACTTTCTACTTGTGGAAAAACCACTATAAATTTCCTATAGTACAGATCAGGCCTCAAATAATCTCATGTATATGTGTGTTGAATAAGTGTGAGGTTTTATAAAAAGTCTGGGAAGCCTAACTTGGTGAGGACTCAGCGCTTTCACTGCCAGAGGCCCAGGTTAGATCTCTGATCAGGGAAGTAAGATGCTGTGAGGTGCAGCAAAAAATAAAATTAATTAAAAAAATCCAACAGAGGTATGTATTATATAGAGGAATAAGATTTCTTCATTTGTTAACCTAGGAAGTCTTAGGAGGGTTTGCATCAAGTTTGTTAGTGATTATACTGGATGTTCTTCCATGTTCACCCAGTTCTAAAGGACTGGGTGTCTTATCTACTTCCTAGGCATTAAAAAATACCTGAACTTTTTGTTTAGCAGGAGAGACCATCTGTTTTATTGTTTATTCATTTATTTATTATCTGCTAGATGAGGAAACATGTAAGGGGTGTGAGTTGCCCAGGGTCTTGTGTGTTGCTCTTGTTTGCATACCCGAGTTATGGTAACCAGGGTATATGCCATTCTGCAGCGTGAGTTCTCCTGTTGTTTGCTAAGAGTTTTGATTTTATTAATAAAGTGTTTATTTGGGGCATTTCTGTTATTCTGTTATTCTTTGAAATTATAATACAAGTTGTTGGAAAATACTTTCAGGAATTTATTTTCAAAGGGTTTTTTTTTTTTTTTTTTAGGAAAACAGCTTTCATTGAAAGAACAGTATGTCTACAATGTAGATTATTTGTGAAATTTAGATGAATTCTGCCAGTGTCTAACACCATTGCGATTTTTTTTATTTTTTATTTATTTATTTTTTTTCAGGATGAATTGTTTTTTTTTTTTCCATTTATTTTTATTAGTTGGAGGCTAATTACTTTACATCATTACAGTAGTTTTTGTTATACATTGAAATGAATTAGCCATGGATTTACATGTATTCCCCATCCCAGTCCCCACTCCCATCTCCCTCTCCACCCGATCCCTCTGGGTCTTCCCAGTGCACCAGCCCCGAGCACTTGTCTCATGTACCCAACCTGGGCTGGTTATCTGTTTCACCCTAGATAATATACATGTTTCGATGCTGTTCTCTTGAAACATCCCACCCTTGCCTTCTCCCAGAGTCCACAAGTCTGTTCTATACATCTGAGTCTCTTTTTCTGTTTTGCATATAGGGTTATCGTTACCATCTTTCTAAAGTCCATATATATGTGTTAGTATACTGTAATGGTCTTTATCTTTCTGGCTTACTTCGCTCTGTATAATGGGCTCTGGTTTCATCCATCTCATTAGAACTGATTCAAATGAATTCTTTTTAATGGCTGAGTAATATTCCATGGTGTGTATGTACCACAGCTTCCTCATCCATTCGTCTGCTGATGGGCATCTGGGTTGCTTCCATGTCCTGGCTATTATAAACAGTGCTGCGATGAACATTGGGGTGCATGTGTCTCTTTCAGATCTGGTTTCCTTGGTGTGTATGCCCAGAAGTGGGATTGCTGGGTCATATGGCAGTTCTATTTCCAGCTTTTTAAGAAATCTCCACACTGTTTTCCATAGTGGCTGTACTAATTTGCATTCCCACCCACAGTGTAAGAGGGTTCCCTTTTCTCCACACCCTCTCCAGCATTTATTGCTTGTAGACTTTTGGATAGCAGCCATCCTGACTGGCGTGTATTGGTACCTCATTGTGGTTTTGATTTGCATTTCTCTGATAATGAGTGATGTTGAGCATCTTTTCATGTGTTTGTTAGCCATCTGTATGTCTTCCTTGGAGAAATGTCTGTTGAGTTCTTTGGCCCACTTTTTGATTGGGTCATTTATTTTTCTGGAGTTGAGCTGGAGGAGTTGCTTGTATATTTTTGAGATTAATCCTTTGTCTGTTGCTTCGTTTGCTATTATTTTCTCCCAATCTGAGGGCTGTCTTTTCACCTTGCTTATAGTTTCCTTTGTTGTGCAAAAGCTTTTAAGTTTCATTAGGTCCCATTTGTTTATTTTTGCTTTTGTTTCTAAAATTCTGGGATGTGGGTCATAGAGGATCCTGCTGTGATTTATGTCGGAGAGTGTTTTGCCTATGTTCTCCTCTAGGAGTTTGATAGTTTCTGGTCTTACATTTAGATCTCTAATCCATTTTGAGTTTATTTTTGTGTATGGTGTTAGAAAGTGTTCTAGTTTCATTCTTTTACAGGTGGTTGACCAGTTTTCCCAGCACCACTTGTTAAAGAGGTTGTCTTTTTTCCGTTGTATATCCTTGCCTCCTTTGTCGAAGATAAGGTGACCATAGGTTCGTGGATTTATCTCTGGGCTTTCTATTCTGTTCCATTGATCTATATTTCTGTCTTTGTGCCAGTACCATACTGTCTTGATGACTGTGGCTTTGTAGTATAGTCTGAAGTCAGGCAGGTTGATTCCTCCAGTTCCATTCTTCTTTCTCAAGATTGCTTTGGCTATTCAAGGTTTTTTGTATTTCCATACAAATTGTGAAATTATTTGTTCTAGTTCTGTGAAAAATACTGTTGGTAGTTTGATAGGGATTGCATTGAATCTATAGATTGCTTTGGGTAGTATAGCCATTTTGACAATATTGATTCTTCCAATCCATGAACACGGTATATTTCTCCATCTGTTTGTGTCCTCTTTGATTTCTTTCATCAGTGATTTATAGTTTTCTATTTATAGGTCTTTTGTTTCTTTAGGTAGATATACTCCTAAGTATTTTATTCTTTTTGTTGCAATGGTGAATGGTATTGTTTCCTTAATTTCTCTTTCTGTTTTCTCATTGTTAGTGTATAGGAATGCAAGAGATTTCTGTGTGTTAATTTTACATCCTACAACTTTACTATATTTGTTGATTAGCTCTAGTAATTTTCTGGTAGAGTCTTTAGGGTTTTCTATGTAGAGGATCATGTTATCTGCAAACAGAGAAAGAGACATGTGCACCCCAATGTTCATCGCAGCACTGTTTATAATAGCCAGGACATGGAAGCAACCTAGTTGCCCATCAGCAGATGAATGGATGAGGAAGCTGTGGTACATATACACCATGGAATATTACTCAGCCATTAAAAAGAATTCATTTGAATCAGTTCTAATGAGATGGATGAAACTGGAGCCCGTTATACAGAGCGAAGTAAGCCAGAAAGATAAAGACCATTACAGTATACTAACACATATATATGGAATTTAGAAAGATGGTAACGATAACCCTATATGCAAAACAGAAAAAGAGACACAGATGTATAGAACAGACTTTTGGACTCTGTGGGAGAAGGCAAGGGTGGGATGTTTCAAGAGAACAGCATCGAAACATGTATATTATCTAGGGTGAAACAGATCACCAGCCCAGGTTGGATGCATGAGA